>NC_134017.1:25437964-25753541 GCF_040712315.1 Castanea sativa
CCGACTACAAACTAAAATTTTGAGTTTACAAAGACTTGTGATTTATATCTTCTGTGACTTTTCACATAAATCACATACTATGCATCTCATGGACTATATGATAATGTCCCGATATTCATGTTACCATTATTTTAGATAATAGCAAAACAACTTTATTAAACACAACATTAAGTCATACATAATAAAATACATAGCATCATATAATAGGATTTAAGGGCACACATCCTAACAATCTCCCACTTGCACTAAAGACTATTGTGCACTAATCTAACTCCCATCTCCTCCAAATGTGACTCGAAAGTCCTTTGGGGCAAGGCTTTGGTAAATGGATCCGCTAGATTCTTTGCACCATCAATCTTTGCTACTACCACATCTCCATGAGCAACAATGTCTCGAATGATGTGATACTTTCTCTTTATGTGAATAGAATTCAAGCACAATTTCTACAAAATCCATCACAAACATTTAAAAAAGATTATCCCTTAAAGAGTTACATCATATAACTCCCACATCTTTTAGAATAAAAGCTTACAATCATGTAAGTTTCTTGAAATTGCCTCATAATATACACACCAATTTTATTTGATCAGAAATTTATTAAGAATTAGCCGGGATAATGTACACACCAATTTTATTTGATTGATTTAATTATAGTCCAATAATGTATACACCAGTTTTATCATTTAAACCAAGGCTACCCCTTATGTTCTTTTTGTGCATGTGCTACACTTTCTCGAGCACAAAATCTTACGATATGCACTAAGGTGTTCATGATTGGCTAGTAAATAGTGGTGAGATGGTTTTTTATGCCTTTCTCATTGAGATCAAGTTTGACAATCAAAGGCATGTGATTTCAAGATCAAGATCATGTGATCAAACACTATAAACATCTTCTTGCACAACATGCACTACAAAGTTCAAACTAGTAAAATGCAATAAAATAAGCTCATTCAAGCTAAACAAGGTACATAAACATGTTATGTAAAGATAAATTGGCCAACCTTGATTTCAAATCCAAAAAAAAATGCAAAACACATTTTTCTTCCCTTTTTTTTTTTTTTTTTTTACTTTTATTTTTGAAAAATAACAAAAGACAACCTAGAATGAAATGCATGAATGTTATGCAATGCAAGTCCTAGAAAGACAAAGAAAACAAAAACAACAAAGAATAATGGTCACAAAGATAAGAGCGATGAAGCACAAGGACCATGTTAGAAAGACTCAATTAGATCGAGCCTTTTGCATTGAAATCCTTTTAGATGCAACTCTAGCTTTGGAGTTATTATTTACAATAGAATTCTGAGCAACTCCAGGATTGGTATAAGGGTTTAAAGGCTTTACTAACTCACCAATAAGTACCATAGGATCTTGTACTCGAGGCACAAGTACTTTTGATTTATTTGCTCGCTTAGCAGCTTGCAACTTGAAACAGTTTGGATGTATGTGCCCAGACTTTCCACAAAAATGACAAACCCAAGCAGGTCTATCATTCATCTTTCCCTTAGAAGGATTAGAAATCTTAGTTTTAGACTCTTGAAGATCAACCCTAATCTTCCTAGGAGGTGTAACTACTACAGATTTGACAACCTCACTCACAGGGGGCTCAGAAGAAGGAACAAAGTTTGTGGAATGTGTTTCAGAAACAGAGATGCTTTCTACAAAACCTAAGCCAGTTTTGTCTGAAGGAGACTTTTAAACACTCAGCATATGATCAAGTTTGGAACTAGCAAACCTATTAGTTTGTTCTCTAGCAACAGATAATTCATGTTCCAAATTCTTAACTTTATCAAGCAAAAGCACGTTCTCAGTCTTCACATTATTCAACAATTCATTAGCATCAAACAGTTTCACAAGCAAATTTTTCTTATCAAGTTCAAGAGATGCAATTTTCTTTAAGCCTAGATCAACACTCATAGCATCCTTTGCAGCAACTTTGCAAAGCTTATTATAGGCTTCTTGTAAATCTGCATCCTCAGAGAGTTCCCCATCAGAAGGGTTCTCCTCAACAACAACACTTTTATCAACTACAACAACATTTTCATCAATTACAGCAGTATCAGTGAAAGTAATGAATTTTCCATCCTCATCACTACTAGACTCATTGTCAAAAACTTCATCATCACTAAGGGTTACAGCCATAGCTTTACCCTTAGACTTCAAAAATGTTGGACATTCAGATTTCACATGACCGTACCCTTGACAACAAAAACATTGTTGACCCATAGAATTATTAGAATGTTGACCTACCTTTTTTTTTAGATTTCTCATTATTGTTCACCTTAGTGGGTTCATTCCTCCTAAAATTTCTAGGTTCAACATTGCTTTTACCTCTTGCCCTTCTGTTGTTGTTCCTAAGAAAGTTTCTGAAGTTCTTAGCAAGATAGGCAATCTCTATAGTAGAGAACTCATCATCAAATCCACTCACATCAACATCATCAACTGACTTAAGAGCGATTGATTTGGGTTTGCTAGTCTTAGGTAGGTCTAACTCATAGGACTGAAGAGATCCTACAAGTTCATCAACAGGAATGGAGTCCACATCCTTGCTTTCAGTGATGGTAGTTACTTTGGGTCTAAAATCTTCAGTTAAAGATCTAAGTATCTTCCTAACGATTTTAGGTTGATCATAGATTTCACCCAAATTATAAGTAGAATTAACAATATCATTAAGCTTAGCATAGAAGTCATCAAAAGTTTCATTATCAGACATCCTAATGCTTTCAAATCTAGTTGTTAACTACTGCAGCTTATTGATCTTAACTGCCTTTGTGCCTTTATGCACAGTTTGGAGAATATTTCATGCAGTGTGAGCAACCTCAACATTAGAGATTCTCTTGAATTCCTCCATAGAAACAGCATTAAAAATAGCATTCATAACTTTGCTATTAAAAGCGGCTGCTTCTTTCTGAGAAGTTTGCCACTCACTCACTGGAGTAGTGCGCTTCTCCCATCCGTATTCAATAGAGTTCTAGACTCTTTCATCAATAGATTTCAGGAAAGCTTTCATCCTTACTTTCCAATAAGCATAGTTGTTTCCATCAAAGTGAGGTGGGATCACAAGAGAGTGACCGTGTTCCATGACAATAAGGGTCAAGGATCAACTCTTAGATCAGAAGATCTAAACACTAGAGCTAACCCGCTCTGATACTACTTGTACGTTTTTGGACCCCTTTAAAACAACCAGTTTAACCTAGTTATTCAGCTAAGTGATTAACTTAGGTAAATTATACAGATCTAGGTTAACACATATAAACCATATTATGCAAAGTAGTGGAAATATAAATAACACAATGATATGATGACCTAGGAAAATCAAACCGGTAAAAAATCTGGGGAGGATTTAACCTAACTATCCTTAAGGTAAAACCGAATCCACTATGAAAGAATTGAAATTTACACAATAGCGACTTAGACCACTAACATCCTATTGCTACCTCGAGTAGGAAACTTACTACCACAACCACGTGACAGCTCTGAGTCCACGGACTACTTCTTTCTTGGATTCCCAGCAAGCACAAGCACTCCTGCTTGTATATCTTTAAGCTCTTGATTCTGCAACTGAATTGATCACCAAGCTCTGGACATCAATCTAGATCTTGATAACCCTAAGTGTATGTGAAGGTAAACACATCTAGATCTCACAAAAGATTCACACACAGCATAAAGAGCATCATTAAAACGTTGCTAGGGTTTTCCCTTTTATACCTAGGGCAAAACATAGAACCCTACACTTAAAACAGGCTTGGGCTGAGTTGGAAAATTCTGCAAAAAAACAATCTGTACGAGCTTCAATCGATCGAGTCTAATTTTCGGTCGATCGAGCCAGGCAGATTTACACAGTAAATCCTACAGAACACTCGATTCCAACTTTACAATTTAAACATACTTTAAGCAAGTCTAAAACAAGACTAAACATTTTGATCATGGTTTGCCAACATTACAAATTGAAGTTCTCATATATTTAAACCTAAAGTCTTAGAACTTAACAAAATTGAACTAAACACCCTCTTGACCTCCCAAAGTACAAAAATGCCCCTAAAATATCCAAAACCTCCAAAATACCCTTGCACTTCCAAAATTACCTGCATATCCTTAGACCTCCAAAATTGACAAAAATACCCTTAAAATGTCCGAAATGACAAAAAACAAAACCCTTTAAAATGCCCAAAATTACCCTTTATACTACCATTTTTATATGTTTTTTTTTTTGTTTTTTTTGTTTTTTTTTTTTGTTTTTTATTTTTGTTTTTTTTTGTTTTTTTGTATATAGCCATTCATATTTGATGTACTTGGAACATTCATAGTGATGAAGCTAAATTGCCAAATTGCTATTTTTAACAACCCACGTAACAAAAGTAGAGCTACAATGATGTGCTATTGCTAAATATTTTAGCAATTAAGTTAAAGTAAACTACCATCTATGCCAGTCCACTATAGCTTAAAGCTATACATAAATATTAATATTCTATTATTCCTTCCCATTTTTTAATTAAAATCTATGTTCTCTCCCTCTCTCTCTCTCTCTCTCACTATTTTTTTTCTCTCTTTCTTCACCGATTCTTTCCTTCTCTCTCTCAACCAAACTTAGCCAAGACCCATGGCTTCTTTGTCATCTTCTCCTTCTCTCTCTCTCAACCGGATTTAGCCAAAATGAAAGGGAAAAAAAATGTCACAGCCATCCACACAACATGATTAATCTTTGGCTAACAATTACACTTTTCCTCCTGAAAGTTTTGGTTCATGAATCATGGTGTTTTAAAATTTTAATATTGGTCCATTAAATCTAGTTCTATGATATATATATATATATATATATATATATATATATATATATATATATATATATATATATTCTTGACTGATCTATGAAGACCATAGTTTGGTTCCCCCAAGCGAAAATTCTTGGATATGCCACTAGCTATTAGGCTTTTGGCTTAATTCTATTATAAGATGATTTTTCCATCCAAACATGTTATATTTCAGGAACTAAAATGAAAACTATCCCAAAATTTAAAGGACAAAAGTGCAATATAATCTTTATTTTTCCTCAGATTTTCCTTTTCTTCCTTTTTATTTATTTATTTTAATTTTTTGGCTATAAAAAATCAAATGAGAACTGAGTTTCTAAATACGTACTACGATTAACATAGAAAAAATGTCTCTATTTGAGAATTTGGATGCTGAAGTATAGATTAAGGCTTCTGCATAGATGTTTCACAAGGTTAACAACAAGAAAGTAGCTGAGGTATACAATGTCTTGATTTTCTAGAAGGTGAATGGGGCACAAGCTAGAGGGCTCCATCATGTGCTGGTATTTTGTCTTCTGCAAGTCAATCAAAGATTTTTTTTGGGGTAGAATCAGGAAAGTCTTTTAATTATAAGAGAGTTTATACAGTCACAGTTATGTTTGGCCATAAGGGACTTTGCTAATCCCTAGGCTTGCCATATCCCTTACAAAACAGTGAAATACAAAATTGGAACAGGTGTCGTAGATGTTCAGAAGTTGCTACTAGTGGTTTCACTGTTTTGCTAAAGCATCTGCACGTTCATTGGCTTCACGGTAGACATGGCACACCTAGACCTCCCGTGCCTGCTCCATAAGACTCCTACAATCACAGATTAAAGGAAATACATCAGGAGGGAAATTATCAGTTGTTGCAGTTAACAAGGATAGCACTATCACAGAATCCATCTCTAGTTGGATAAATTTGAAACCCAAATCCCATGCCAGCATGAGACCCTGACGAACTGCTCCCAATTCGGCCATATTGTTAGTAGTAATATCCATACTTAGAGAAAATCTTGATATCCATAAACCTGAGCTACTCGTAGCAAACCCCCTGCCCGACCCTACCTGGGTTGTCTAAAGCACTACCATCCATGTTTAGCTTTATGAATGGTTCAGTTAGGGTGATCCACTTGATAATTTGAGGAATACTTTTCCTAACTGGTTTAACAGGGCTGGCTAAGTAAAGGAATTTGATTGCTGCTTGAATTGTTTTGTGGACAATTCTATGCTGGGAGCTAGATTGGTTTTTATAAATATGCTCATTTCTAGCTAACCATAAATGCCAACATAGGTATGGAAAGTATATATTCCAAGGAAGTTGCTAGTGCAGGATAACTCTATCCGAAATGGCATTGGTTTAAAGCTAGGATTGTAAGGGTGTTTGAAAAAATGATAATGAAAGGATGCTCCGGGAATGACCCCAGACGTCCTTAGCCTAAGGGCAATCTCTTAATATATGTATCTTGGTTTCAGGAGAGTTGCATCTTGGACATCTATCATTCACATTTGGGAGAAAGAAGGCTAGATATTGCCTTGTGGGAACTCAATTGCGCATAGCTTTTCAAATGAAAATTTAGATTTTTTTGGGACAGTGGAGCTTCCAGATCCAATTCCACAATTGTTTATTTGTAGGGACCTTGGCTTGTTGGTATAAATATTTCGAGGCCGAACGAACCGAGCAAATGCCATTGTTGTGAGGCCACACAAAGGAATCAGGTATCCTAGTAAGTTGAACCACAAGGATGCCTTTAATAAGTTGCTCGAGTTGCATAGGGAGGGGAACGTGAAGGAAATCTAATGTCCAAGCATGATTGTTTCGCAAAGAGCACAATAATCGTTGCTCTTCATTTGGCATTAGTGGCCCTACAATGCGACTACGCAGTGTGCCCCCAAGGATCCAATAATGCTTCCACACCCAAATGGTTTGATTAACCCCTAGGATCCATTTCATTCCTCGCCACAACCATTGTATTCCTTCATGTAGGCTTTCCAAATGTGGGACCCTCGAGGAGTCCTAACACTTTCAAAAAGGTTTGTATGGGGAAAATGTTTAGCTTTTAAAACTTGTGCCCACAACATATTTTGCTGCTGTTGAAGTCTCTAGGCCTGGTTCATAAGAATAGCCATATTTATGTGGCGAATTGTTTTTAAACCCAGCCCCTTGGCTTCCTTCAAGGATGTGATAGTGTCCTAGCTATGACAACTTTTATGTTGTATCATGTCTCCCCATAAGAATTTCAATAGTGTCCTAGCAGGGTTGTTTTCATGGCATAGAGGGGAATGGAAGCTGTCGAGGATTTGATCAATTTGACACGACCGGCCACAAACAGATATTTGGCTTTCCAACCTTTAATTTTCTTTTGAGTTTTATCGAAAAGATATTGATATGCGTTGGCCGTACGCCGTGTGGTAAAAATAGGGATTCCTAAATAGGTCCTATTTGCATCATGGTTGGTATATCGAATATTCATGCAATCAGATCCATTGTTCTTTGGGGGGTATTAGGTGAGAACCAGATACGAGATTTATGAGGACTAATAATTTGTCCTGAGCATTGGCAAAATTTCTATAAAATGTTTCTAATTTTTTGGCATACCGTTAACTTGGCTTTGGTGAAGAGAAATATATCTTCTGCAAAGAATAAATGTGATATTCGAATTTGCCCTCTAAACATAATGGGGTGGATCGTATTGTCCCTCACCGCCTCTTCGAGCAAAATGGAAAGGCGTTCAAAACACAAAATAAAGAGATATAGGGATAATGGATTTCCTTAACGCACTCCCCCACTAGGGATCACTTCCAGAAGCGGAGATCCGTTCCATTGAATAGAATATCGAGTAGAGGAGATCATGTTCATAATAAGAGTAATTAACATTGGCGGGACTTGGAAGAACTCAAGCGATTCCTGGATAAACGACCATTCTAGTCAATCATAAGCTTTATCCAGATCTAGCTTTAAAGAAAGAATAATCTCTTGAACTAGAATAATATTGTCATTAGTCTTGCGACCCGGGACAAACCCTGCCTAACAAGGATTAATAATATTCGCAATATAGAGTTTGAGTCTTTGAAGGATAATGTTAGACACCAATTTATATTGAGTATTGCATAAACTAATCGGCTGAAATTATGTGATCATCTCTGGGTGGGACACCTTTGGGATAAGTACGAGATTAGTGAGACCCAATCTACCAAGATTGCCATATTTTCAAAAATACCTTGAATGACCTGAATCACACTTGGGAATACTATATGCCAACTTTTTTGGAAAAAAAACTGCATGATAGCCACCCAGCCCAAGGGCCTTCAAAGGAGGAAGAGAGAACATGCTCCTAGCTATCTCCTCAGGTTAGGGAATGCTAGAGAGCCATTGGTAGTGTACTAAGAAAGGACTATTTTGACTATGGTGTTGACCTAAAGAGGCTCTAGACCTATGATGAGATGAGGTGGATGTAAAAAACTTTTTAAATATGTTTCGAATATGTAGAGTTAACTCTTCCCCTGACATCCATAACCTAGTCCCATCTTTAAGGGTTACAATACGAGACTGGCTTTGATGCTATAATTTAACCACACGATTCTAGATTTAAGTTGCCAAAACAAATACTCCTGGTCAAGGGTATCATTGTATTCATGGATTAGCTATTGTTCTAAATAATATAAAATGGTAGATGGTTTGCATGATAGAGCCACCTGGATACCCCGAAGCCTAGTTAAAAGCCAGTTCTTTCATTGAAACAAATTCCCAAATATATTTTTATTCCAATCTATAATGCTACGTGTTAAAAATTTTAGGCATTATGGAAACCTAGATAAGGAGGAGGAGGAGGACGGGAGAGCTTCCAAGTAAGTCCAACTTTGTTTCACAAGGTGTGAGAAGGAGGGGTTTGTAAGCCACATTTACTTGAATTTAAAAGGCTTAGGTGATTTACATTCCGAGGGGTCGCTATCTAGCAATATGGGGTAGTGATCAGATTTAGTACGAGGAAGATAATGAATTTATGTTATAAGGAAACGAATTTTCCATTCCGCATTACCTAGACCTCTATTTAAATGTTCTTTTACATTACGATACCAAATCGGGATCTTATTTGTCCACATAAATCGGGGTTTGTGAAAAGCTAAATCCATTAGACCACATTGGTCAATACAATCTCTAAAAGCGGAAATCCTATTTCCATTTAAAGGCAAACCTCCCATTTTTTCATCCTCAGCAAGCATTTCATTAAAATCTCTTAATACAACCCAAGGCAAATTAATTGATGGTGTTGGAAAATTTAGACCCCAGTTGATAGAATTAACAAGTTTTAAACCCAAGTTGTTAATTAGATTTATTATGAATAAAACTTGTTAAAATAAACAATATCAATATCATGTCAAAATCATGCAGCAGAAAAAATAAATAAGACAAGATATGATGACCCAGGAAAACTAATGAAACAAACTGGTTTCACAGTAAAAAACCTGGAGAGAAACCATCCCGAAAAGCAATTCACTATAGTAAAGAGAAGTTTCAGATCTAGTACAAAACTTTTGTCCCTAGACTCTACAATCCCCATAGATGAACTTACAGCAGAAACCTTCTACCACTTCAGAACCTCTGCACTCTTCAATATATGAATGCCACCATTTTGATGCACGGATCCCAGTAAGTGACTAACTCCTTTGCACGAATCCCAGTACGTGACTCACTCACCAACTTAAGGAAGTAGAATGTTGGCTGCAAAGTTCTTCACTTCATTAACAATGAAGATCAAGAAGCACTTAGTTACAAAACTCTAAGGCGCAAAGACACAGTATCTTCTTTTTGAGAGAATAAGGCTTCGGTCACCTTTTGCATGCGTTCTCCTTCTATTCTCTTATGTGACGACCTCTCAAATAAGCCTTATATATGTCTAGGGTTGTGAGAAAAGAAACCCTACACATACATGTCAGCATGGGCCTAAAATCAGATCTGGAAATCTAAATTTCATAAAGCTTGATAGATACAGCTGTCGAGACCTCAATAGATAGCTATCTGTCGAGCAGCTGTCGAGCTTTAATGAATCAGCACTTCTTCACTTATTTCTTGGACAGACTTGCATGGTTTCAATACTATACTTGAACTCTTGTTCTTTGAAGTATTAAACACATCCTAGATTTATCCAAATACAACTAAAGTGTGTTTTGTCAAAGGATTAGCCAACTACATAAAATATGTCCTTAACAAATGGAGCTAAATTTTTAAATATTCCCATAACATTTTCCTCTTATTAAAATTAGGAGAAGCATAAATAGCAATGAGAAGGAAATTATGGGATCGAGAACGTACCTTAACCAGCGCATATATGTTGTACTCACTAGTGATGAGCATTTCCACTTTGAGGTTGCGACCCTCATTCCACAGCATCCATATACCTCCCAAAAATCTATAGAATCGACCCTTTTAGAACGGGAGTATGGTAGGGTGTCAATGACTGACTATGCCTGATCTTCAGCAATGCGGGGCTCAACGATAATCAGAATTTGGGGACGATGCCTATGATACAGCTTGTGAGCATGGTTACAAAAAGCTACATTTCCTATGCCCTGCCAGTTCCATGCTACCAACTTCATCGAGGAAGAGTTGGGGTTGAGATAATCATTGGGGATCCCCAGGGACCTCGGAGTCTTCACTATGAACCGAGTAATGCATTGATGCCTCGCTGCCATGGTCTTGATCCTGTACATTGGTTCTAGCTCTCCTAGCCTTGCCCAGTACGTGGCAGAAACGATTAATAGTAGGCTTGGGTTGGAGAACATGATGATGTATAACTTTGGTTCCTCCTCCCTCAGTGCGATGTTTACTTCGCTTAAGTCCAAAAGGCAAAAAATGGCTTCGAGCAACACTCCAATGACATCACACTATCGGAGCTCTCCTAGATATTCCTTTGTCTGCCTGTTGGTGCTTGATAAGGATGCATTGTGCCCTGAACCCAGACATGCCCTCTGGTTTGCCTCTGAGGTTGATTTTGAGAGGGTGGTTCAAGGCGAAGTGGTAAATTAGGGCTATCGTAGCCCGTGCATGCACTAGGATTGTCACATAACTCACGTTCTTGTCATTGGTATTCTCTATTGACAAGTGTAGACACCACATTTTGTACCTCTTACGACTTGGGCCTCCATTCCCCAATGATGCTCAAACTCTAAGGTCAAAAGCCAGTTTAGAGTGTTAAAATGGAAAATATAACCTTTTAAATGAGCAAAAATCTATTTTTGGAAATATAATGATCAAAGTGGCCCTTGGCCTGCGTACGTGGGCCAAAACTTGCGTAAGCAGGCACATTCCTGCATACACAACAGGGTTTCAGAAGTATAAGAAAGGAAAGTTTTATGCAATAATGGTTGAGGTTTAAAATGAATCCTACATCATCTAGGAGCCGCTCGAAACCCCATTTTTACCACTATTGTTGACACCCCATTTTGTAACTCGCATTTAACCTCACATGGAGGGTAAAATGGTATTTTTGCCTTAGAAATATGCATCTTGATTCTGGTCATTAGATCCTTAATCTCATTTCACCAAAATAATCTTGATGTTGTAATGATCAAATCGACTGATCATAAGCCTTAATCAGACCATCAGATTGAAAGTTATCATCAAATCAAGTTTTAATGGTCGAGATGCACTATCACAATGACTATATGTGATTATAAACAATTGATTCCAATTGGTTATAATTATAATCAATTTGAGATTAATGATGTGTCATAATTTGATTAGTTAGGACTACATTTTATGGTAAGATTGTACACACCTAATTAATTAGATAGTTAAAATTATTCAATGAGTAATTTGTGCAATTATCTTTTAATTAGAGTAAATTTGGAACCAATTAAGTTTGAAATGGGAGTGATTAGAGCCATTTAATGTCAATTGGGAGCTAATTTGGGACCTATTAATGTTAATTGTGCTGAAACCATTTTTTAACAAATTACCTCTGCTCACCATTCCATCGATATCTCTCAGAATATTTTGAATCTGTGAATGAGGTTAATTTTCCCAGAAACAACACATCTAGGGCTTCAATTTGAGCATAAGAACGAGACAATTCCAATTAGAATTGAGTCAGACATAATTTTTCGAAGTTGGCTCTACAGGCTATTACAGCAGCTACGGGAAAATCGAATTTTGGCTTGCTCCTCACTTCCACCAATCTCTACATTTAATGCACCAGATTTCCCCCAAGGCTAAAATGAGGTCTAGGTTCCTGATTCTTTGTCAAACCTCATTAAATGACCTTCCATTCAAATTTCTTCTACCACTACTATATAAACCCCCTCTCCTTCATTCCAAGAGAGAAAAGCCTTCTCTCTTCCCCTCTCTTGAGTTCTAGTAAAGTTGAGTAATCTTGTCATATCTTGGTCTTCCTGAGACTCAAGGTATTGAGTGAGACTCACCCTTCCTCTCCTTCCTCTTCTTTTCATCCACCCTTAGGATCTCTACCAAGAGTCTCCTCCTCCACCATATGGATCTTGCATGAAGGTATAATCCCTTTCCCTAACTTGTTTTTTTGTGTTGTCATGATGAGAATTTAGGATTAAAGCATGATAGTAACTATTTAAATTCTCTTGAATATGTTTGAATATTCTTATGTGTTCTTCACATGCTTTTGGTCGTTCATCACATGTTCATGCATAACACTAGTTTTAATCTTAAATCCACATAAAAAAAAATGAAAAACATGTTTGTTTCCTAATTCTTTCAATCCTTGAATCTAGGTTATCACCATCCACACACATTCACTAGAATTTATTTTTCAATCCAAATGCAATGCTTAATAAATTGAATTAGGATCTATCACATGCACACACATTAAATTCACCATGTAAATTGATTGACATATTGGATGATATGATATGAATGTTGGTCACTATAGTCTAGAAGACCGGTTTCACCAGGCAAGGTGGGTGCCTAACACCTTCCCACCTTGTAACATAGCCTCCGAGCTTAGATCAAGGGTTAGTAGATCCAATGCTTATCTATGTAATTTTTCAATTTCTAGATTGTAACTAGGAGACAAAGCCATGTACTTTATCTTAGATTGTACCTAGGACCAAAGTTATGTAATTTCCTATGATCAATGTAAATTCAATTTCAAATTAATAAAATGAGTAATTTTTCAATTTAGGTTTTCTTATTTATTCCAAGAATTAAATAAGTGGCGACTCCATTGTAAAAAAACCCTTAATTTAAAGGGGGAAATATAACTAGTCGAATCTCCATTTTGAGAGGCAATGACACGACTCCACCCATTCACGTGGGTTTGGCCCCAAACTTAAATAAAATGGGGTAGGGGCGTAGTCTCTCACAACTATAAAAAGTCTTACATAGTACATTTTCAAAACACATAGAAATCCCACGGGAAAAACCTAAGATTCACTAGAAAATAGTGAATCAAAAGAGAGTTTTTCACAAAACACTCTCAAGTTAATTTTATTTGATTAAGACCTTTTCTGGCCTTAATCCTTTTAGTTTAGCATTGCTAATCACTTTCTTATTGGTTTGTGAATAGACTTGACTGAGAGGAACGATCAAAATCAAGCTTGGAAAGCTTTTGTGTGGGGTATTTCTTTTTAACTTCCCCCTTTCCTTTCTTTCATTTTCTGCCTTTAAATCTTCCTGTTTGTTTTGTTTGTTTGTTAGAACATGCTTTAACATGCTTTTCTAGGTTAGATTTAAGTTTTTATATGTTTAAAATGCATGTTTGTTTGTTTGAATTAGGGTTTTAGTTTGTTGGGAAATTTAGACCCCAGTTGATAGAATTAACAAGTTTTAATTTTAAGTTGTTAATTAGATTTATTATGCATAAAACTTGTTAAAACAAACAAACATCAATATCATGTCAAATATAAGTGCAGTGAAAAAATAAATAAGACAAGATATGATGAGCCAAGAAAACCAATGAAACCAACCAGTTTCACCGTAAAAAACTTAGGGGGAAACCTTCCCGAAAAGCAATTCACTATAGTAAAGAGAAGTTTCAGATCTAGTACAAAACCTTTGTCCCTAGACTCTACAATCTCCGTAGATGAACTCATAGCAGAAACCTTCTACCGCTTTAGAACCTCTGAACTCTTCAATATATGAACGCTACCCTTTGATGCACGAATCTCAGTACGTGACTAACCAATTACGCGGATCCCAGTACGCGACTTCAATCACCAACTAGAGAAGAAGATGCTGGTTGCAAAGTTCTTCACTTCATCAACAATGAAGATCAAGAAGCACTTGGTTACAAAACCCTAAGGCGCAAAGACGCAGTAGCTTCTTTTTGAGAGAATAAGGCTTCGGTCACCTTTTTCATATGTTCTCCTTGTATTCTCTTATGTGACGGCCTCTAAAATAAGCCTTATATATGCCTAAGGTTGTGAGAAAAGAAACCCTAAACAAATATATAAGCCTGGCCCAAAAATCAGATCTAAAAATTCTAATTTCCATAACCTCGATAGATACCTCGATAGATAGCATCTGTCGAGCCTCATTAAACGTCGATAGATAGCTATCTGTCGAGCAGCTATTCGCAGGTGTCTAGCTTTAGCAAACACCTTTTCTTCACTTGTTTCTTGGTTCAATCTTCATGGCTTTAATACTAAACTTGAACAACATGTTCTTTGAGTATTAAACACATCCTAGATCTACCCATATATAAGTAAAGTGCGTTTTGTCAAAAGATTAGTCAATTACATAAAAGAATGACATATGTTCTTAACAAGTGAACCACATATGTCCTAACAATCTCCCCCTTTGGCAATCCGTGACAAAACCACAACAAACAAATGAACATATGAGAGAAGTCATAAATCACTCAACTTATACTCACTTGTTGAATACAATAAAATCTACCCTAACACAAACTCTTGAAAAACTTTGCGAGAAGAGAGTTCATGGCATGGAAGACTTTGACAACCTGTATTTCTAAAATACTTTAAACAAAACACATCAAGGCATCTTTGTGTGAAGTAGAAATAATAGATTGCATAAAAAATAAAGATAGGTGAAAGAAACATACATCAACATATAAAGAAAATAAGTCCAATGTATGTAAACATAGTCACAAGACCTAAGGTACAAGAACAAGAAGCTAAAAGTAGCTCCTACAACAACAAGGAGGTAAACACTCCCCCTAACAAGATGAAATACATCTCCCCCTTACAAAGGAATGTATTGCTCCCCCTAACTTGTAGAATCTTAAAGAAAGAAACCACAAACAAATTCTCCAATTTCTCCCCCTTTTTGTCACAATTGACAATGGGTACAAGAAGCTAGAAAGCTTCACTCGAGAAACACAAAGATGAAAAAAAATGATCAAGGGGGTACAAAGAATCCATAAAAAATGTATGAATGTAATGAAACAAGATGCTATGGATGACAAGATAAGAGAAACATGCAAAACATGTGAAAAAAAAAAATGCATGCAGAGGATCTCGATGGATCGAAAGGTGTCGAGAAGCTATCAAGCATACCTCGATGGATCGAACAACTATCGAGAAGCTATCGAGGGAACAGGAACTTTCTCCACTGATCCACCTAGCTATCAAGAGGTGTCGAGATTGCGATAAAAAATCACCTGAAGATCTCGACAGATAAGCCAGGTATCGAGGAGGTGTCGAGATGGCTTAAAAACAGTTTTTCAAGAAGGGAAAAACACAAATATGAATGCAATCAAACATGCAACTCAGCCAATGATCTAACCAACATTGTAACCCCTCAAAACATCTCCCAACCAACAAAGAGTTAAGCATTTAGCTCCCAAAAAGAAAACACACTCACACACTAAACACGTCTAACTAATTTTATATTTCAAAAATAAGTCAAGACAGTTTAGTGAGTATACATCAACACATGTAAACCTTGTGATGGCCAAATCACATTGTGCCTGCACATGTATCAAGAGTAGCAAAGAATATTGCGTGTTGTGTGTGTAAAACATCGCAAGATTGCATAAGTGTTTCTATGTTATGACGATTTAAGATATGAGAAAATCACTTTAACTTACACACAATCATAACTGTTTGATGGAGACTATCACCTTTGAGGTACATCCTATAACTCCCACATCTCCTAGAAAATGCACTTGCAATCATATTTAAAGCATTTTTGATCTTTTTGTTTTTATTTTCTTTGCATATTTTCTTTTTATTAAGCAAACCATGCATGGGTATATAAAAGAGAGAAAAGAAATACCCAATTATGTTAAGCTTTTGACATTGCACTTTTGCTATGCCGAAGCATACATATGTCATTGACATTGCACTTTTGTTATGCTGAAGCATACAGATGTCATATCATGATTGGCGAGTAACAGTGGTGAGATGGTTATTTATGCCTTTTTCTTAGGATTTTCTAGTCCTACCCGTCAAAAGAGTGATACGAGTGTTAAGTACAAGAGATCACCTAACCTTACTCATCACAAACTAAGAGCCACAAAGCTCACTTGCATAGTTATGCATAGAGATGCTTATCTAAGCTACAAGAGATACAAAGTTTAGAAAATTCTGTTTCAATGGCCATTTTAAGGTTCACAAGAACCGATATATACACATACACATACTGTTTTTGTATTTTTCTAATTTTTTTATTTTGAAAAGAAAACAAAATAAAAACTAAACAACCACACAAAAATAGATAAACAATCATGAAAGTATGAAAGAAAAATGCAAATGCATGAAAGCATGATAGAAAAATGCAAATGCATGAAAGCATGATTTCAAAAGCAGATAAGAAATCAAGCAAAGAGAGTCCTACTTTAAATAGAAAGAATTAAAGCAGAGGACAAACAGAAAAGAAAATTAAGTCTTAGGATCCTTCCTCACCCACATAGCACGAGTCTTTGGCCATGAAGATGAAAAGGCACGTGTCCTAGTATGTCTACTAAAGGACATAGAAGAATTAAGATTCTCCTGAAATTGAGTTAAAAAACTCAAGACTTTTAATAACTCTCCAAAAAAAGGTGTAGGTCCTTGAGAGGAAACCTGTGACCATTTGAACACTTGCTTATAAGGATACAACTTAAAGCAATTAGGACGGGGCCGGCGGAGACAGCATATCCTAAACCAGTCTTATCAAAACTAGGCTTTTGAGCACTCAAGACCTCTTCAAGCTTTGCACTAGACATCCTCTCTATTTGAGTTCTAGCTTGACTAACCTCAACCTCGAGATTCTTGACCTTCTCTTCTAATGAGGTGTTCTCCACAATGAGAGTCTCAACTAATTTTGTAGTCTCATCCAGTTTGACTAACAAATCAGCCTTTTCAGTTTTTACCTCATTAAGCTCTTTTCTACAAAGATGAGAAGTCTTTTCAGATTTTATGAATTCAGTGCATAGCTTATCATAGGCTTCTTGAAGGATCATCTTCTTGGACACTTCATCATCAGAAGAATCATCACTGTCACTAGCACTCTCCACAATCACCTTATCGGTTGAGGCAGCAATGGCCATAACATGACTACATTCATCCACATACTCATCGGAAGAGTCATTCTCGGTGTCACTCCAAGTAGCAACCAACCCTTTATCTTCTGACTTATTGGCATTTTCCTTCATAAGGTAGTTTGGGCACTCTATCCTCATATGACCAAAACCCTTGCACTCATGGAATTAGATGGGCGGTTTCTCATTCTTACCCTTCCTAGAGGAGTTAGATTTCCTAGGAGGTTTACCCTTATCCTTTTTCCTAAACTGAAGAAGCTTGATAATCTCATTAGTTATGAAGGTTAGATCCTCATCCTCATCCTCATCTTCATCTTCATCTACATCTTCAGAGTCCTCGATATATTCCTCTATACCCTTAAGAGCCAAGTTTTTACTCTTTCCACCTTTTCCCATTGAGCCTAATCCCATCTCATAGGTTTGAAGATTCCCTACAAGCTCAGTCAAAGGAATTTGATCAATTTCCTTTGCTTCTTCAATGGCAGTGATCTTGGCATAGAATCTTTCAGGTAAAGACCTAAGGATTTTCCTAACAATTTTGGATTCTGCTATAGACTCTCCAAGGTTGAAAGCAGAATTCACAATATCCTTGAGTTTAGCATAAAACTCATCAAAGGTCTCATCCTCCTCCATCCTTATTTCTTCAAAGCTACTAGTGAGTCTTTGAAGCTTCACAGTCTTTACAGCCATGGTACCTTCATAGATGGTCTCAAGAATGGTCCATGCTTCCTTGGCAACTTCCGTTGATGATATTTTCTTGAATTCCTCATTAGTCACTCCACAAAACAAAGCATTCAAGGCCCTATTGTTGAAATTTGCCGTTGTGATTGTTGCATCATCCCAATCTATTGGTACTTTCTTTGGCTTAATCCAGCCAACTTCAACAGCTTGCCATACCTGCTCACCTAAAGCCTGCAAAAACACATTCATACGAACTTTCCAGTGCGCATAATTAGTACCATCAAATAAAGGAGAAATCAAAAGAGATTGTCCACGATCCATGACAACGGGGGTCAAGGATCACACTCAAGAAATAAATCTAATCAGAGTGTACTCGCTCTGATACCCCTTGTTGGGAAATTTAGACCCCGGTTGATAGAATTAAAAATTTTTAATTCTAAGTTGTTAATTAGATTTATTATGCATAAAACTTGTTAAAACAAACAAACATCAATATCATGTCAAATATAAGTGTAGCGAAAAAATAAATAAGACAAGATATGATGACCCAGGAAAGCCAATGAAACCAACCAATTTCACAGTAAAAAACCTGGAGGGAAACCTTCCCAAAAAGAAATTCACTATAATAAAGAGAAGTTTCACATCTAGTGCAAAACCTTTGTCCCTAAACTCTACAATCCCCGTAGATGAACTCACAGCAGAAACCTTCTACCGCTTCAAAACCTCTGAACTCTTCAATATATGAACCCCATCCTTTGATGCACGAATCCCAGTACGTGACTAACCAATTGCGCGGATCCCAGTACGTGACTTCAATCACCAACTAGAGAAGAAGATATTGGTTGCAAAGTTCTTCACTTCATCAACAATGAAGATCAAAAAGTACTTGGTTACGAAACCCTAAGGCACAAAGACGCAGTAGCTTCTTTTTGAGAGAATAAGGCTTCGATAACCTTTTTCATATGTTCTTCTTGTATTCTCTTATGTGACGGCCTCTAAAATAAGTCTTATATATGCCTAGGGTTGTGAGAAAAGAAACCGTACACAAATATAAAAGCCTAGCTCAAAAATCAGATTTGAAAATTCTAATTTCCGTAACCTCGATAGATAGCATTTGCTGAGCCTCATTAAACCTCGATAGATAGCTATCTGTCGAGCAGCTATCCACAGGTGTCCAGCTTTAGCAAACACATTTTCTTCACTTGTTTCTTGGTCCAATCTTCATGGCTTTAATACTAAACTTGAACAACATGTTCTTTGAGTATTAAACACATCCTAGATCTACCCAAATACAAGTAAAGTGCGTTTTGCCAAAGGATTAGCCAATTACATAAAAGAATGACATATGTTCTTAACAAGTGAACCACATATGTCCTAACAATCTCCCCCTTTGGCAATCCGTGACAAAACCACAACAAACAAATGAACATATGAGAGAAGTCATAAATCACTCAACTCATACTCACTTGTTGAATACAATAAAATCTACCCTAATAATGAGTTCAATTCCTATGTGTCATGTTTCTTAACCTTAATAAAAACTTTTTCAATACTTTTTTGCACACACATTCACTTGTTATTTTGTCCCTTAACCTCAGTTGGTGATGAGTGGGAAGGTAGAAGGCTCCATTCGAGCCTAAATCTTCTAAAGTTCATCTCACCAACTCACAATCGGTGTCATCGCCTATAATGGGTTTTAAGTATGTTAAAGGTTTGCTACCAATCCACTATGGGGTCCACAGAGGCCCTTTATTGGAATCATAGCCCACCTAGTTATGAGTTACCTACTTATCTATCCCTTTAGCACTAGGGAGCTTACCCACGCTAGAGAGATCTTGGACCCTATCACAAAGGATACCATTTATATCTCTTGTTTGTTCAACCATATATCAAGCTTTCACCTAATTCTATAAAAACAAATAAAAGATGTAAAAAAAATGAAAAGGGGATGACCCTAAAGTTATGGTATACCCTAAGAAGTTGTGGGATAAAAGAAGAGAAGCTCTCACATTTATCTTAACTTGAAAGGTTCATAATACCATAGCCTAATTGCTATCATAGGCCCAAGTGGAAAAAACACTTTTGAAAAAGAGGATTTTGGGCCCAAGGTAACAAATATGCTATGAACTTAGCATCCAAAAACCTACGAAGCCAATATGAACTTCCCTAATCTTGGGCCTCCTTGTTGCATGCCTAGGCCCAAAATGATGAGAACTTCATGGACTTTGATAGAAAGGCTACAATATATTCTAGCTAGAGGGATGTTTCAAGAAAAAGTGAATTGATGAATAAAGAATGAAAAGCCCAAAAGTCATGAATACAAAGTAAGCCCAAGTTCGAGACAAAAGGGTAGAAAAAATCCGAAGTGCGTTCAAATGACAGCCCATGAGAGTAAGATGAGAGCTTTATTGTAAATGGACCAAATCCCAATAAAACAAGGGGCAAGAATCCATTGGGGGAAGGGAGTGATATTGTAATTAGGCCTTCATTAAAATGAACTTAAGAATTTTCTAAAGACATCTAAAAGTTAAAAGGAACCTTTAATTGGAACATGAACTTAATGAGAATGGGGCTTCTTTTTAAACATCATCCCAATCCAGGTCTAATGGAAGGCAAGACATCCAAAAGGAAGACTCCTCAAGAAGGAAAGATGGACGCTGCAAGGGAGAAGGTCCTCATGCAAAAGATGCTCAAGTGTATAAAGGTGCTCCTAGACCAAGGACTTTCAAGGGGGCCCATGTGAATGACTTTTTCGAATCGGGAGATGCGGGATTGTGGGAAAATCATGATTGGCCAGAATAGACCTCGAAGGTGGGGATGACTCAAGTCACCCCAGCTCGCTTCATGCTTGAGCGCAACATGGACCCTTCTTTTAACGATGACCAATATCTCTAGATGAACAAAGAAGAAGAAAAAGATGATGAAATGGTTAGTTGTGGGAGTGGGGATAACGGTGACTGGTTCCTTGACGAGGTGGGAAGAGACTTCCCTAACAAGGACAAGGTCTGTATGACATGGCCAAAGCTATGCATGTGTGGGAACCGCTGAAAAAGGAAGACTGGCTAAAGAAGGACGAGGGGAAGAATGGCAAGCCTTGAAGAAGAAGGAAAAAAAAGAATTCATCAGGCCTATTATAGGAGCCATTAATAATTGGACTTGGCTTGGATTTTTTGAGAACATGGAGAAAATCTTTTGTAACATAAGTTCCACTGTACTTTTTGATAGGCCAAGAATGTATTGACCCCCTTTGGTAAATTAATCAATCAATTAGCCAAGTGAATTAATTATATTCAATTACATGCAATAAGCGTGGTAGCACAAACAAATCACCAACTAAATTAAACGCAGCGGAAATTAAATTTGACACAGGTGATTTGTTTACTAATGAGGAAAACCATCGAAGCAAAACCCTACCGGGTGAATTTAATATCACCACTCCCAAGAATCCACTATTATCAAAACAAGCGATTACAAGTAAAAGGAAACCTAATACCTAATACCAACCTACTGTTGAACCCTTATCCCAATACCCAATTGGACTTGTAATGTAGTGACAATATCTCCTTTCAATGCACGACTCCTAATACGTGACTAACTAATTGATGCACGGATCCAAGTACGTGACTAACACACCAACTTGAGAAAGATGTTGGCTGCAAAGTTCTTCAGTTCATCCAAACGATGAAGATCAAGAAACTCCTTGGTTACAAAACCCTTGGCAAAAAGACACAGTAGCTTCTACAAAGAATATGATGAACTAGGGCAATTTTGTCTCCGGTCACAATATGCGTGCAACAACAATTGCAACAACCTTTGCATCACTTTTGATAGCCCTTAAAATAATCCTTATATATGTCTAGGGTTATGAGAAAAGAAACCCTACACAAATACACTTGGATATTTATGAAAACAAATCTGGAAATCTGAATTTCGTAATTCTCAATAGATACTGTTTCTATCAAGTAGCTGTTGAGCTTAAATGAACAACACTTCTTCACTTGTTTTTTGGACAGATTTGCATGGCTTCAATACTAAACTTGAGCTCTTGTTCCTTGAAGTACTAAACACATCCTAGATCTACCCAATTACAAGTAAAGTGCATTTTGTTAAAAGATTAGCCAATTTACATAACATATGTTTCTAGCAAGTCTCACATATGTCCTAACACTTTTTCAATTTTCAATAAGATGAATTCTGATTTGGCTTACTTTGATGTGTCCCATAACATTGAAATTCTGCACTTAAATGATTCAAATAAATTTGAAAATGAAATTAATAAACAATTGGAAAAGAAATTTGAATATACGAAACCAACTCTTGAAACTATTAATTTGGGCAATGATGAGAATCCACATTTAATCAAAATTGGCTCAAACCTAAATGAAAAAGAAAGAAAAGATCTTCAAGAACTCCTCACAGAATTTCAAAAGGTGCTCATATGGTTCTATGAGGATATGCCTGGAATTAACCTCGAGATAGCTCAACATCACATTGATACTCATGATCGCATGGTGCCCGTCAATCAAAAATTGAGAAGAATGAGGACCGAATGGCTCTTAAAAATGAAGGAGGAAGTCACTAAGCAAATTAAAGGTAGGGTTCATCAAACCCGTACACCAAGCCGAATGGATAGCCAATGTCGTGCCCGTACCTAAAAAAGATGGGAAAGTGAGGATGTGTGTCGATTTTCGAGACTTAAACAAGGCATGTCATAAGGATGACTTTCCACTCCCTCACATTGATGTCTTGGTGATAACGCCTTAAAATGTATACTTGTTATATATTTATGTGGGCATTATCTCATTATTGCTATACTTAATTTGTATAATTGAGACATGATTTGCAATAGTCCATATTATTTATCTTTACATAATTTCTTGAATAAGATGCCATTCATTGTGTGTAATTTTCTATTTCAGGAAATCATGTGAGAAAGATGAGTTTACAGGAATTTGTAAGAGAATGGAGGCCAAACTAGAATTAAGTGGAATTAAAGGACCATGCTTAAATGTCTAAGGAGGTGCAGCTGGAGTGCTTGGATTGTCTACCATGATTGGAAGCTTCAAATAAGGAAAGAAATCAAAGAAGAGAATCTGAAAAGGAAAAATCTGATCTGAGCACTGATCAGTATTTTGGGAGTATCTCTCTAATCCAAAATCCAATTCATACAAGCCTAGATGGGTTGGAACCGTGACTTAAATATCTACAACTTTCCATTTTTGAGTTTTACGAAATTCCCAAGTTTTGAAGGCCGAAATTAACTCAGAATTTACTATTGTAAACTTGGATAAAAATTAAAATAGTAAAAGTTTATTTTCTTTGGACACTTTTATGTTAGGGTTTTGAAGGGAGGCTGGAGAACGAATTTTGGGCAGAGAAAATCTTGTATTTTGCTTTTTCTAATGGCAGCCTAAACTCTTTTCAAGGGCTAAGGGTTATGTTTCTTCTATACAGTACGAATATTCAATGTGATTCTTTCTAAAATTTTATCAACAACATATTTGATTGTTCAATTAGATTTCATTTGATGTATTAGTTCTTCCATTCTTTCAATAAGTTCAATCATGTTTTTCTTATTTTTTAGATGAATTTCTTATAGTTTCAAATAGAAATCAGGTCCTAAGTGAATGGGTTTCTCTGAAAACTTTTCTAACCGCATTATTAATCGAGGTTATCATGCATTCTTGAATTGTCTCAGTACAACCGAATCATAAGTTTTTAATTGTATAAGAACAATCAATTATGAAATATATATTTTCTTAGATTACAAAGAATTTCATATCGATATAGGGAAACACCCCGATGCCCTAGTATTTACATTATTGATTTAAATAAGTTTTTATTATTATTCTTGTTAACAATCACCAAGTAAAATTATTTTTCTTCTTCACCCAAATTTTTATTTAATTATATTGTCTTTGAATTTACCCTGCTCCTTGCGGTTCGACCTCGATACTTCGAGAATTATATTGCTACGATCTCCTACACTTGGGAGTGAGCAAGCACTTGGTAGATAACACGATGGGAAGTGCCTTGATGTCTTTCATGGATAGTTTTTCAGGGTACAACTAAATCAAGATGGCTCCCAAGGACATGATCAAAACTACTTTCATTACCGAATGGGGAATCTATTGTTACACGATGAAGCCGTTCTAGCTGGGGCAACCTATGAAAGGATGGCCATTGCTTTGTTACATAATATGATGCATAATGAGGTAGAGGTGTATGTCGATGATATGATAGTGAAATCCAAGGATAGAGAAAGCCACATCATAAACTTGAGGAAGTTCTTTGAAAGGATTAAAGAATATAGATTGAGGTTGAATCTACAAAAATGTACCTTTGGAATAACCACTAGAAAATTACTAGGCTTCCTAGTGAGTGATAGAGGAATAGAAGTTGACCCCTACAAGATCAAAGCCATATTGGAGATGCCTCCACCCAAAAGTGAGAAAGAGATAAGGGGTTTCTTGGGTCGACTACAATACATTAGTCGATTCATTGCCAAGCTTACTTCCACTTAAGGGTAAAAGAGGCCGGAATTTTTGGAGTTTCAACTTTGGTTATAGCTCAAGCACAAAAGTTGTGGAAGGTGAAGGAAGAATATTTGAAGCCTTATCAACAATACTTGGAAGATTAACCAAAACCTTTGACAAGATTGAGTACACAATCATCCCTAGAGCTCAAAACCAATTTACGGATGCCTTAGCTACTTTAGCTTCCATGGTTAAAATACCCAAGGGAGTGTGTACAGGATCCTTGGAGATTAGGCAAAATTATGAGGAAGTACACAAAGGAAAGACCGAAGTTTCAGTAATGACCATAGAGGAAGATGAAGTTCCATGGTACTATGACATCATGAAGTTCTTGTAACTAGGGGCATATTCGGATGGTGCCAACAAGAGAGAACATCGTTCCATTAGGATGGTGGCAACAGAATACACCCTATGTGGAGAACAACTCTATAGGAGGTCCTATAATGGAATACACGTTCTTTGCTTGAAGCAAGAAGAATCCGAAAGGGTAATGAAAGAAGTTCATCAAGGGATTTGTGGCTCTCATATGAATGGAAGAATGTTATCCAAGAAAATCCTAAGGATAGGGTACTACTCGAACATGATGGAGACCAATTGTGAGGACTATGTGAAAAGTTGTCATGATTGTCTGACACATGCCAACTTGAACCATGTACCACTTGGTGAGTTGTATAGCTTGGCTCCTTCTTGGCCATTCTCAATTTGGGGCATAGATGTGATTGGAAGGATAGCTCCTAAAGTTTCAAATAGGAATGAGTACATTCTGGTAGCAATTGACTATTTCATCAATTGGGTGGAAGCAGCCTCCTACTCCGTATTGAAGGCTAAGAATGTGGCTTGGTTCTTAGAAAACAACATCATATGTCGATTCAAGGTACCCTAAGAGATCATCTCCAATAATGGTTCCCACTTTGAGGGTGAAGTTCGAAGGGTCATGGAAGAATATGGCATTGAGCATCACAAGTCTTCACCATATCGACCACAAGATGGCCATAGAAGCGGCTAATAAGAATGTATAAGAATGTGAAGAATATCCTAACTAAGATGGTAGTGACATACAAAGATTGAGCCAAGAAGCTTCCATTTGCCTTGTGGGGTTATTGGACTTCTATCTGTGCATCGACTGGGGCAACACCTTACTCTTTGGTTTATGGTAGTGAGGCGGTGCTTCCTATTGAGGTGGAGATACAATCTTTGAGTGGTGGAAACCAAGGTCCTAGAAGAGGATTAGGTTAAGTCAAGATATGAACAATTGGCTTTGATAGATAAGAAGAGGGTTAGGGCACAATACCATGCACAAGGGTATCAAAAAAGGATTGCTAGAGCATTCAACAAGAAGGTGAAACTGAGAAACCTTAAAGAAGGGGACTTGGTCCTAAAGGTGCTTAGAGATGAAACTTTCAATCCGAGAGGAAAGATAAAGTCAAGGTGGTCTAGGCCTTTTATCATTAAAAAGATCATGTCCGAAGGTGCCACAAGGATCACAGATTTGGATGGGGAAGAGATGTTTCACCCAATTAACATGGATAGACTCTGGAAATATCACATTTTAAATAATAATAATAAAACCTGAAAGGGCGGCCTAGGAAAAAGTTAAGGCAAAAGAACCCTGTTAGATTGAAATCCCGAAATGGCAGACTAGGAAAAAGTTAAGGGAAAAAGACCATGGGCATGGTGAAAATTCCCAAAAGGATGTCATGTTCAAAAATTACATGGAAAAGGAAAAAGAAAAGAATAATAGCAAATAAATGAGATGAAAAAAAGCAAAGATAATAAAAATGAAATTCTCTCATTGCTTAAATTAAAAGATAATAAGATTGTTTTCATAGGGGATTTGGGACATTCCAATCCTTTATTGAATTCAAAAACAAAAACATGAGAATAATAAAATTGCAGAAAAGTAAAACATGGGGCATATTAGGGTGGTCTCTCAGTCCTCTTTGCTTTCCTGCTAGTCCTCATATAAGCTTTCTCATCCCTTAGAATCCACTTCATGTCATCCTCCAACCATTGCTTGTACCTTGCAGTGGGATAGATGTATGTAAGAGGAACAATGTCTTACGTCATCCTACCATATGGCCAAGCCTCACTGGTCCTGTCCAAGATCCTATTGGTGAACATCGCGGTGTGGAAGGCACCTTCATCATCAGGAGCTCCTTGACGTTCTCCAAATTGCCTTGAGATACGACAAGTGGAATAGTAGGAGCAATAACAAAGCCCAACTAAAGTCACACAATGGTCCTTGCAGCAACTATGGACCATGCTTGAAATATGCCACCATTCCAGGACCCACTGAATGTCAGTCTCCTTGAGGTAACCCATAAACTCCATGTACGCCTCAAAGCTCATGTCATTCTAGCGAAGCCAGTGGTCCCTAAGATGCCTGGGAAGGTAGGTGCTGAGACGTATAGTAGGAAGTTGAAGCAACTGAAGCCTTTCTTGTAGCCATATTTGGAGAGAGGGAGAGAGAGAGAAGAGAAATAAAAAAGAGGAAAAAAAAGGTGGAAAAAAAGTGGAAAGCATGAGTGAAAAAAAAAAAAAAGAATGATGAAATGAGGTGTCTACACATGGTTACTCTAAATCTCCAACTCTCACCATATGACTCAGATACGTGTATACATATGAAAAAGGTTTAAACAGAGGCAATACATGTGAAACAAACAAACAAAACAAAGCAAAAAGAGGCTTAAGTACGCAAATAGAGGCTTGCGTACGCAGGCCAAATCCCACGTATGAAAGATTTGACCTGCGTACACATGCTTGTGGCATACGTGCACAGGGTTGTTCAAAACCCCAACCTAGAAACAAACATGTAGAGAACAGAGCAGAAATGAATACCCTAATTCTAACTACCAAACATGCTCAGAACATAAAAAGAATTGTAAAACTAACCTAAACAAGCATGCATAAATATAAACTAAGAAATAAAATAGGCAAATAGAAATATTAAAGGCAAAAGAGAAAAAGAAAGGGTTTAAGGGATACCTAAAAAACTCTTCAAGTTTGATTTTTAACCATTCTCCTTAGTCAAATCTATCACAATTCAATGAAACAGTGATTAGAAACTTTAAACTCAAATGATTAGGGCCAGGTCCCAATCAAATAAAAATGACTTGAGGGTGTTTTGTGAAAAACTCCCTTTTGATTCACTATTTTCTAGTGAATCTTAGGTTTTCCCTTAGGATTTTTTGTGTGTTTTGAAAATGTATCATGTAAGGCTTTATATAATGGAAAAAATGAGGTTTAGAACGGCTCCTAAATGATGTGGGATTCATTCCAAACCTCAACCAATAGTGCAGAAAACTTGATTTTTTATGTTTCTAAAACCCTAGCTGCGTACATAGGAGAGTGCCTGCATACATATGCTTTGACCCTCGTACGCAGGCTGCTACCCACATACGTGAGCCGAGGGCCACTTTGGTCTTTTATTTCCCAAAAAATAGATTTTTTTTCTCATTTAAAATGTTATATTTTTCATTTAAATACTCCTCAAGTCAATTTGATATCTAATTGGGATCTAAACTGGCCTTAGGCCTTAGAGTCTGAGCATCATTGGGGAATAGAGGCCTGAGTCATAAGTGGTACAAAATGCAGTGTCTACACATCGTTTTGTAGCTTTGCATTTTATTTTTTTATTATTTTCTTCTCCCACATCAGATCTAATGTCTCTCTCTCTCTCTCTCTCTTCCCGTCCCTCTCTTTCTCATCTTTCTTTTTCTAGCTCACTCTCTTTTCTTTCTTGTTGTTCTGCCGACAAATTGACCACCACAAGTGAGAACAATGATGATGTGGCTCATCGGTTTATGGGGAACCCAAAATTATGAATTGGGTGTTCTTTAGTTTTTGCAAATCTAGATGTGGAAGGGTTTTGGCCGAGTTGATATGTACAATGGTTGATTTACGTAATGGGGTGAATCTAGTTGTGGAGGAGGATAGAGAGAGACTTAGGTTTGGAAAGGAAGAAGAGAAGGGTGGTTGTAAGGTTCTACAAGTTTAGAACAATTGGCAAACTGTGTGCATAAACTTGTCTAGGTATAGATCTTAGAGTCTATAGAGTTTATAGACAATGCTCAAGGTACTACAAGTTAGAATAGAAGATCATTCAAGCTGTAGAAAGGAGAGTTTAAATTCTATGAAGCCCGCTCGATCGAAAATTTTATCCAATCGATCGCAAATCGGAGAAAATTAGATTTTGTAGAATTTTAATTAAGCCCAACAGCCCATTGACCCATTAAGTGATTAGGTTTTTAGATCTATTTCCCATAGTATTTAAAGAAAACTATAAGGCACGTTTTAAGGAGACTTTGGAGGTGCTCTTTTGAGATCTAAAAGGTATTGTGCCTTCCTCTTTCAAAGTCACTACTGAAAATCATTCTCATATCATTAGATCCGGTAGATCTAAAATTGCTGCAACAAGATCAACAATTGCTAATGATCTAAACCTTCAAGGGTGGTCTTGAAGTCACAAACTAGAGATTTTGTGTTGCTAAACCTTTTCATGGGATCTCAAAGACACACATGGGTGTTTGTGCAAAGCAAATCCAAGAAAGGAGTTTGTGGCTTTAGAGCTTGCACGTGGTCATGTTAGTAAGTTACTACTAGAGGCAGCAATAGATTTAAGGTTAAATCTAATTGTAAAAACTTCGATTCTTTATAGTGGATTTGTTTTACCTTGAGGATAGCTAGATCAAATCCCCCCCCCCAAGTTTTTTTACCTTGAAACTGGACAGCTTCATTGGTTTTCTTGGGTAATCATATCATTGTCTTATTTATTTTTCCGCACTACATGATATGATTTATTGTTGTTTAACCTAGATCTAAATAACAAATGTAAGTGTTCACTTGATTAATTAATTAGGTTAAACAATTCAGATTGTAGGGGTTTAAACAAAAACAAACAAGTAATATTAGAGCGGGTTCACTCTAATTGGATTAATGTCCTTAGTGAGATCTTTGATTACTGCTATCATGGACAAATTTAAGTGTCTATCTGCTCATATTTGTGATGATTTGAATAAAAAGGACACTATTGTTTCTGTTGATCTTGTTGATGCCTATGATACTCTCTGTAGGGAATTAACTAAATCTGTGAAAATTGTTAAGAAATTCAAGGAAGAGTTAAAATTGGCTAATCTTGAAAAAGAGAAATTGATTGTGAGATTATATGAATCTAATAAAAAGAATGAATTTTTGAGAAATAAATTTTCCTCTCAAGATGAAAAGATAAAAAGTTTGGAACAAAAGTTAGCTGAGTCTGATGCTAAACTAGAAAAATTGTCTAGTACCAAACTTGTTGTTGATAACAAATTTGTTTTTGTTACTATTCCCTTTAAGCCTAAAGATAAGAATGTTTGTGTTCCTCCTTTTAGGAGGAATCATAAAGAAAATGCTTATGTTGCTAGGTTAGACAAAGGTAAAAGTTCTAATGTCGATATTGAAGTTTCTAAACCTGTGTCTAAACCTATTGCTAGAGTACAAAAGAAATCTGTTTTTGTCTCTACCTATCACCTTTGTGGTGTTGTTGGTCATACTAGACCAAATTGTTGTTTATTAAGGCAAAAACCAAAACTTGAGACTAGATCTACTTCTAGGAATACTGATCTTCCTAAATTTGTTCCTATTTGTCACTTTTGTGGTCTCCGTGGCCACATTTGTCCTAACTGTCATAAATTGAAACTTATATAGTTTTGAAAAATTTAAGCTTGTTAGCTTATGAAAGGAAATTGCAAGATTTCGTTCTTTCTCAGAAGAATTGTGTAATCCCTCAAATACACTCTACATCTCATGGATTTTCACCTATAAAGCCAAAGACATGTGCTATATGGGTGAGAAAATACTTGCTAAGGTGAGTGTTGTTTATTTGTCCTTAATATAATTCTTTCAATTATTTGTGAACATGTTTTCTTTCAGTTTTTATTTTTTTATTTTTTTTTATTTTCTTAGGTTGTTTTGATTATTAAAAAAAAATCCAAAAACATTGAAAATTTTCAAAAAAGACAAAAATATTTTATTTTGTGTCTTATTTTATTTTTCTGAGTATTACATGAATTATGATATCTCTCTCTTTATTTAGAACATTCTTGATATTGTGGAGAAACATAGAAATTATGGGTTGCATAATTGAGTGCATGAGCTATTTTTGATTTTGTATGAGTATGTACAAGTTTGTACATGTACTCATGGGTTGTTTAAGAAATTGATATTTCTTGTTTCTATACCTTCTATAGCTTAGTGGAGCACTGTCATGCATTGCTATTGCACTTTGTTCATTTAGCATAATGTGTGCCTTCCGTTTTTGGTCATAATGAAAATTTGAAAATCCAAAAATATATATTTTTGTAATGCACATTATTTAGTGTGTAATTAAGGTTGGCTAATGAAATTTACATTTCATGACTATGTAGATTGTTTAGCTTTGATGAGCTTATTTTCTACACTTTGCTAGTTTGTGCTATGTAGTACTTAATTGTGTGAGTTGTTTATAGTCTTTAAACAAATGATCTTGATTTTGATGTCACATTCTTTTGATCGTAAGGACTAGAAAATTCTAGAATAAAGGCATAAATAACCATCTCACCAATATTACTTGTCAATCATGAACACTTATGTGCAAATTATAAAAGTTGTGCTCACTATGGTGTAGCACTTGCACAACAAGATTAAATGAGGTGCTGATTTTAAAAAGAATAAGAAAATCAAAACAAAAAAGAAAAATAAAATGCTTTTACATTTTTGCAAGCGTGTTTTCTAGGAGATGTGAGAGTTATATGATGTAACTCTTTAGGTGATAGTCACTTTCAAACCATTGTGATTGATGATGTAAAAAATTTGTTTAATTACTATCTACATATCACCTGTTTTGTACTTTGTACACTGACTAGTTACACACACTACACACAAATCTTTGCTAAATTCTGTACATAAGATTGTGTATTGACTAATTTGACCATCTTTAATTGCATATGAACTGATGTGTAAATGAAAATTTTTGTTTTGGTTGGGAATTTGAAGAAAAATGTGTTTAGAAGTTTAGAATCTTTGTTTTTAACTTCTTGGTTGGTTTTGATATTTGCATTTAAGAGGCATCATGTTTTTCTAAAACTTTTCTGGATCATGTTCATATATATTAAGTCATAAAAACTACTTTTAAATTGTTTTTCTGCATAAAAATTCCAGATTTTGAAGTTTTAAAAATTTTCACTATTTCCACCGTTCGAAGATTACCCTCAACCGATCGAAAATGTTCAGGTTTTAAAGCAAAAACTCTCTGCCTAATTCAATTGATGCTCGATCGATTGAAAATGTCTAGAAATATTTTCGATTGCTATTCGATTCCTTTTGATCGATCAAGACTGGAAAATTTTCAATTTTTAAAGTTCTTGACAAATCTGTCTTTTCATGCATCATTTTGTGATGGGATTCACATGCATTGCATTGTTTTCTTTATCTATCTTGTATTTTTGTAGTCATATCTCCCATTGTTTTCACACATAACATGCATACATTTTGCTAAATTGGGTACTCATCCTGATTTAAAAATGTATTGATTAATTTTTGAGTTATGTACATTTTTGAGTTGCTAAATTGGGTACTCAACTCAATGCTATTTTTTTCTTGATGTGTGAACTAGTAAAAATTGGGAATATTTTTTAGAGATATGATGGATAGTCAATGTGCAAATATTTTCTCTACTCTTAAGGTTGATTTGAGTTCAAAATACCTTGACACATGAAAAAACATTGCATGCTGAATTTTTATATCATTGAGATCTATATTTGTTGGGAAATTTAGACCCCAGTTGATAGAATCAACAAGTTTTAAACCCAAGTTGTTAATTAGATTTATTATGAATAAACCTTGTTAAAACAAACTAACATCAATATTATGTCAATATCATGCACAATCTCCGTAGATGAACTTACAGTAGAAACTTTATACTGCTTCAGAACCTCTGAACTCTTCAATATATGAATGCCACCCTTTTGTAAGGATCCCAATACGTGACTAACCAATGATGCATGACTCCTAGCACATGACTAACACACCAACTTAAGGAAGATGTTGGTTGTAAAGTTCTTCACTTTATCAACAATGAAGATCAAGAAGCACCTAGTTACAAAATCCTAAGGCACAAAGACACAGTAGCTTCTTTTAGAGAGAATAAAGCACTTGGTCACTTTTTACATGTGCTCTCCTTATATTCTCATATGTGACGGCCTTCAAAATAAGCCTTATATATATCTAGGGTTGTGAGAAAAGAAACCCTACACATACATGTCAGCATGGGCCGAAAATCAGATTTGAAAATTCTAATTTCGTAATTCTCGATAGATACAGCTGTCGAGCTATCTATCGAGACCTCGATAGATATATCTGTAGAGCTATTTGCCAAACTTTAATGAAAAGTACTTCTTCACTTGTTTCTTAGACATATTTGCATGGCTTCAATACTAGACTTAAACTCTTATTCCTTGAAATACTAAACTCATCCTAGATATACCTAATTACCAGTAAAGTGCGTTTTGTTAAAGGATTAGCCAATTTACATTACATATGTCTCTAACAACATCCACATATTTCCTAACAATCTCTCCCTTTAGCAATCCGTGACAAAACCACAACAAACAAATGAAGTATGAGAGAAGTTATAAATCACTAAACTCATAATCACTTGTTGAGTACAATAAAATCTAATCTTAACACAAACTCTTGAAAAACTTTGCAAGAATAGAGTTCATGGCATGATAAATTTTGACAACTTGTCTTTTTGAAACACTTTAAACAAAACTCATCAAGGCATCTTAGTATGAAACAGAAATAAAATATTGCATACATAAGAAACATGTGTATAAAGAGAAAAAAGAAACAACACATGGATAAATAGGTGAAGAAGACATACATCATCATCATCATCATCATCATATACATATATATATATATATATATATATATAAAAGATAAGCACAATGTATGTAAACATGGTCATAAAACCGGTGTACAAAAAGCTAAAAGAAGCTTCCAAAACAACAAGGAGGTAAACACTCCCCCTAACAAGATGAAACATAACTCCCCCTTATAAGGGCATGTATTTCTCCCCCTAACATGTAGAATCTTAAAAAGAAACTACATTTTCTCCCCCTTTTTGTCATGATTGACAAAGGGTACAAAAAGCTATAAAGCTTCACCCGAGAAACATAAAGATGATCAAGGGGGCACAAGGAATCCATATAAATGCATGAATGTAATGAAACAAGATGCTATGGATGACAAGATAAAAGAAAGATGCAAAATATGTGAAAAACAATGCATGCAAGAGGATCTCGACAGATCGAGAAGCTGTTGAGCAGCTATAGAGCAGAAGCCAACCTCAATGGATCGAGAATCTGTCAAGGATCTATCGGCTAAACAAAAAGTTTCTTGATGGATCAAGAATCTGTCGAGAAACGATCGAGAAAAAGTCCAGGAAATCTCGATGGATTGAGATTGCGATAACTTCTATCGAGATAGGAAGAAAAAGGGGCTCGATAGATAGCAATCTATCGAGAGTTGTCAAGAAGCTGTCGAGATGGGAAAAAATGGTTTTTCAAAGAAGAGAAAAACACAGACATGAATGCAATCAAGCATGCTACCCAACCAAAGATGCAAACAACATTTGAAACTCTCAAAAACATCTCTCAACAAGAAAAAGCAAAGCATTCATGATCCAGAATACACACACACACACTAAACAAGTCTAACCAATTTTATATTTCAAAAACAAGTCAAGACAGTTTAGTGAGCATACATTAACACATGTATCCCTTGTGATGGCCAAATCACATTGCACCTGCACATGTATCAAGAGTAGTAAAGACTTTGCGTGTTATGTGTGAAAAATATTGCAAGATTGCATAAGTGTGTACATGTTATGATGATTTGAGATATGAGAAAATCAATTTAACTCACACACAATCATAATTGTTTGATGGAGACTATCACCTTCGTGGTACATCCTATTACTCCCACATCTCCTAGAAGACACGCTTGCAATCATATATAAAGCATTTTGATTCTTTTAGCTTTTATTTTTCTTTGCATATTTTTCTTTTGTTAAGCATATCATGCATGCGCTTATAAGAGAGAGAAGAAAATACCCAATTATGTTAAGCTTTTGACATTGTACTTTTGCTATGCCGAAGCATACAAATATCATTGACATTGCACTTTTGCTATGCCGAAGCATACAAATGTCATTTCATGATTGGCGGGCAACATAATGAAATGGTTATTTATGCCTTTCTCTTAGGATTTTTTAGTCTTTCCCGTCAAAAAGAGTAATATAAGTGTTAATTACAAGAGATTACTTAATTTTACTTATCACAAACATGAGCCATAAAGCTCACTTGCTTAGTTGTGCATAGAGATGCTTATCTAAGCTACAAAAGATACAAAATTTAGAAAAAATTTGTTTCAATGGCTATCCAAGGTACACAAGTACCAATGTACACAAAACACACACTATTTTTGTATTTTTCTGATTTTGATTTTTCTCTTTTTATTTTGAAAAAAATAAACAAAATAACGACTAAACAACCAAACAAAAACAGACAAACAACTTGAAGGTATGAAGATAGATGCAGATGCATGAAAGCATGATTCCAAAAATAGATAAGAAATCAAGCAAAGAGAGTCCTACTATAGATAGAAAGAATAAAAGTAGAGGACAAACAAAAAAGACAATTAAGTCTTAGGCAACTTTGTCACCCAAACAGCACGAGTCTTTGGCCGTAAAGATGAAAAGGCTTATGTTCTAGTATGTTTACTAAAGGACATAGAAGACTTAGAATTCTCCTGAACTTGAGTTAAAAAGCTCAAAGCCTTTAATAAATCTCCAAACAAAGGAGTAGGTCCTTGAGAGGAAACTTGTGACTGTTTGGACACTTGCTTTTGGGGATACAACTTAAAGTAATTAGGATGAATGTGTCCAAAAACACCACAATGGTGACAAACATGAGGTCTAACAAAGGATTTAGAATTAACCAAATCAGTTTTGGATTTCATATCTTTATCACCATTCTTTAGATTAAAGCACAAAGACAGTCTTTGATCCAGAAGCCGTGGAAGAGGACGGGCCGGAGGAAATAACATATCCTAAGCCAGTCTTATCAGAACTAGGCTTTCGAGCACTCAATACCTCATCAAGCTTTGCACTAGACATCCTTTCTATTTGAGATCTAGCTTGACTAAGCTCAACTTTGAGATTCTTGACTTTCTCTTTTAATAAGGTATTCTCCACAACAAAAGTCTCAACTAACCTTGTAGTCTCATCTAGTTTGACTAACAAATCAGCTATTTCAATTTTTTCCTCATTAAGCTCTTTTCTACAAAAATGAGAAGTCTTTTTAGATTTTATAAATTCAACGCATATCTTATTATAGGCTTCCTGAAGGGTCATCTTCTTGGGTACTTCATCATCAGAAGTATCTTTAGTCTCACTAGCACTCTCCACAATCACTTTATCGGTTGTGGCAACAAAAGTCATAAAGTGACCACATTCATCTACACACTCATCAGAAGAGTCATTCTCAATATCACTCCAGGTAGCAACCAACCCTTTATCTTTTGACTTCTTGGTCTTTTCCTTCATAAGGTAGTTTGGGCACTCTATCCTCATATGACTAAAACTTTTGCAGTCATGGCACTGGATAAAGGGTTTCTCACTCTTAACCTTCCTAGAGGATTTAGATTTCCTAGGAGTTTTGTCCTTATCCTTTTTCCTAGATTGAAGAAGCTTGATAATCTCATCAGCTATGAAGGTTAGATCCTCATCCTCATCATCGTCTTTATCTTCATCTTCATCTTTGCTTTCATTTTCATCTTCAGAGTTATCAATCTCTTCCTCTATACCGTCAAGAACCAAGTTTCTACTCTTTTAACCTTTTCCTATTAAACCTAATCCACTCATAGGTTGGAAGGTTTCCTACAAGCTCAGTCAAAGGAATTTGATCGATGTCCTTTATTTCTTCAATGATAGTGATCTTAGCACGGAATCTTTCCGATAAGGACCTAAGGATTTTCCTAACAATTTTGGATTCTGCTATAGATTTTCCAAGGTTGAAGGCAGAATTCACAATATGCTTGCGTTTAGCATAGAATTCATCAAATGTCTCATCCTCCTATATCCTTATTTCTTCAAAACTACAAGTGAGTCTTTGAAGCTTCACAGTCTTTACTACCTTGGTACCTTCATAGGTGGTCTCAAGAATGGTCTATGCTTCCTTGGCAACTTCCATGGATGATATTTTCTTGAATTCCTCATTGGTTACCCTCACAAAACAAAGCATTCAAGGCCCTACTGTTGAAATTTGCCGCTATGATTGTTACTTCATCCCAATCCACCGACGCTTTCTTTGGCTTAATCCAGCCAACTTCAATAGCTTGCCATACTTTTTCACCTAAAGCCTGCAAAAAACATTCATATGAATTTTCCAGTACACATAATTAGTGCCATCAAATAAAGGAGGAATCAAAAGAAATTGTCCACAATCCATGAAAACGGGAGTCAAGGATCACACTCAGAAAAATAATCCAATTAGAGTGTACCCACTCTGATACCATTTGTTGGGAAATTTAGACCCTGGTTGATAGAATTAACAAGTTTTAAACTCAAGTTATTAATTAGATTTATTATGAATAAACATTGTTAAAACAAACTAATATCAATATCATGCACAGCGAAAAAGTAAATAAGACACGATATGATGACCTAGGAAAACCAATGAAACAAACTAGTTTCAGAGTAATAAACCTTAGGGGAATCCTTCCCGAAAAGCAATCCACTATAATAAAGAGAAATTTCAAATCTAGTACAAAACTTTTGTCCCTATACTTTACAATTCCAGTAGATGAACTTATAATAGAAACCTTCTACCGCTTCAGAACCTCTGAACTCTTCAATATATGAACGTCACCCTTTTGCACGGATCTCAGTACGTGACTAACCAATGATGCACGACTCCCAGTACATGACTAACACACCAACTTGAGGAAGATTTTGGCTGCAAAGTTCTTCACTTTATTAACAATGAAGATCAAGAAGCACTTGGTTACAAAACCCTAAGGCGCAAAGACACAATAGCTTCTTTTAGAGAGAATAAAGCACTCAGTCACTTTTTGCATGTGTTCTTGTATTCTCATATGTGACGGCATTTAAAATAAGCCTTATATATATCTAGGGTTGTGAGAAAATAAATCCTACATATACATGTCAGCATGGGTCGAAAATTAGATTAAAAAATTATGATTTCGTAATTCTCGATAGATACAGCTATTGAGCTTTCTGTCGAGACCTCGATAAATATATCTGTCGAGCTTTAATGAACAGCACTTCTTCACTTGTTTCTTGGACAGATTTGCATGGCTTCAATAATAGACTTGAACTCTTGTTCCTTAAAGTACTAAACACATCCTAAATCTACCAAATTACAAGTAAAGTGCGTTTTGTTAAAGGATTAGCCAATTCACATAACATATGTCTCTAACAATATCCACATATGTCCAAACAATATTATATAGTCTTAACTGATTGTGCCTGAAATGTTTGCATGCATTTGTTTATGGGTTACATAGTGTCAAGTTTGCATATATTGAAAGAGAGAATATTTTTCTTCAATATATTCCTCAATTTATGTGTTTCTTTTTAGTTTTCCCCACCTCCTAAATTTCCCCTAAACTATTTTTCCTAAAACTTCTTTTGTTTTTTTTTCCCAATTTTTATAGGGGGGGAAAGCTATTTTTAAAAACCTATGTTGTTCTTAGGGGGAGTTTTTGCTCTTCATAGGGGGAGTTGCTTTTGTTTTCTATAGAGTTGGATTCTTTTGTGTCATTGATTCTCTATTTTCTCTTATCCTTTGTTGTGTATGTTTACTATCTACTCTTTGTTTTAGTTGTCTTTGTCAATACGTGACAAAAAGGGGGGAAAAAAATTAAATTTGGAAAAGATTTTTAACTGTTATTATTTAGGGGGAGTTGAAATTGTTTTTAAAAAGGGGAGGAAATAAAAGTTTTTTTTTTTATGTATCTAACTTAGGGGGAGAGTTAGTTTACATGTTTTTTATTTGATGTTATTGCATATTTGTTATTTTTTATTTATCTGTCTTTATTTCTACACATGAGATTATGTGCTCTTTTGAGTGTTTCAAGAAAGACAGGTACATTCCAATCAAGACCTTCTGCCTCTTCTTTAAACTTTTGGGTTAGAAGCGTTAGATTGGGATTTGTGATATAATTGGGCATTTTATTGTAATTGGGTTGTTCATGTATTTGAGCATTTCATATTGTATGTAAGTTTTGTCATGGATTGCCAAATGGAAAGATTGTTAATTTCTAAAAGTTTAAACTAATTGACAAACCATGAGCACAAACTTGTCTAGGTATAGATTTTAGAGTTTATAGAGTTTATTAGACAATGCTCAAGGTACTACAAGTCAGAATACAAGAACATTCAAGTTGCAGAAAGGAGAGCTCAAATCCTGTGAAGCCCAAATTGATTGAAAATTAGATTTGACCAATCAAAAATGCAAAAAGTCAAATTCTATAGAATTTTAATTAAGCCCAATAGCCCATTGGCCAATTAAGTGATTAGGGTTTCAGGTCTATTTCACATAGTATTTAAAGGAAACCCAAAGGCACATTTTGAGGAGACTTTGCAGGTGCTCTTGTGAGTTCTAAAAGGTATTATGCCTTCCTCTTCCGGAAATCATTCTCATATCATTAGATCTGGTAAATCTTAAGTTGCTACAATAAGATCAAAAATTGCTAATGAGCTAAACCTTCAAGAGTGGTCTTGAAGTCACAAACTGGAGATTTTGTGTTGCTAAACCTTTGAGTGGGATCTCAAAGTCACAATTATAGGTGTTTGTACAAAGCAAATCCAAGAGAAAATGAGTCTGTGGATTCGGAGTTTGCACGTGGTCATGTTAGTAAGTTACCACTGGAGGTAGCAATAGATTTAGGATTAAATCTAATTGCATAAACTTCGATTCTCTATAGTGGATATGTTTTACCTTGAGGATAGCTAGGTCAAATCCTCTCCAAGTTTTTTTACCTTGAAACTTGACAGTTTCATTGTTTTCCTAGGTAATCATATCGTTATTTTATTTATTTTTCCGTATTGCATGATATGTTTTATTGCTGTTGAAGACACTCGATTTTGTACCCATGATTTAATCAAGGAGAATAACTTGAATGACCATCCGTGTACCCCACAAATCAAAATTGCATTACATGCATTAACATATTCTTGCATTACAAGCATCAATTTGTCTTTGCATTACATGCATTAATTCATTCATTGCATATCATAAAAATGATCTTGAGATTCTAACGGTCACAACGGTGTTTCTGTTTTCAAATCGAACCATTGGATCAAAAGATATCGCATAATCAAGTTTGCACGGTCAACATGCATTATGTCTAGGTAGAGTCGACCACACACGATTAATTTCAATTAATTCTGATTGGTTGAACAATTAAAATTAATTAGATAATTTTGTGATTGGTTGATGTTTAGTGTTTAAAATAGGGATGCATGTATAGGAATAAAAGGGATGATTAGATAACAATAAAATTCTGGATAATCTGAACTTTATCAAGATTTATTTTAAGGGATTTATCCACAGGATAACTGTTCAAGATAATTGTTCTTAAATAGCCTAAATTGTCCAAAAAAGCGATGAAAAATCATAGACGGAGGATGAAAACGCGTCCAGGTACAATGACTAACCAAAAAACCCTAGAATAGGAGTCCAAATGGTACTCGAACACGAAAGGGCGTTCAGAGCCACAAGGCCAATTCAGCACTTTTGGAGTGCCGAATGGCACTCTAAAAGTGCCGAATTTACATGATGTGGGCTTTGGCCTAACGGACTTCGGGTGACGATAAGGCACACCCTTTTCGACCTTTTCGCAAAAGGATGCATCCGAATTCAAACCACAATTTTCCGTACCTATTTTTAGGGATTTCTAGCCTTTTATAAATAGAGGCTAAACCTCATAATTCAGCACCTTTTTTGTATGCTCTGGGAGGCATACATTTTAGGCTCTCAAATTGCCCATATTTTCTAATCCCTTCTCTAAGTGTTATTGCTTCAATTGGGGTTCTTAGGTTTCAAAGAGAATTGAACAAATTTCTTTGAACTCTAAAACATCCTCTCAAGAACAGAGAGTGCTCATGCAAGAGGTTGTTTCTTAACCATTTTTCCTATGATGTGATGATGCATGTTATGTCTCTTTCTTTTTCAAATAGTCATAATATGAATTGTTAATTGTTGTTGTTTTTTATGTGATTGTTATAATCTCTTTCTTGAATGTCAATAATTTGCATGTAAATAATTTTTTTATTAAAATAAAACAGATCTGCATCTTTTCAAGATGTAGATCTAAATTTTTCTCAATATAAAAACAAATCTGCATCTTTTCTAGATGTAGATCTGAGTTTTTCTCAATATAAAAACCAATCTGCATCTTTTCTAGATGTAGATTTGAATTTTTCTCAATACAAAAACAGATTTGCATCTTTTCCAGATGTAGATCTAAGTTTTTCTCAATATAAAAAACAAATCTGCATCTTTTCTAGATGTAGATCTGAATTTTTCTCAGACAAAAAGAGATCTGCATCTTTATGAGATGCAAGTCTAAATTTTTCTCAAGTCAAAACTAATTTGTATCTTTCTTAAGATACAAATCTGATTTTTTAATACATGCAAATCGTTGAAATAAAGAAAGAGATCATGTACTACTATGTTTGTGTTTGTTTTTATTCATGATTGCATAAAATCATATTATGAGTGAAATTCTCTTCAAAAAACCATTTTTAAATTACAAAGTTTTTTTTTATCTCCTAAAAACATATCTGAATTTTTTTAAATCAACCAAAAGACTTTAAATAAAAGTAGATCTGAATTTTTTCTTCAAAAACCACTTTTTTCTACATACTACAAAACAGGTCTGATTTTTCATAAATCAAAATCAGTTTTTTTTTTTCTTTTAATCATTAAAACAGGTCTGATTTTTTTAAAACAAAATAAGAGATTTCATTCATAAATAAATTTGCGTGATTTGATTTTATTCCACATGTTCAACATATCATTCATGTCATGCATAAAATGGTACATTGGTCAGGAGAGTTTAGAAGACCAAACTTTGTCTGGGCGGAATGGGTGCCTAACACCTTCCCATTCTGTAACCTAGCCTCCGGATTTAGGTCTTTGGTTAAGTAGATCTAGCCTTGTCTTTGTTTTATTTTGGGTAGAATGTAACTAGGACAAAAAACCTTGTAATTACTTGGAAGTTTGTAACTAGGACCCAGAGCCATGTAATTTTTCAATTTTCCAATTGTGTAATTTTTTATTCAATCAATGAAGAGAATAAATCAGTCATATATTTAGTTTTTCTTATTTTTTGTATAAAAAAAATAAGTGGCGACTCCACACCACTTACCCAAAAAGAGAGGTGCCCTAAAAGGCACCCAAATCTCTTTTTTGAGGGACACGTCTCTCACAGCTGTTTAACCTAAATTTGAATAATAAACCTAAGTGTTCACTTGATTAATTAATTAATTAGGTTAAAAAATCTGGTTTGTAGGGGCCTAAACAAAAACAAACTGTCAAGACCCAAATCCATGAAACAAGAATTTAGATGCATGACTAACTTGCTAACCTCACCTAGCTCAATAAAAATAATTTATTTAAACATAGTTCCATAAATCTCCAAATAAACAATGCTACTGATAAGTCTCTTACAATAATTAAAATCCACAATTTATAATAATCTCCAAAATACTGTGAAGTCTAAAGCGGAAATATAAAGATAACTAATAATCTTTTCAAAACTCCACAAATTGGAAACAATCTCCACTATATAAAACGTGAATTACCAAAACAAAGGTAACTAAAATTCTATGAGTCTTCAAGTAATACTGAAGTCGCCTACAACTTCCACGCTCTACTTTGCACCTTACAAAGCGATCCAAGGGTTCTATATTCCCAACTACACTTTAATCTGAAAATAGTGATTGATGGGGTGAGCCACACTTCTAGTAAGTAATTATACAGAATACACAACGGAATAGAGTCAAGCAAAGCACGAGTTTGATTTCACAATTTCACTCAAAATATCCAATATAGTTTTCAAAACATGTAAAGAATCACTTAATACACATATAATCAAATCTTAAAGTCTTTTGGAAACACATACAAATAATTGATCAGAGAATGTCACATATACACATCACATATTCTCACATACAATCTTGTGAGTGGATACCAACATCTAACCCCTGCTGGTGAGGGATCAACACATATTCTCACATACAATCCTGTGAGTGGATTTACACATATATCTGATCAATTCTAAAAACACTAATTTTGAGTGACATATCACAAACAATAAAGTTTATACGACATATAATAATTTTCTCAATATTAACAATTGTTCCAACAATAAAGACATATTGAATATCACAATATCAAATTGAAACATAAATCAAAAGATGCTTGACTCTCTTAGGGAACGAATAGGAACTGAAGAGTTTATATAAATATTTTTACAATTCTTGAGTAAGTTTGAAAATCCAGTTTGCTAAAAGGAACGTCTTAAATACCGTTTGAAAAACAAGAATATGACTTCGAAATCACTTGGTTTGAAACAATTTAAAGAACAAAAATCTTTTTAGAAAACTTACTTTGAAACTCAATTATTTTCAGAAAATAGTTTAGTTAAAAATCATCTTTTAAATGGGATTTGGAAATTCAAAACGTTATTTAAAATTCAAAAATTCTTTTAAAACATTATTTAAAAGCCAATTAAAATTTCTCTTTCAATAGTGTAAAAATGCTTTTTGATAAACTTTTAAAAAATGTAAGCTTAAAAATATAACTTTGAAAATATTTAACTTCTAAGAACCTAAAGAACAAAACTTGTGCATATTATGCATAATTACTTACCGCACTCAAATCACTCTGAAAGTCCAGCCAAAATAATCTCCAAAGAGCCTCAAGACACTCTTAAATAGGACCTATAATCAATCATGAAAATATACTCAATATTCTCTACAACCATAAAGCTTATAGAACTATACAATTAACTCACTATGATTATACTTTGTTGAACTTATTAATAACACCAATGTAAGGAATCTCTGCCCAAAATGTTTCCTTGAATTTATCAAACCTTAGAGGCAGTAACCAATATATTGTAGTAACCTTAGGATTTGATATATGTAGATATATAAAACCCAAAGAACGTAAAAGCCTATTTTAACTCTAATATATAACCTTAAGGCATAGCATAATCACAAAGAAAGGGTCCCAGAGGCATGAAAACATAGCCGCATTCTTTGACTTATATATCTATCATATATAGCCGCATTCCTTGACTTCTAGCATAATCTCAAGGAAAGGTCCCAGAGGCAAATCTAAACATAGCCGCATTCTTTGACTTATATATCTTTCATATATATATATATATATATATATATATATATATATATATATATGTACTAAATAGCCGCATTCCTTGACTTCAATCTAGGATTATATATATTTAAATCCGAAGGTGGCTTGAGCCAAAATCACATTCTCTTGCAATCCGTGGCTCAATCTAGGATTATATATATATATATATATATATATATATATATATATATATATATATATCCTAATGAAAAATTTAACATCTAATGTGGATACCCAGCGGCAATTCTAAACATTAGAATATAAATTTTAGGATCAAAATCAAATTTCTAAATAACCTTATAAAATTTATTTTTTTTTTTTGTTTCTAATTGTGAGAAATCTTACCTTGAACAATCTGATTGTCTCTTCAATTGTATGTGCTCTAACTCCAAGCAAAACACCTCTTAGCCTCTTAGCCTCTTAGATAAAATCTTGACTATCTCTTCCTCTACCCTGTAGTTTGTATTATAAGATGTGGGCTTAGTGGGTAGTGGGCTGCAGTAATAATTAAAAGAAAACCTATAGCCCATCAATTATATTTTAAAGAAAACTCTTAAATAAAATTATGTGGGGTATTACACAAATAGTTGTGAAGGAAGAAAGAAAGAGTCTTAGGTTTTGAAAGGAAGAAGTGGTTGGTTATGGAGGAGAAGAGATAAAGTCTTGGGTTTGGAAGGATGAATAGACTGGTTGTGGAGGAGGACAAAAAGTCTTTTGGGTTTGGAAAAGGAAGAAGAGGCTAGTTGTGGAGTAGGGGGATAGAGAGTCTTGGGTTTGGAAAGGAAGAAAAGAGAGTGATTTCAGAGAGAGAAAGACAGATGTGGTTTTTGTTTTGTTTGAGGAAGAGAGAGATGATTTTATTCAATAATAAAAAAATTGAAAAAGATATAGTATTTTAATGAAATGTAGTATAAAATAAATAATTTGATGTGGGGTGTTTTGAAAAGTGAGTACGTCAAATATAAAAAAAATAGGTTCTTATGCTAAAATAGACGGAAATTTTTGCATGAACTGATGCGAATGCTCTTATGACCATCCCCTTATGAACTAACACAGTGGCTATGCAAGGAATGGGTTGCAAGGGACCGAGGACGACAACTTGAAATTTCATATCTCTTTTTTGCATTTCAGTTTCAATTTCAGATTTAGTATTAAACACAGGGATTTGATTTGGGGAGATCTGTTTCAATGATTCATAACGGTCCAACAGATCATATTTCATTTTTCTATTTTAATTTTTTAGTGTTAAACCACGTCACTCAGAAGTTGCCATGTCATTGCTCTGTTAGCCACATAGGCATGGAAACTAACGGTGGTTAATAGAATGATGAATTGCACTCTTTTTAAAACTTTAGGGACTATTTGTGCTTACTTGAAACTTTAGGGACCAATGTGGGTTCCAGTTAGCTCAACTGGTAAAGTCTCTGATAGTTGTATAAGAGATCTAGGGTTCAATCCTCGCCTACACCAAAAACTGATTGGTGTCTTGGTCTAATGATAAATAGCTATCATTAGAAGCGGACGCCATAAGTTGAAACTCTCTCAAAAAAAAAAAAACTTTAGGGACCAATGATGTATTTTCACCTATAGATTTCATTTATTTCATATGAAAGAAGATTAATAAACCAATAGCATCTTCAAAACACAGCCACATTATGCTACCTAATTAATTCATGGGTTCGTACCAACTAAAAGACAAAAAAAAAAGACTATACACACACAATTTCCTCCTTCATTTTTTAAGACCAACACATAATCACCATGCCATGGATTCATCTGAAATTGCTAATTGAGATTTGAGAGTTGGAGATAGTTGTAAAAAAAATCTCAATGCTTTCCATGGTTCATTTAAATGGTGATACTCACAGTGTTCGAAAGCATCAAAACCACATGGTAAAAATTCTTTACGAACTTCTTCTCCTTTACACAAATTGTGGCAAATCTCAAATTTGTTACCAAGGCAATTGATAAATGTTTCTTCTTGAACATTGTCTAGTTTAGAAGGTTGAGAAAGCATAATTGAACGTGAAGATGGAGGAAAAAGGATGGGGCCAAAATGGGCTTTTGCCCTTTTCGCAAAAAAAAAAATCAACATGTTGCCCCCTTTCCCAAACTAATTAGGGAAATGCCCCTCTTTTGAAACTCAATTATTTCAAAATCAAGTTAAGTCCTAGAGCGACATTTTAAGGAGCCTATAATGACGTTTTTAAGGACCTATAGTGGCTTTTTGTAACTCGAGAGGTCGAGTTACAAAACGCCGCTATAGGACTTTAAAACATAACTATAAGCTCCTTAAAACATTGCTATAGGGCTCTAGAAATTTTTTTTTTTAAAAATCGATTTTGAGAAAATCGAGTTTCTGAAGAGGGGCATTTCCCTAATTAGTTTAGGAAAGGGGGCATTTGCCCTTTTTTTTTTTGTGCGAAATGGGCATTGCCCATTTTCGCCAAAAGGATGGTATTAAGGTCAATAGCTTTCACTTCTACAAGAACAAGGATCACCAACTGCATCATTGCCACCATAAGTTGCTCATAGATCTCCCCAACATCAAAATTTTCCCATCTAATAGATTTTCTTCTTACTATGTTAAGAACAGGACAATGATTAAGGATTAAACCTATATTTATGTAGAAAATTGAATGTACACCATTGGAATAAATATAATTTATTTTACAATTTTTTATAACTAGTCGCTAACCCGTGCTATGTACGAGAACCTACCTATTTGTGAGGTAGACTAAATTTTATAAAATTTTTAAGAAACTACACAATTGCATGATTGGCTCTTATATGACTTTAATTTGTGTTACAATTTGATGAAGAAGTTATTACTTGAACGTGCAATAGCATACAAAAATTTTCTGAAATATCAAAAAATATTAAAGAATTAAATGGTTCACTACTTAGAAATTATTTAAACAAAACAAAATATATATGAATAAACAATAGACAAATATAAGAGAAAGATGGGTTACATTCAAAAGAATAATTTCAATTATTACAAGCTTTTTTATCTTGTAAAAAGTGGCTAAAGAGAGTTGGTGGTTCATGTACGAAAATTATTTTTTAAAAAATACATGAAAAACCACAAAATAATTTTTTTTTTTTAACAAAGTAGAAGAGAATAAAGAGCTCATACCTCTACTCGGCTTTAAAAAAAATAGTGGGGTTTGCTTTGCTTTTATAGTGTTTATGATTAACCTAGCAAATTTGGAGATAAATTATCAATGTTTGAGTTTGAGTTTAAGTTGGACTTATTAGAGAGATAAAGTTTCACTTCTTGTTAAGTTTGGACTAATCAAAAATAATTTATTTAAATAAAATGAACAATCATGATCAATTAGTCTACAAAAGAATAAGACCTAAAATCAAATAAATCTCAATTAATATAGATGTCTAAAAACCTATGAATAATATAAAAACTAAAAAAGAGACTTGTTGAAACTAACTACTCTACTTGAATACCGCAATATTATAACTTCGGAAAGATAGTGGAAAAGAAGAAAATCCCTGGGCACATCCCCATGTGCACCCATGGCTCATGTATTGTAACTCTTGTTGGCTATGGATAGTGAGTAGTAAGACTTTGCAAAGTCTATTTTATTGTTCAAAACTTAAATTTAAAAAAAATAAAAATTAAACCAACAATTCATTAAAAAATATGATAAACTTACAAAAGAAGAGAGAAAGGGAAGCAAATTCAATGAAGAGGGCAATCAAAGCAATCTATATATAAATAATTCCAAGAAATATTAAAAAAATAATTTCTAAAATTTAAACACCAAGAGGGAAAAAAAAAAGGAGAGTGGAAAAACAACCTTCACCTAGGAGAGAGAGGAGAGAGAGGCAAAGATACTAATGAGTTTTAATACATGTGTTGGTGGCTGGGTGTCGTACAGTGAAGTTTTTGTGACTTTGTGTGAAAGAAAACCTAAAAAGCTTTATGTTTGTGTTGGTTCCGTACAAAACAAACATGCATTATATAGTTTAAAAAAATGATAATGATGAGTTTGAGTTTAAGTTGGACTTGTTAGAGAGATAGAGTTTTACTCCTTGTTAAGTTTAGACTAAACAAAAATAATTTTATTTAAATAAAATGATAATTTTATTTAAATATAGTGCTGACGTGAAAAATTGTGAGAGTTTCAAAGACTTCGGTTATATATATGTAAAGTTGTGATTTACAATTATTTTTGTGTTGGCTTTAATTCCGTGCCAAATTTGATTATAATTTTGTTCAATCTTTTATACCTTGTACTTTATGTGGGATTTTATTGTAAGGGTTGTGTGATGAGAGAGAGAGTGTGAAGACTCAAGCATGTGAAGACAGAAGTTTTCTCGCGAGTATCTCGCGACTAAGCATCCTGCGAAATGATGCATGTGTCTTGCACATGACTGAAATGCGAAGAGTCATGACAGATGGTGACAGTTGGTTTTCGCGAGTGTCTCGCGGGTAAGGCCTTCCCGCGAGATACCCGCGAAACAGTTTGTTATGCTATTTTGTCCTATCTGCTTCACTACATCCTCAAACACACTATATATACCATCATTACCCACATATTGAGTAGAGAGCTTTTCAGAAGAGAAAACCCTAGCCTCAACCCTTGAGAGTGTGAGATTGTCATACCTACAATTCTACACATAATCCATTGTGGTTTTCCTCTACTCTTTCCTCTCCATTTCTATACACTTGAGAAGTTGATAGCCCAAACACTTACCACACCCATACTGAGTGTCTAGTGAGTTTTTGGTGTTGCTGGGAAGCATTAGAAGAAGCCAAGCTTTGAAGGATGCAATCGGGCGCATTGTGGGATCCGGAAAGCTAGACAAGACACGGTTCTAAGAAGCCTTGTTGGAGTAGGAGCTTGGAAGGTTAGGTGCATTGGGTAGACTAGGCTTGGAGGGTCTTTTGCTATTCGTGTATTCCAACTTATTGTCTAGTGGGTCGATTTACCGCTAGGAGGGCGACGGAGAGGTTTTTCGCTGAGTTCTTCGGTTTCCTCTTCGATAACACATCAGAGTGTTATCTTGTGTTTGTATCTCTCTTCCCTACTCTTTTAGCTTTCAATTTACTGCTGTGTTTTATTGGATATGGCTTAGAGTAGCAGTTTTGTTTGGTCGCTGGCATTTACTCTATTCCACACTTAGTTTAAGTTAAAGTAAAATCAACCGAGCCATAATTTATTAATTTGGGATCTAAACAGCTCTTGTGTTTTTAACACAAATCCGAGCTTTCAATATATATATATATATATATATATATATATATATATATATATATATATATATATATTATGTGTTTAAATTTGCGGTTTAAGAACTGATGATGCAAAGAAAATCAGTAGGCTGGATGCTTCGGACTTGGATGGACCACTTGCTCTCTCAATGGCCTGAAAAAGAAAGAAATGCGATCAAAGGTGACTGGGGCTGCCGGCCAAGAACCCTCCGATGGCAAAGTTAGTTTTCTCTCTATATTTTTGTAGTTCCAACTTTTTGGGAGCAATAAAAACGTACCTTTGCTTTGTCTAAATAAACGTTTATATAGTGTTCTAATAAACGGTTATCGCAATTATAACCTCCCCTGGATTCAAGGAGGCGCAAGGATTTAAAAATAACTTCCATAACCGTTTAGGAGTTATGTACTTCTTACACAACGGATACTTGGAAGTTACGCGTAAAATAAGGAATTGTCACATTATACTTGGAGATTTTCCTAAGTATGATACCCTCGTCCTAGTATCCCCTTGTCGAGTGTACTTAGCTCATGAATAGGGGTCGTTCCGTCCAACGGACTAATTTCTTCGGGACGAGCTTGTCGACACTCTGGACGAGCGCCTCATTCCTTGGTCACGCGGACCTCGTCCAAGGCTCTTCCTCTTTGGACGAGGTAGTTATAGGTAAGGTTTTCAGGGGTGCTTGCAATTCTAGCTGGGTCACGGACGACCTCTATGGACGACTTCAAGATAGGCAAAATCAGTACCCTTTCAGTTGCCCCCTCGTGCAAGGGTCGTCTAAAGCTTTTGGTTTTTGGACACATGTCTTATCATGTCACCCCACGTGTCTCAATCTAGATGGTGGGGTTCCAATGGCTCCAGATTGCGCCACGTGTCATCATTATATGGGTTAACCGTTGTGTCGATTTGAGTTTTCGAGGAAGTTGCCACGTGGTTCTTCCTGATTGAGCACTTCGTTCCAGGTTTCATTTTTCAACGCCTATAAATAGTGGATTTCCTCTCATACCCTCTCCATTTTTCAAATTTTCTTGTTTGACATTTCTCGTCCATCGCCTCGTCTAGAAGTATTCCAACGTCCCTAGTTTTCCTTCGTCTAGAACCAGGTATTTTCTCTACACTCGTCTTTAGGTTTCCCTTAAATTTCCACAATGTCAGAAGTTTTTTCTTTGTCTAGTAATAGTGTTGATAGAGAGATAGACGAATACCACAACTCAACTAGTTACAGTGGTTCTAGCAGTAGTAGTGGGGGTAATACTACAGACGAGTATGTTTCTGGGGTTCCTAGGGTTCCCCTAGAAGTCTTCCAAGAGGAATTTAGGACGAGAGTGGCGTCTGGGTCTAGGGCTGGTCCCTCCGGTGTGCCCTCGTCCACTCAAAAGGACGAGGTTGAGACCATATACAGCTATGCTGTGGGGGTTTCTGCTAAGACAGACAAGAGGAAATTAGCTTCTCTTAGGAGCTGGTATCAAATTCCAGACGAGCTAAATCCTAGGTTAGCCGTCCGTGATGAGTGGTGTTGCCAACCTCATTTTAGCATTGGAGTTTATGAAGCCTATCTTCTAGGAGGTCTTAGGTTGCCTCTCAATGCTTTTGCTAGGGAGTTGCTCACTAGATTGGGTTTAGGGCTGTGTCAGTTTAATCCCAATGCATGGAGACTAATCGTTTCTATGCAAATTTTGTGGAGAGAGGTTTTTGAAGGGGATTGTCCTCTTACCGTGGACGAATTCCTTTTCTGCTACAAACCCTCTTAAATTAGCCAATCCCGTGGCTTTTATCAGTTTATAGCCAGGAGAAGAGATTGTAGGATTATAAAGTCGTTGGTTACATCGGATAGGAATTGGAAGACAGAGTTTTTCTTCGTCTCAGGTTTTTGGGCAGGGCGCCTATTGAGGTGGGCAGGGATCCATTTGCCCCATATACAAGAGAGTTAAGGAACCTTCATCCTGAAGGTATGCTTATCACCATTGTAACATTACCCTTATCACATGTCTTTCTATACTAATTAAGCTCCTCGTCCTTACTGCAGGTGTTAGAAGGCCGTCTTTGAACAAGTTTTATTTGGGACGTGTTCAAAAGGCTCGTCTTCACCCAGAGAGGGACTTCCATTCTTTGGTTACCCTTCAACGTCTTGCGACTTGGGGACTTGGCCCAGAACCTTCTCTAGAAGCCCTAGCTCACGAAATCACAATTCACCGACGTAAGTTCTTGCCTTAAGATTTTGTTTGTCTTGCCATCACCTTAATCATATCGTCATAGGTACATAGGTTGATTTATTCATTTATTTTTTGCAGGGATGACTACCATGAAAGAGAACAAAGATAAGGGAGTTGTGGACGAGCCCACTAGGCAAGACGCTGAAACTAGGGCTCATCCTGCCGTTGGTGACAAGAGAAGCCTGTCGAAGGCTATTAATCTTGAAAACCTCCCCAGCCGTCTGAAGGAGAAGAGAGCGAAGCATAGGAGGTCGTCCAAGCCTGGGGTCATCTCTCCTGCTATCCCTGTTCCTCCTTCATCTCAATCGCCATCCATCCAGATTCTTGACGTGGAGTCGTCTAAGCCTAGTCACCCTCCTCCGTCTAAAACTAGTGTTCCTACCTCGTCCCAGCGTTGAAGTTGCGTCAAACCTCCTTGAGAGTGAGGACTTGGCCTGGGAGAGGTTTGAAAAGGCAATTTCTGGCGAGGACGTGGCCGCGTGCTATAACATGTCCTTGAGAGATTTTGAACACTCAAGTGTCCACGACCTTTTCAAGGTAATTAATATAAACTTCTTTTCGTTTTTTTTTTTTTTTTTATATCTTCCTCGTCATTACGCTTATTTTCTTTGCTTAATACGAAAATTCGTAATTGCTTGTGTAGGCTATGTCAAAGTTCATAGCCGTGTCCAGACAGGCTACTGAGCTGGATAAGACGAGGCTCTTATTGGAAAGGAGGATACAGGAAGTCAGGGACGACTGCAAAGGCTGGGCTGAAACATTAGCTAAGGCTAAGGACGAGGCCAAGGGTTTGCTGAACCTCGTCGAGGAGCTAAAAGCTGACATAGTGGAGAAAGACACTCATCTTGATCACTTTCAGAGGAAGACCGACGAATTAAGCAACTCTCTTGAGAAGGCTAAGGAAGATGTTGTGGAGGAATTTAAGGCCTCAAAGCAATTAACCGACCTTCTGGACGCCAACTATGCAGCTGGATTTGAAGATTTTCGCATGGAGGCGAAGGAGAAGTTTCCAGAGGTTGATTTCAGCTCTATCATCCTTCAATTAGGGGGTGCTGCTAGTTCTTTTCTTCAAACTAGTTCTGAAGATGTCAATATTGAAGACGATGCCTCAACCAAGCCTGCCCAAGACGACCCCAATGCCTGATGCCCCTGCTACCTGAAGATTTTATTTGCTCAAAGTGTTCCCTTTCTCTTTTTTTTTTTTTTTTTTAAATTTATTAGAGCACAATTACCTCGTCTAGAGTACTCTCGACGAGTTTATTAACAATTGCCTTTTAAGGCTTATTTTATAAGGGTTTTTGGACGGTGGTCGTCTACCCTTTGATTTCTAATGAATGTTTATTTTCATCTGTTATTGTTGTTTCATGGACGAGATTATTTTTATCATTTATGCTATTGTTCCAAGTGTTGAATGATCGTCTATGTGATTTCCTCGTAGGCGACCCACTTAGGATGATAATGATGACTGCATTGCTTTTGCTTGTCCTTTAGGCAATTATTACTCGTCTTCCCGCAAGAATTTTAATATGTTTTACTCGACTCAATACATTGAGGCGTCTTGACTAGCTTCTCGTCTCTAGAATGTTATGCCATAGCGCCTGCCTTCTTTCTTAGACGAGTGGGCCTTGGCTTTTTCTTTTTGCTTTATCCTTATTTAGAGGAAAGCATTTTTGTTTTATCCTTATTTAAAGGAAAGCTTGGACGAGTATGCCTTAGCTTCTTTCTCTTTGCTTTATCCTTATTTAAAGGAAAGCCTTGGATGAGTATTTCTGGGTCCGAAGATTTCTATTCGTCTTAGGCTTTTGCCCCTTCTGTTGGTATTATTATGGAAACTAGATTTATGCATCAAATACATAAGCAATCCAAACCATATTATTACATGAACATTGTTCACAAACGTGGCACATGCTTATAAGCTAGTGCCTTATTAAAATACTTAAGAAAAATACATAACCTCGTCTTTCATAAGCTGGTCTGTAAGCGGTGCAAAAGTTTAAGAACTAGTGCACTTTTTATTCATAACACAACATAATAGTAGTAAGAACACAACAGTAAGTATAAGTGAACATAGGTTATAGTTGTAACTTTGCTATTGATTTCCCTCGTCCCTGCTTATTACTGATAGTATCTCCTTAGGTGTTCCACATTCTAGGGATGCTCTAACTTCCGTCTGTCCAGAGCTTCCAGGTAGTAAGACCCCTGCCTCTTGCAGTTGATTACCCTGTAGGGTCCTTCCCAATTAGGTCCCAATTTTCCATGAGTTGGGTTCCTGGTTGCTAAGGAGACTCTTTTGAGAACAAGGTCCCCAACACTGAACCGTCTAGGTTTTACCATGGCGTCATGCTGCCTGGCCATAAGGTTCTTGTATCTTGCTGTCCTTTGCTCCGCGTCCATTCTTACCTCATCGATAAGATCGAGGTCAAGACGGAGTTCCTCTACGTTCTCTCTTTCCTGATACTTCATCACTCGGTGATTAGCCATATGGACTTCTGCCGGTATAACGGCTTCACTTACGTAGGCTAACTTAAAGGGAGTTTCTCCTGTTGGGGTTCGTACAGTCGTCTTGTAGGCCCAAAGAACACCTGGTAGCTCGTCTGGCAGAATCCCTTTTGCCCCCTCGAGCCGAGTCTTGATGATTTTCAGCCGGGATCAGTTCGTTACTTCTTCCTGTCCATTTGCATGTGGATGAGAGGGCGAGCAATAGTGATTCTTGATCCCAAAATGATTGCAGAAGTCTCTGAAGGGTGCATCGTTGAATTGACGTCTGTTATCTGATACTAATACCCTGGGTACTCCGAACCTACATAGAATATTCTTCCATACAAAATTTTTCACGTTTTGCTGAGTGATTGCTGCGAGAGGTTCGGCTTCTACCCACTTGGTAAAGTAATCGATTCCTACCACCAGAAACTTCATTTGCCTGGTTCCCATGGGGAAAGGGCCTAGAATATCCAGTCCCCACTATGCGAAGGGCCATGGGGCCATCATTGGGGTCTGGTACTCTAACGGCTCTCTAGGTACATTGCTATAGTGCTGACACTGGTCACATACCTTGACATAGGCTTTAGCATCTGCCTGCATTGTAGGCCAGTAGTAGCCGACACGGACGATCTTATGGACTAGCGACCTTGCTCCTGAATGATTTCCACATGCTCCTGAATGAACTTCCCTTAGAACATAGTTTGACTCGTCAAGAGCCAAGCACCTTAAGTAAGGTTGGGAAAAATCTCGCTTGTACAACACTTCATTTATGAGGACGTACTTGGCTGCCCTGACCCTTAACTTTCTTACTTCATCCCTGTCTTCTGGAAGCCTTCCATCTTTGAAATAAATCACTATTGGACTCATCCAATTTTCTCCTCCTCCTATCTGTTGTATGTCGGGGATGTCTATGCTCAGCATATATTGGATGTTGTCGCACTCGTCTGTAACTCCTACCGAAGCTACTTTTGCCAAGGCGTCTGCTTCCGTATTTTCCTCCCTGGATAGTTGAACAAAACTTACAGCTAAAATTTCCGTGCAAGTCGTTTCACTTTGTTGAGGTATTTCTTCATTCGATATTTCTTAGTATCACACATTCCATTTACTTGGTTAATGACTAGCTAAGAATCTCCTCTGATTGTTACCGACTCCACCCCTAAGGACTTAGCCAATTTCAATCCTTTAAGTAGAGTTTCGTACTCAGCCTCGTTGTTGGTAGTTTGATACTACAGACGGGCTGCATACTCCAGCCTGTCACCCTCAGGGGACTTCAGTATAACTCCAATTCCTCCTGTATACAGTGTGGACGATCCGTCGACATTAATCACCCATTTTTCAACACCTTCGTCCTTGTCCAGCTCATCCTGGCTGGGGGTGAACTCTGCAATGAAATTTGCTAATGCCTGCGCCTTTATCGCATTCCTTGGAATGTATCTGATATCGAACTCGCTAAGTTCAACAGCCCACTGTATTAGCCGCCCAGCAGCTTCCAACTTGTTCATTGTCTTCTTTATGGGGTGGTCTATCAGGACGTTGATGATGTGAGCTTGGAAATAATGCCTCAGCTTCCTAGAAGCCGTGATCAATGCAAAAGTTAGCTTCTCCATCATCGGGTATCGTCCTTCTGCTCCTCTCATTGCACGGCTTGTATAATAAACCGGTTTGTGGACTCTCCCCTCTTCTCTGACCAACGCTGAGCTTACTGCGTGTGGAGACACTACCAAATACAAATACAACTCTTCCCCAGGTACAGACGGACTCAACAGCGGCGCTGTCATGAGATATGTCTTCAAGTCTTGGAAGGCCCTTTGACACTTGTCCGTCCACTCAAATGCCTTCCTGAGGACTTTAAAGAATGGCAAACATTTGTCAATGGCTTTTGATACAAACCTGTTGAGGGGGACGACTCGTCTGGTAAGAGACTGGACTTCCTTGATACTTTTCGGTGGCTCCATGTTCAGTATCGCCTGGATTTTGTCCGGATTTGCTTCAATTCCTCTGTGCGAAACCATGAACCCCAAAAATTTCCCCGACGAAACTCTGAAAGCAGACTTGCTTGGATTTAATTTCATGTTATACTACCGCAGTGTATCAAAGGTCTCCTGAAGGTCGTCTAGATGATTGTCCTCGTCCTTACTTTTCACCAACATGTCGTCTACATAAACCTCCACATTTCACCCGATTTGGGGACGGAACATGTGGTTAACTAGCCTCTGGTAAGTTGCCCCTGCGTTTTTCAATCCAAAGGGCATTACTTCATAGCAATACAACCCTTGGCTTGTAACAAATGAGGTTTTTTCTTGATCTGCTTTATCCATCTTTATCTGATTGTAACCTGAGAAGGCGTCCATGAAGCTAAGAACTTTGTGACCTGCCGTCGAGTCCACCAATTGGTCGATGTGTGGCAAGGGGTAACTATCCTTGGGGTAGGCTTTGTTTAAGTCGGTGAAGTCCACGCACATTCACCACTTGCCGTTAGCTTTCTTTACCATGACCACGTTCGCTAACCAGTTTGGATAATAAACTTCTTAGATGAACTCTGCAGCGACCAACTTCTGTACTTCTTCCTTGATGGCATTTTCTCGCTCAGGAGCGAAAACCCTTTTCTTCTGGCACACTAGTTTTGAATAAGGACACACGTTCAGGCTATGCGTAATAATACTTAGATCAATGCCGAGCATGTCTTCATGACTCTATGCAAAGACGTCAAGGCTTTTCTTCAAAAACTGGACCAAAACTTGCTTTGCCCCCTCTTCCATACTCGCCCCAATTCTAGTGAACTTTTCAAGCTGGTTCTCGTCCAAAGGGACGTCCTCTAACACTTCAGTGGGTTCGGCTGTGATCCTTCTCCCATCTATACTCATTGCCTACATGTGCTTGTCCATCGCCAGCATGGCTAATTAGCATTCTCTGGCAGCCAATTGATCTCCTTGTATTTGGCCCACTCCGTGCGCTGTAGGAAATTTGATGGACAAGTGGTAGGTAGAGGTTACCGCCTTCCAACTATTCAGAGTTGGTCTTCCAATAATTGCATTATATGACGATACACAATCGACAACGAGGAAATTTACGTCCTTGGTTATCTGCTGTGGACATGTTCCGACGACCACTGGTAACGTGATGGTACCTACCGGTTGCACCTTCATTCCTCCGAATCCCACCAATGGCGAATTCACTAGTCAGAGCTGATCTCGTCCTAACCTCATTTGCTAGAAGGCGGGGTAGTAAAGAATGTCTGTAGAACTGCCATTATCTATCAACACCCTTCTAGTCATGTAATCAGAGATGAGTAGGGTGATGACTATCGTGTCATCGTGTGGGTGGTGGAGTCGTCCTGCCTCCTCGTCCATGAATGTAACAGCTTGCTCGTCGACTTCCCTCGTCTTAAGAGGTCGTCCAGACAGCTGGATGTTCTGCACCACCTTGAGGTATGTTTTCCTTGACTTGGATGACTACGCTGTCGAATTCCCTCCTATAATTACCCTTATTTCTCCTAGTGGGGGTCGTGATGGCTCTTCCACCTTAGCTTTTAGTTTCTCATCTCTTTGGTCTCGTCCAAGGAAGTTCCTTAGCTTTCCTTGTCTAATAAGATTCTCTATTTGCTGCTTCAAATCAAAGCACTCGTCCGTGTCATGCCCGTGATCTCTATGAAAGCGTAAATACTTGCTCCTATTGCGCTTGTTGGGATCGCCCTTCATCTTATCCAGCCATTTCAAGGACGGATCATCCTTGATCTGCATAAGAACCTACTCTAGTGGCATGGTCAAGGGCGTATATTGCTGATTCCTCGCGGAGGAACTTGCCTTTTTCCCATCCTTGTCTTTCCTTTCGTCTACTCGAGCTTTCTTAGGACGAGGTCCTTGATCCGAGTAACGATGGTGACCTGCTTCTGAGCGCTCTGCCCTTTTTCTTTTCTTGGATATGATAGCGTCCTCAGCATTCATGAAATTCTGGGCCGAATGGACGAGCTCGGCCATAGTCTGGGGTTCTTGCTCGTAGAGCTTGTGAATGAACAAGTCAGAATTGACCCCGTTATGGAAGGCGGCCAGCAACAACTTGTCGTCCACCTCAAGGCTTCCCTATTAAATCGGGTAATAAAGGATCGCAGACTCTCATTTTCCCCTTGCTCTATAGTCAGCAAACTAGAAGATGAACGTTTGTGGCGCTGTCCTCCAATGAAGTTATTAACAAACAACTTACTCAACTCTTCAAACGATCCCACCGAGTTTGGGGGTATCTTACTGAACCACACCCGCGCTAGTCCCTTAAGTGTGGTGGGGAAAGCTCTGTACATGATCTCGTCCGGGACCCCTTGAAGGTGCATGGTCGTCTTGAAAGTTGCAATGTGATCGCAAGGGTCGCGATTTCCATCATACGAGTCCAAAGAAGGCATTTTGAATTTTGGGGGTAGAGGATGACTGTTGATGAAAGCTGTGAAAGGGAAGTCCATTCGGTGAACCATATCATCCACTGGGTTTGCTCGTCTCATATTCTCCCTCATCTTATCCATGGCTTTCCTCATTTGGTCCATCTCTCTTTCTAAGTGTGGCATTCTTCTTGAAGCGGTACCCCTTGTTTGATTCTTGGACTCAACATTTTCTCCTTCTTGACTCGATGCCCATCCCTCCGTGTGCCCATCTTGGCGCTACCTCCTGAGGTTAATCTCCCTATTCAACTCTTGATTCTGACGTGTCAGTTCTGCCATAGCGGCAACCATGGATTGTATGTGTTGAATAGAAGGCGATTGCATGACAGGTATGACCTGCGATCTCGAAGGGGATTACTAGATGCATCCCTACTCTCCTGGTGGCCTGGGCTGGTAGCCCTTGATCTTGTTCGAACCATTCAGCCTTTTGTCTGGGACAGAGTAATCCTTGACAACAAAAACACAGTCGAATAAAAAGAACAGTGAATAGTGTTTGTTTTCTCTTCCCACAGACGGCGCCAACTGATGATGCAAAGAAAATCAGTAGGCTGGATGCTTCGGACTTGGATGGACCACTTGCTCTCTTAATGGCCTGAAAAAGAAAGAAAAGCAATCAAAGGGACCGGGGCTACCGGCCAAGAACCCTCCGATGGCGAATTTAGTTTTCTCTCTATATATTTGTAGTTCCAACTTTTTGGGAGCATTAAAAACGTACCTTTGCTTTGTCTGAATAAGCGTTTATATAGTGTTCTAATAGACGGTTATCGCAATTATAACCTCCTCTGGATTCAAGGAGGCGCAAGGATTTAAAAATAACTTCCATAACCGTTTAGGAGTTATGTACTTCTTACACAACGAATACCTGGAAGTTACGCGTAAAATAAGGAATTGTCACATTATACTCGGAGATTTTCCTAAGTATGATACCCTCCTCCTAGTATCCCCTTGTTGAGTGTACTTAGCTCATGAATAGGGGTCGTTCCGTCTACGGACGAATTTCTTCAAGACGAGCTTGTCGACACTCTGGACGAGCGTCTCATTCCCTGGTCACGCGGACCTCGTCCGAGGCTCTTCCTCTTTGGACGAGGTAGCTATAGGTAAGGTTTTCAGGGGTTCTTGCAATACTAGTTGGGTCACGGACGACCTCTATGGACAACTTCAAGATAGGCAAAATCAGTACCCTATCAAGAACTATTTAGAAGTATGAACATTTTTCAGTTAAATAAATTCAAGTCTAATACCTTTTGGAAAGAATCACAAGGTTTCATATTAATTTAAATTTTGACATGTGATTTTAAAAAAAGGAAAGCATAAGTATACAAGAGAGTGTAATCAGTTTGAAATGAACTTGTAAGCAAGCATGACCTAATACTCACAATATTATGCATCGAAAAGAACGATAAACAAGTCATACTAGAATATATTGGGGTCAAGTCATCCTACTATTTTAGGCCAAAATGGAGATATATCCCTTTCGCGCAAAACATGTAGCAAAATGCCCCAATTCTGAAACTATTTAGGAAAATACCCATGTTTTAAATTCGATTTTCTAAAAATTGAGTTTTAATGAAAAACTTGATTTTTAGAAAATTGAGTTAGGTAATCAAACTTATAAATAAAAAAATAAAATAAAAAAAACTACATGGAACTCGAGTTCCATGTAGGTTTTTTTTCAAGTAACCCTATTTTAGCCAAATCGAGTTCCAAAACAAGGGTATTTTCCTAAATAGTTTCAGAACAGGGGCATTTTGCTGGAACTTTTGAGTGAAAGGGGTATTTTTTCCATTTTTCCCACTATTTTATTATTAAAAGATAACATATATCATTAAAATTATACGAGGACTTGACTGCTAAAATGGGTTTGTTTACTAAGAAGATAACTTGTACAAGGAATGGATTCTTGCAAATTATGATAAGACACTAAATTTGGAGCAAATGGAATGAATCAAATCGAGCATATCAAAAAAATTATGACTAAGGATGGAGGTAAATGAACTAATTTAATGCTGAGTTAAAGGTAAACTGTTTTTTTATATGTATAGAGAAAGGTAAAATGTTCTATGATACAACATTTCCTTACATAAATTTCTATTATTTGGAGAGTTGTTTAAGATTGTGACTTTTGACAAAGCAAGACAAATCATAATTGACTCTTTTAAATAGTGATGTCCATTTGTTAAGGCTATGAGCTTCTAAGAGAACTAATGCAATTAGTGCACGTTTGGATTTGGATGAAAATTATAAATTATTTTACTATACAGTTATTTTTGCTATTATTCATGGGTTTCACTGCACTTTTTGGTATTATTCATGGGCCACATTGTACTATTTCAATTAACTTTTACCTTCATCTATAGTACTTTCAGTAATAACTTTTCAGTTTCAGCAAAATAAGTGGTATCCAAAAATACCTTTAATAAGCAATTTTTAGAAAGTAGTATTGAGAAACCCAATATAAGAACACAGATTTGAGGTTATAAGATCTAGATTACTTGGGTAGAGGTTTATAGCTACATGCCATGTTGGATTCAGTTGTGACTTGGAATGTTCTTATGGTTTGAAATAAGGGTGCAACACATTCAAAATTTGGGTAGCACTTTGAGTTGATTTGGATCAAGGTTCAAACAAGATGAGTGGTACCTCCTTGGATTGATCTTTTAAGGGGTGGCTCCTCCTTGGATGAAAGGGGCAGCACCTCCTTTCATCAGAAAAATTTTTTTTTTCCCAAAAAAAAAAATAGTGTCTTATTTGAAAGCTTTCAAAGGATTTTTGTGTGCCTTGTGAATGAGGGGGTCTCCTCTACCTATAGAAGAAGTAAAGGACCTTGGGCTGAGAAAGAATCTCTCCTTAATTTGATAAATTTATATGTCTAACTTAATAAACAACAAAATAAGACGAAATCAAAAAAATTGAGTTAAGTGTGTGAATTACAAGTATGAACACATCTTAATATTTTGGCCATAAATTTCTGCTCAAAATTCAAATTGAGATGATTCCAGTGGAGTTTAAATGATAAGATTTATTTTAACAAAAACAGCGACCTCCAATATTTATGTAGCCATAAATAAACTGGCTATTGTGAATTCGCACTAGCTTGGGAGGTTACTATTTCTATTGTTTATGAGTTCACGCTAGTTTTCATGTAACTATAAAGGAACTGAGATGTTTATGAATTCGCAATAGCACGTTTACTATTTTAGGACTATAAATTCAAACGGTTAAACGATTGTTACAAAATGGGAAAATTATTGTGTACTTCCGGAGTACCATAAATACGTACTCCTTCCTTTCACATGAATGATGGGTCTCACTAATTAAATTCATGATGAGACCCATTATTTATGTGAGAGAGTGAGTACGCATTTATGGTACTCCAAAAATACCTAATAATTTTCCTACAAAATGGGGGTGTCTACACCTTTTTCCATTTATGTTTCCATCTAAGTTAATAACTAATAGGACTATAAATGGATTCAATTGTTTATGAATAGCTCAAGTTTGGCTAAAAAAGAAAAGGTTGTTTACGTTTGTTTTTTTAGCAAACAAGCGAAGTTTAAGCACAACTTTAGCCTCGACTATTAAATGAGTTAAGTTCAAACACAACAATATGTTTGATAATAAGCTTGAGAGTATGGTGCTTGAATTGAGAATATATAATAATATATATCTATATATGTATATAAATCTAAGTTGAATTTTCTAAATTCAAAAATAATTTCATAAGATATCAATTAATTATTCCTAATTTATTGGTAAATATAAATATTTGTGTTATTGTATGTGATTGCTATTTGAATTGATATTATTGTTGATAATATTATTTTGGACTCAACAGTGGTATCAGAGCTTGGTTGCTTTAGTGAATAATTTTATGTGTGAATTTAGATGGATGAGAAAGGTTTGTTTTGATTAATGTGAAGATATTCCAAGAGGAAAGAAAACTACTTGATTTCGATGGAGCTATCCCAATTGGAAGGAAGACATTTGATAGAATTTGAGTCAAGGTGGAGATTGTTGAGAAATTGCATCAAATTCCAATTGTGGCGTAGAAAGTCAATTGGGTTTCCTAGTCGAAGAAGGAAAAATTAATTTTGGTTTCCCTAGTGTGGAAGGAAAGACTATTTCTTGCTGTGGAAGGAAAACTTATTCCCGGTTAAAAAAGTAATGTATTCCTTGTTCTAAAGGGAATAGGGAAAGAGTCTTATAAATAGACAATGCTACAAGAATTTGATGGCTTTGGCCCAAAGGTCCTCCCTATGGGGAGAGGGAAAATAGAGCATGAAAACAAGCAAAAAAAAATTCGCTTGGGAGGTAATGCAAGGAGAGAGACAACAATGTTCACTACAAGAAAACTGGCCGATTGCGGCGGGCCTATTGCGGCGGGTACGAAAACTGCCACTATAGGTCGCCTATTGCAGCGCTTTTTTGGCCCACCGCTATACATGCGATCTATTGCGGCGTCGGCGGGCTAGTGACCCGCCGTAATAGACCTACTTTAGCAGCCTTTGGCTTAGATATAGCGGCCGGTCAATGACCCGCCGCAATAGACCCTGAAATTGCAGCGGGCCTATTGCGGCGGGTGCAAAAACTGCCGCTATAAATCACCTATTGCGGCGTGTTTTTGGCCCGCCGCTGTAGATGAGATCTATTGCGGCGTTTTTTGTAACTGCCGCTATAGGTAAGGCTTTTGTATAAAATCACGTTTTTGTAGTTTACAATAACGCATAAAATATGAGTTTAAAGATCAAATGGTAAATTATATCCGATTGGCATGAAAATTGGCATGCATGTTAAGAACATATAGAAAATGTGATCCAACGGTTGGATTTTCAAATTATGAATTAAACAATAACTTATTGGTTGGTGTAACATTTTTTAGAGTTACATTAAGTGTAACTTGAATCCAATCCTATATTTCTTAATTCAATGTGAATTTTGACAAATCTACCGTTAAATTACATTATCTTTATATATTTTTCATGCTTGCAAAATTTCGAGGTGATCAAAGATTAATAGTCATCAATCAATTGTTTAAATTCAAGTTTTTATAGTTTAAAATAACGCATAAAAGATGAGTTTTAAGATCAAATAGTAAATTACATCCGATTGGCATGAAAATTGGCATGCATGTTAAGAACTTATAGAAAATATGATCCAACAGTTAGATTTTCAAAATATGAATTCAACAATAACTTATTGGTTGGTGTAACAGTTTTTAGAGTTACATCAAGTGTAACTTGAACCCAACCCTATATTTCTTAATTCGATGTGAATTTTGACAAATCTACCGTTAAATTACATTATATTCATATATTTTTCATGCTTACAAAATTTAAATGTGATCAAATATTAATAGTCATGTCATCAATCAATTGTTTAAATTCAAGTTTTTGTAATTTAAAATAACGCATAAAAGATGAGTTTAAAAATCAAATGATAAATTACATTCGATTGGCATGAAAATTGGCATGTATGTTAAGAACATATAGAAAATGTGATCCAACGGTTGAATTTTCAAAATATGAATTAAAAAATAACTTATTGGTTGGTGTAACATTTTTTAGAGTTACATTAAGTGTAACTTGAATCCAATCCTATATTTCTTAATTCAATGTGAATTTTGACAAATCTACCGTTAGATTACATTATCTTCATATATTTTTAAAGCTTGCAAAATTTCAAGGTGATCAAAGATTAATAGTCATCAATCAATTGTTTAAATTCAAGTTTTTGTAGTTTAAAATAACGCATGAAAGATGAGTTTAAAGATCAAATGGTAAATTACATCCGATTGGCATGAAAATTGACATGCATGTTAAGGACATATAGAAAATGTGATCCAACGGTTGGATTTTTAAAATATGAATTAAACAATAACTTATTGGTTGGTGTAACATTTTTAGAGTTATATTAAGTGTAACTTGAATCCAATCCTATATTTCTTAATTCAATGTGAATTTTGACAAATTTACCGTTAGATTACATTATCTTCATATATTTTTCATGCTTGCAAAATTTCAAGGTGATCAAAGATTAATAGTCATCAATCAATTGTTTAAATTCAAGTTTTTGTAGTTTAAAATAACGCATAAAAGATGAGTTTAAAGATCAAATGGTAAATTACATCCAATTGGCATGAAAATTGTCATGCATGTTAAGGACATATAGAAAATGTGATCCAACGGTTGGATTTTCAAAATATGAATTCAACAATAACTTATTGGTTGGTGTAACAGTTTTTAGAGTTACATCAAGTGTAACTTGAACCCAACCCTATATTTCTTAATTCGATGTGAATTTTGACAAATCTACCGTTAGATTACATTATATTCATATATTTTTCATGCTTACAAAATTTAAAGGTGATCAAAGATTAATAGCCATATCATCAATCAATTGTTTAAATTCAAGTTTTTGTAATTTAAAATAACGCATAAAAGATGAGTTTAAAGATCAAATGGTAAATTACATCCGATTGGCATGAAAATTGTCATGCATGTTAAGGACATATAGAAAATGTGATCCAACGGTTGGATTTTCAAAATATGAATTCAACAATAACTTATTGGTTGGTGTAACAGTTTTTAGAGTTACATCAAGTGTAACTTGAACTCAACCCTATATTTCTTAATTCGATGTGAATTTTGACAAATCTACCGTTAGATTACATTATATTCATATATTTTTCATACTTACAAAATTTAAAGGTGATCAAAGATTAATAGCCATGTCATCAATCAATTGTTTAAATTCAAGTTTTTGTAGTTTAAAATAACGTATAAAAGATGAGTTTCAAAATCAAATGGTAAATTACATCCGATTGACATAAAAATTGGCATGTATGTTAAGAACATATAGAAAATGTGATCTAACGGTTGGATTTTTAAAATATGAATTCAACAATAACTTATTTCTTGGTGTAACATTTTTTAGAGTTATATCAAATGTAACTTGAACCCAACCCTATATTTTTTAATTCAGTGTGAATTTTGATAAATCTACCGCTAGATTACATTATCTTCATATATTTTTAAAGTTTTTTGTTTTTAAAGTTTATTTCACAACTCATTAATAAAATGAACAAGTGACTTCACCATATTGTAGAATATTTTTTTAAAAAATAAATATAAATTTTGTGTTTATATTTTCTTTTCCTATAATTTCTAAGTTGATAAAAATATTTATTTAACTGCAATCCAAACTCTTCATCTAATCACTTTTTCCATGTCATCATTTTAATTTTTTAAACTAAATAGTGTCAGAGTTTTAATAAGAGTCTCTCTCTCTTTTTTCTTTAATCTTAAAGTTTTTTATTTATTTTTTATTTTTACATGAGTCTTTCTTCTTCTTCTTCTTTTTTTTTTTAAAAAAAAAACCTTAAGTGAGTCCTTTAAAAAAAAAAAATTCTAACAAGTAGTCTTTTTAAAAACTAAATAGTGAGAGAGTCCTAACATGAGTATCTTTTTCTTTTTTCCTTCATCCTAAAGTTTTTTTTATTTTTATTTTTTATTTTTTTTTTATTTTACGTGAGTCTTTCTTTTTTCTTTGTATTGAAACCTAAAGTGAGTCCTTTTTATATATATTAAAAAAAATCTAAAGTGAAATATTACTTTGTTTTTAAAAAATAGAGTAAAAGATTACTTTATTTTTACTATCAATTTTATTTTATTTAAAATAATTTATTTATTTTAATTAATTTACACATGATTCTTAATTAATATAAATATAAATATTAATATTAATATCTATATTAAATATAAATATTAAATATTACTATTTATAAAATATTTATTTATAAAACATGTTCATTAGCCTAATTTACCTTAATGGTTAACACGTGTTTCATGTAGTTTTAAAGGGTCCCGTCCATGGTTCTAACCTCCACAACAGCGTTTTTTTTTTTTTTTTTTTGCATTTTTTTAAGTTACTATTATGAAAACTACGTCGTTTTGATTCTTTTTAAAAAACAACATAAAACCCTATTCCTGTTCATTTCCTTTCTCTCATCTTCTCTTCTCAGCCACCCCATCCCCTCTCTCCCTCTTCACTCATCTCACCTTCAACAACAACAACCACCATTCCCCGCCGCCTCAATCACGCCTCTTCTTCCACGGCGTCGCATCAACAACGCCTCTTGGATTTTCTGTATTGAAGGCTCAAATGGATGAGCACAGATCAGTCTCTCTGCTTCAGGTAGTTTTTTCTTCTTTCTTTTTATCTGGGTTTGTCTCAAGTTTGTCTCTTTTTTGTTTTTTTAGATTCAAATTTTCAATATTTTGTTAAAAAGTTTTTTGATGGGTTATGTTATTTTTGGTTTAATATATATATATATATATATATATATATATATATATATTTTTTTTTTTCATTGGTTTTAGTTCATGGTTAATGAAGGACTCGTGCCGTCTCCGGAAGAAGAAGAGAAGAGGAGGAATGTCATTGTGGAGCTCAAACAGGTTTTCTTGAATTTCAAAATTATGTTCTTTAATCTTTGATGTTTGATTTTGGATTGAATAAAATAGTATAGAAGAATGCCTGCTCCCACATTAAATTGTTGAAATGCATAGCGTACCCGAAGCTTTCAGATTAAGGTGTGGCAATAGCCAATAGGTGTCATTTGTGTTAAGGTCATTTACTGTGACTGAAACAACAATGTGAATTGGTTTAATGGTTTGCTTTGTGGGTTTTGCTTTAAGAATTTCTTTGATGTATATAATACTGGTATGTTTGAATATTGTGAAGAACCTACTGATATAAGGATTTGAGTTGATGGCAAAAAAACTAAAAATTGTGTCGGAAGTATTCAACATTTCTTGACCTTTTTTCACTCTCACTCTGAGATCTTTCCTAAAGGGAAATATGGCGTATTTGCAAATTCTTCTGTGAGGGCATTGTCTTGAGATAAGGTTTGCAATAAATCTTGCTAGTTATGTACTTCACCATTCTTTTCAATTTTTTTATTGGGTTATACTTAGTTTGGTTTGTGGGTTCTTGGTAATTTTTCAATTGGGTGTTAGTCAAGTTCTTCAATTTGTGATCAAATGCAAACAATTCTGCTGGGAATGTAAATTTCTCGATGAAATTTCAACTGGGTTCTACTTCTTTTGATGAGTTCATTTGCCAAATTTGGTTATAGCTATAACTGGCTTTTGGTTTTCTATGATAATTTTCTATTGGGCTTGTAATTAGATTGCTTTATTTTCCTTTGGAATGTGGAATTTCCTAGTGGCAATCTTAGTTTCATTGGGAATATCAACTGCATCTAGCTCTTATTTATTTATTTATTGGATAATTTAGTTTGTGGATTTCTTGGTAAATTTTCAATTGGGTACTAGTCAAGTTCTTCAATTTGTGATCAAATGCAAATAATTCTGCTAGGAATGTAAGTTCTTGATGAAATTTCCACTGGGTTCTACTTCTTTTTTGTTGAGTTCAATTGCCAAATTTGGTTATAGTTATACCTGGCTTGTGTTTTTCTCTGTTAATTTGTATTGGGCTTTTAATTTGATTACTTAAATTTCCTTTGGAATGTGAAAATTTCTAGTGTCAATCTTAGTGTCTTTTAGATGAGAAGCCATTAAAGATCAGAAGAAGTTCTTAGGATTGGACCATATACATGTGCAGATTGGAATTATGGGTAATAATATTTTATTTAAGTGTTTTTGTTATTATATATGTATTTTTTTTATATCTTGTATATATTTCTGATTTTTTTTTTCTATTTTCATTTGTGATTCGTGCCAGTGGATTACCTGTATGGTTGCACAACATCCCTGGGATTCAACTAAGGACAGCAAGTCCTCTATACGTGGTAATTTGAAAATTTTTATATTTATTAGTTTTCATTTTTGGCTTAATTAAAAATATTTCTAATTGCTCTAAATTTAACTTTTTTTTAGAGTGAGATGAAAACTTTTACTACATTGATTGTGGATATGATGAAACGTGAGACTCTCTTTGCTTCACAAGGTGGACCTATAATTCTTTCTCAGGTTAGTAAATTATACTTAGTTTTTATTGTTTTTGTTAAGGTTATTTTTTTAAAAAAAATATAAAATATCTGGTGATTTTCTATTAAGAAACTAAAAGAAACACATCAATGAAAAATCAAGATCTTCATTGGTTTGGTGGGACTAAAATTGATTTCATACCTTATAGAAGGCATTAGGCCCTGTGTTGGATATTTTGCTACATTGGGGGCTGGACCCAAATCCCCAACCATTAGTACGAAACCAAAAAAATACCTCAACTCAGCTAGATAAAGAGGCTCACTAGTTTGCTAAAAAAAAAAAACAAAGATTAAAAAGAAAAAGAGGCTCACTAGTTTACAAATCTTCCAAGAAAAAGAGCAGAAATTGTTAAGTCCTTAGTTTACCATGAAATTGTTATATATGTAGTAGGTTTTTTTTCCGCAAACTCATGTGTCTGCTCCTTCTAGTGGTGGTTATGTTGCATTTGGTTCAAGGATATAAAATTCTAAATCTTGTCTATTTTATTATATTAACACTTATTTCTATGGCAGACATTGATACTTGTGCTTCTATGTCAATATAATGTTTGTTTGGAGACATTTATGGTATTGTTTTAGTAGAACTAAAATTATTACAGGTTGTTTGTAATGGGACAAGTTGTTTATTTACATGTGAAATTGGCCATAAGAATCTCTTTCTAGTAGGTTGGTTTTTCTCAATTTAATAAAAAATATATAAAAAAAACTAGCTTGGATTTATGGAGGTCCCACTTGGGACGTTACTGGTTTGGTTTTCTAGCTTTGCTTTATGGATGTGGCACTTGAGACTTGATTGGCTTGGCTTTCTAGTATTTGGCTTGGATTTCTAGTAACTAGGTTGGATTTACCCTTTTCGTATATGAGAACTTTCGGTGTTGTTGCTATTATTATTATTTTTTTAAAATTTTCTTTTTCATATCTAAAGATAACCCCCATGTTATTTTTCTTGTTTATTAGTGGGTGAATTTTTTATTAAATTGTATTGATTGTTAATGCGTGAGAGTGATGGAATTCCATAAAGACATGCATTTGAGTTGGGTAACCCAAAAAAGTGAATTTGAATATTATTTTCTACAGTGATTGAGAAGGTTCTGTATAGTTTTTGAACTGTGTTTATTGAATTTATTTGTATAAGTTTCGGGTTTTGCTATGATTCTAAGTATATTTTTTAGAATAAAAGTCGTTTTGTTTTTTTTTTAAATATAAAAAATTAAAAGTCCTTATGGTCTTTTCCTTTGATAAAGTCCTTTTGGTCTTTAAAAATTGCAATAATTTTCTAAGGTTTGGTCAAGACCTTTTGTAGAAGTTTGTAGAAGTTGTACGTGTACCAAATTAACAATGGAGTAAAAAAAAAAAAAAAAAAACCAACCCAACATGCATTCCCCACTTGACTATTTTCCCTTTTCTGCAACAAGTTTGGGTTTGTGAAAGCTAAATTTTTCAACCAATTGCTATAGCAACCCCGTTTGCTATAGCTTCAAGGAACCAAGACAGGTTGACTTGGATGGGGGCAAAAGTCGCAAAACATGGGGACTTTGATCTAACAAGTGCGTATAGGATTGCAACAGGGCTGGGTTCTCTTGATCTTTTCCATGGAAAACGTGGTTGGGACCTAAAAATCCTTCCAAGAGTACAAACTTTCCTTTGGAAGTGTTGTCATAACAGCATAAATTGCACTCTTAATTCACATAAATTGGTTGAACACTTCTTTATGTTTTTGTTGGGCTGTTGGCGCTAAGATTAAATAGTGTAATGTCATCGCAAGTCATAAAATTTAAGGTGAAATTAATTTTTAAAAAAACCATATAGTTTCAAGGAGGTTTCAAATTATGAAACCTTGTAGTTTTCTAAGTATAAACTAATAAATTAAACGGTTAACTTTTCTTTCTCCGTCAGTAACAATAGGATCCAAAGGTTCCAATGCATGTAGTATTTACTTAATCTATATTCTATATGTACACCATTCATTGAAGGTGAAAAATCTATGGGCTTGGTTTCTTTCTTTTCCTTTTTTTTATTTTTTTTATCATTCTTCATTTGTGATACCTAAGAGGATATTGGGAGTGGGTGTAAGGAATTTAAGGGCTGTCTAAGAGCTTGGATGAGGAGACACGTTGCCCTTATATATTTAATTATCAAATAATTTTATCTTTATTGCTCATCTTTGTTTAATCTCACAATAGTTTCAGGTTTTGATTCTCATATTGTGGTCAGATATAATTATGCTAACTTTAGGTCCCTTCTTTTGCAACATACCAGCGGAATGGTCTTGAAAGAATTTTGTATTCATAAAAAATTGTGCATTTAGTCTACCTTCATTGGTCATTTGGATTGGATCAATGTTTAAATTAACTATACTATTCTTTCTAAATTTTCTCTAGCCTGATGACCATTGTTTGATTTTCTCTAGGCGAGGATTAAAGAATTGGCCCAACAACTACAACAGATTCAGCTAAGCAACTCCAACCAAATGCAGCGCTCCCATGAACCCTGATATCTTCTATTGATTCTTGCATACATTAGTTTGGCCTAATGGGGGCATAATTAGTATGCTAGTGCTTCCAATTGCTGTGAACTAGGTTATGTTGTTCATCTATAGGTACTCCAAATGGTGTTTCCCCTCTTGTATTCAAATGATTGACTGTGATGAAAGACTCATTTTAGATTTCATTTGAATACACCTTCAAGGGTTACTTTGCTTAACTGTTTGTATCCTCGATTTCAATATTGAATCTCTTTTTTTAGTAAGTAATCTCAATATTGAAATTGATACACATCATAGGTGTTTAATTTATAGGTTTGAGTTTAGAGATCAAAGAAAGTGTTGTAGCAATATACCTTAAAAAAATAAATATTTTTTTGTAGTGTTAGTTTTTTTGTAGCAATAAACATTTTTCTTCTTCTCCTATTCTTCTTCTCATTTTTTTAATTTTTTCCTCAGAATTTTTTATTATCAATTTATCACTAGAGAGTAGAGAGCTTGAGTTGTGTTGGGGCAGAATTTGAAAGAGTGGGTGGGCTAAATGATGCAGAGGTTTAAGGCTGCCTTGTTGCTGAGGTGCAACAATCTTCGCATTCACAGTCTTTGTTTCCTCAACCAATACCACACAAGAGCTCTCTGTTCTCTTTTGGACACTACTATTACTGATGAACTTGACAACCAAGTCAATTTCAACTTTCAAGAATACCCTTTTGTCTATTCTCTTTCTTTAACCCCCACACGCTAACTCTCTTTCTCTCTCTGTCTCTCTCTGCAGGTATTGGTTGAGGGCAAAGCTTGGTCTAGAACAGCAATTCTGAACAGGCCTTTGGTTCTCAATTGTCTTAGTACTGCAATGGTGTGTGTCTTTTACTAGATACTCTTTGTTACTCTGTGTCCGTGTTTGTGTTTTTGGCTATTGGGTTGGCACCCAATTCGTAAAAATTGGCTCAGTTGAAAGATTTGTTGTCTGGGTCTTTGTTTTTATGGTGTTTGGTTGAGAATCATTATGTTTAATTGGGTTTACTCCAATTGTGTAATATCATGTATCTGTGTTGTTATATACCCTCCATTTGGTTCAACTGAAAACATTACTTGGGTTATTGTTTTTATGGTGTTTAAATTGACAACTATTGTCATGCATAGTTATATGGCTTGAGTTTGCTCCGAGTAAAGCTAGAGACACAACCAATTGAGGTGGCAAATTATGATTTGTACATTACAACTTGCAAACTCAACTGTTGTGAAAAAAGTTGTGGACTTTATTGTGCAAGTAGACTTATTGTTTCTCTCTCTACTCTCTAGTGATAATTTGTAGTAATTTTTTTTTGTAGATATATATATATATATTATTATTATTATTATTATTATTATTATTTTGTGGTATTGTGATAGTAGAGCTAAAACTATTATAGGTTCTTTGTAATAGGTCTGAACAATGTATTTGATGCAAAATAGGTTCTTTGTAACGGGTCTGATGCAAAGCGCACTGAAAAAAGAAAAGAAAAAAAGAACCTATAGCGGTGGTCAAAAAGCGCCGCAATAAGTGCATATTTTATGTATTAAATGAAACCCTATAGCGGCGCTTATAGCTCGCTACTAAAGGTACACACATATAGCGGTGGGTGGGACTGCTGCTATAGGTGCACATTTATGTATTAAATGAAACCCTATAGCGGCGCTTATAGCCCGCCGCTAAAGGTACGCACATATAGTGGCGCCGTGTGTGGGTGTATCTAAAGGGTGGCGGCAGTTTTATGACACAAATTCGAACGTCGTATGGCGGCAGTTTTATGCCCGCCGCAATAGACCAAAACCGCCGCTAAAGGGTGTATCTACAGCGGCGGGTTTTTGTACCGCCGCAATAGAGATACTGCTTCACGACAAGGCTGGCAGGTAGAACCGCCGCAATAGCCCTCACCGCAATAGGTGAAATGTACCTATAGCGGCGGTTTTGGCCTGCCGCAGTAGGCCAGTTTTTTTGTAGTGGTTTAAGCTTTGTCAACAACATTTTTTGTAAAGCACACAAATCAAGGAAAATTTGTGAAGTTTTTTTTTAATGTTGCAAAGTGCCAAAGAAAGAGGTGTCTTGTAGAGAGATATTGCAAGGAGAGCTACGTGGAAAAGAGAAAGAAGAAGAGAAGAATGCTAAAGAGGAGAGAGCAAAGTGTTGCTACCTTCATGAAAATAGCCAAAGAGAGCTACGTAGAAAAGAGAAAGAAGAAGAGAAGAAAGTTAGTGAGAAGAGAGCAAAGTGTTGCCACTTTCAAGATAAATAATTAGTGTGTGTGAAAGCAAAGGAAAAAAAAAAAAAAAAAAAGATTTTCCTTTATCCGTGAGACATACACTAGTGGATTTATTATTGTATTTGGAGAATCTCAAGTTAGGCACAAACTTGAGAATTATTGTAATGGATTTGATAATAGTGAAATTATTCGGAGTGTCCCATGATTTTTCCCTAGAAGGAGAAACAATTTCCACCTAAATATATGTGTTCTTGTGTGTGATTTCTATTTGGATTGATAATTTGGGTGATAATATTTGTGGGGTAATAGATTAACCCCAATTAATTAATTCAATTACTACAATTGATTAATTAAGTCAAATTTCATGCAAATCGTGAAGGCGAGAACAAATTACTAATTAATTTATAGTACAGCAAAAAATACTAAATTGACACGGTGATTTGTTGACTAATGGAGAAAACCTTTCATAACGAAAAAACTTCACCGGATGATTTTCAAATCACCACTCCCAAGAATCACTAATCAAAATCAAGAAATTACAAGTACAAGGAATCTTACCCCAAACTTAGCCTATCCCAAAGTACCTACCTACAATAAAATCCTTACGCCAATCCTAGTTGGTCTTGATTTTGTAGAGACTTCTTCTCTTTGCATAGATTCCAGTACGTGACTAACTCTCAACAACTTGAAACTTGTTGAATGCAACGTTCTTCAATTCACTTGTAGAGAAATAAGCACTTGGTCACAAAACCCTAAGGCACATAAGAACACAGTAGCTTCACATTAAGTGTATAGATTCTCTAATTGAATCTCGGTGTCTTGTGATGACTTTAAAATAAAGCTTTTATATCCTTTAGAAGTTTAATGAATGAAACCCTAGAATTCCAAGTCATCATGGGCCAAAAAACAGATTTGAGAAATCTGGATTTGTAGAACTCAATAGATCGAGGGGTGCCGAGCTTGTATTGAGACTCTTCATTAATTCTTGATAGATAACTTGTATTGAGCTAGTGTCGCGGTTCACTTTTTAAGTTTTTCTTCGCTTGTTTCTTGGTACAGTCTTCATGTTTTCAATAATACCACTTGATATAGCAACAAGACATACTTTATAATGTTCTAGACCACTTAAATACAAGTAAAGTATCTTTTGTCAAAGAATATACCAACTATATAAAAATATAACCCTAAAAATATTATTTGGGACCCAAAATAAAATTGTGGCAAAAGTTGTCACATGAAAGTTGTTCATAGACTTTTTCAAAAACAGTTGTTTGTGTTGACGGTGTGGATCAGAATTTTTAATGTTGTTTTAAAATCTGGATTAGAGAAGATACCGAAAAATGAAGTGGTTTTTTTTTTTTTTCTTTTGCCCCCAGGTAACTAGTTTCACCGAGGTCCGAGGATATCATAATTTATTAATAATTATTTTATAAATAAAGAAATTTATACTTTGATTTAATAAATATGAAATGATTTGAAATAAATTATTTTTAGTGTAGACAAGAATATACGGCTTCAACAAAAACTTTTATATCTGTATGATATTTTGATACCTTTGCACATGTTAATATAATCTATGCTTGGTCCTAAATATTTTGGGATACCAAATATGATTCTACCTTATTGTTTTTCAAGTTGAGCTTATATGTCCTATGATCTTATCAGTATGGCGTGATGGGGTATTTTTTTTGTGCCTGAAGCTTTGCAAAGCAAAAGCTTCCAGCATTTTTGGGAATCATGAATATCGATTTAATGCTGAGGACTCGTTTATGCTTTACGTCCACATGAGGGCTCATCATTTGTTCTCTAACGTCCACTTTAAAGGTCATTAATATCATCACATTTGCCTCACACAAAAAAAAGCATTTAAAAAATTGGACTATAACATGTGCAAAGCCAAAGTACAGAACACTAACTTCTTGGCACATTTTATAAGTCTATTATAATTTAGGTGAAAACACCATTTTGATGCCTACATTTTTGTAGCAATTCTTTTGATCCATGTTATTTTCAACTTGTAATTAATTTAGTTTTTGCCATTAACTCACTAACGAAAAATGCTTACTTGACAAATGGTGTAAACAGTTAGTATACTTGACACTGATATGGCATTAAAATAATAATAAAAAATGCTCCATCATCATTTGAATAAACACAAATTAATTTATCAATTTTAATGAAATTAAAAAAAAGTAAAATTAAAAACCAAAAACTAAAAACATGATCCCAAATGATTTTGAATTTGAACCTAGATATAGAACCTATTCAAATCTCAATCATCTACAAAACCCCTCTGAAATTCAGCAAAAACAATTCAATTACATAGAACCTTTGAGATTTTGTCACGAAACTGACGGACAAACAAAATCCAACAAAACTTTGCCGAAAGGATTTTTTCTCAATGTGTAAATGATTCCAGGGACAAAGTTAGGAACATGAAAAGGAAAGTGACAGAAAATATTGAAGGGATTTTTTTTTTTTTTTTTTTTTTTTTGCGTTCTTTTGTTTATGAAATTTTCGGTAATGAACTGAAGTTGATGAACAGTTTAGCAGTAGCGTTGAGAAAGTGAGTGGAGATATTGTGAGTTTGGGTTTTCGGCTTTGTGGCTATGGTTTTGGGCTTCGTGGAATGGAACGAAAGTTGTGAGGGAATGAATAGAGATATTGTGAGTTTGGTTTTTTTGCTGTGGTTAAGATCTGGGTTTAGTTTATGGAGATGTGTGTAGGTTCATGTTCAAAATCATCTGGGTTCATGTTTTTAGTTTTTGGTTATTAATTTTTTTTCTTTTTTATTTCATTAAAATTGATAAATTAATTTTTGTTTATTCAAATGCTGATAGGGCAATTTTTTATAACAGTTTTAATGCCACTTCAGCATCAAATATGCCAACTGTTCACACCATTTGCTACGTAGGCATTTTTCGTTAGTGAGTTAACGGCAGGAACCAAATTTATTACAAGTTGAAAATAACAGGAACCAAATTTATTGTTACAAAAATGTAAGAACCAAATTTATTGTAACCTTAAAATGTAAAGACTAAAATAGTGTTTTCGCTATTAATCTATATATATATATAACCGAAATCTCTGACCTCTCCATAATTTTCCACATCAGCATTACTTAAATAAATAAATAAAACAAAAATTCTGACTTTACTATAAAAAACCGGTTTTAAACAAAATTATATTAGTCATCCAATTCCAATGTAGAGAACTCTGTGACAGCCTTTGAATCTATCTTTAAATTATACACTTATACTATACTACTGCATATAGCTAGGGTCAAATTTGAATAAACAAGCTCATCTTAATTATCAATAAAAAAGATATAAACCGACATATAGGCTCTAGCAGTGGTTTAAGTATAACACAAAACCTAATCCTATTATAATACGTATTCTCACACACATACACACACACACACACATATATATATATAGTCCCCAGGATCCCAACGTACGTAGTTCATCAACTTCATACTTTTTAAGAATTCCTATCTTTTCTAAATTTTCTTTGCGCTGAGTGTGGTACTAGGGTTTGAAGATGACGAAAGATATAGAAAAAGTTCAGCGACTCTTTGCAAATCTACGAATGAAGACAAGAAAAAACTCATGGCCATGCATGTGGGTGAAAAGTGTAAACTATATGTGATTCCTAACCAATGCTTGTCTTCTATAATGTTTCAAGCATTACTCTGTCAACTTAAGGAGGAGGAGAAGATTGAGGTTAGGAACAAAGAGCCAATCACGTTGCCTTACTCTACATGGTTGTTTGAGTCAATACTACAACTCAAATTTGGGTTTAGAGTTTACACTCTTTCAGCGAAACTAATGTTGAAATAATTGGTTATATAATTTTTAATAATCGATTATAGAAGAGTATTCTTATTGCGTATTTTTGGTGTTCCTTAAAGACTAACAGTTGACATAAGTATATAGCTATGAAACAATCGTGCTTTGTAGTCACAATTAAGTGAGATGATGTGCAATAAGTATTAAATTTGCAGTTTTGTTTTATTGCAATTGTGTTTACACTGTGTTTGGGGTTTCTGTTCTTTTTGTTTCTCTATCTTTTTCATATACCAAGATTATGACTTCTCCAATTTTTGGTTATTTTGATGGTTAACAACTTAACATGTACACACACACATATATATATTATTGAAAATATAATAAGATGTTGATGGTTAATACATATATATTTTAGGAGCCAAGAGTAATATTCTTTTTTTTAGTATTTGAGGCATTCGCTCCAACTGGTAAGGCTTTGTTAATGTCACTTTGTCTTGAATCTTCAAGGTAGCTCTGTGTAAAACTATAAGTATGTAATTTTTATTTTTTGATGGTCTATATATATATATATATATATATATATATATATATATATATATATATATATATATATATATATGATGCAAGGAAAATCAGTAGGCTGGATGCTCCGGATTTGAAAGGACCACTCGCTCTCTAATGGCCTGAAAAACAAAGGAAAACGATCAAAGGTGACCGGGATCACCGGCCAAGAACCCTCCGATGGTAAAGTCAGTTTTCTCTCTATATCTTTGGAGTTCCAATTTCTTGGGAAAATGTTCAACGTACCTTCCATTGGTCTGAATGGCTGTTTATATAGTGTCCTGGGGGCAGTTATTGAAATTGTAACCTCCCCTGGATTTCAGGAGGTCCGAGGTTCTTGGATAACTCCCATAACCACCTGATTGTTGCATTTTCTCACACAACGATCATCGGAAGTTATGCGTGTATTACGGAATGGTGAAGTGTATTTTAGTAATTCAAGTGTACGTTTTCGTCCAGGGGTCCTCATGTGGACGAGTCTAGTTAGGACGAGGTGGTCGTCTTCTCAGGACGAGATACGTGGGTTTGACTTTGTCCATGGACGGCTATGGCGCTAGCTCCCGTCTTGATGCTTTCTTCTGGACGGCTGTTGGTGTGGATGACCGTGGACGATCTGGAGTACTTCATTCCTCATCAGTTGCCCCTCATCCAGGGGTCATGCAGTGTATCACCAGATTTTAGGACGTGTTTTTTTTTTTTTTTTTTTTTTTTTTTTTTTTTTTTTTGCGTACCACGTGTCATACTTTCATCGGTGGTTGGCCGCGTCGATTCATTCCTTCGAGGCAGGCGCCACGTGTCATTTTTTCATTGGTCTTGTCGTTGTGGATATCGAGACTTTTCTATCTATAAATAGTGGTTTCCCTCTCACTTTTTTAGATTTTCTATTTTGACATCCTCATCTATCGCCTCATCTAGGAGTATTCTCAGCGTCCTTAGTGTCTTCCGTCTAGAGCGAGGTATTCTCTTTACTTCAACTCTCAAACTTTCCTTTTTAAGTGTTTGGACGTCCTAAATGGCTTCCTGTTCGTCTAGCGACAGTGTAGTCAAAGCCATAGACGAGTATCACGACTATTCTAGTTATGATACTTCCAATAACAATAGCAGTAGTAGTGGTCACACAACAGAGGAATATACCTCTGGCGTCCTAGGAATTCCCATTGAGACCTTACAAGAAAATGTTAGGACGAGGGCAGCTTCTAGGGCTGACACCTCGACGAGCTTCCCGCCGTCCTCCCCTTTGGACGAAGAGGAAATTGTATATAGTTGTGCTATAGAGGCTCCTTCTAGGACGGACGAGAGGAGGTTAGATTCTCTTAGGAGTTGGTTCCAAATTCCTGACGACCTAAACCCTAGGTTAGCTATTCGAGGTGAATGGTGTTGCCAGCCTCATTTTGGAATAGGCGTTTACGAAGCTTACTTGTTAGGGGGGCTCAGACTTCCTTTGAATGCCTTTACTAGGAAATTACTCACTAGGCTAGGCTTGGGAGTGTGTCAGCTTAACCCCAACGCATGGAGACTAATTGTCTCTATGCAAGTCTTATGGAGGGAGGTATTTGACGGGAACCGTCCTATCACCGTGGACGAGTTCTTGTACTGTTATAAACCCTCCGAGATAAGTCAATCTTTAGGCTTCTATCAGTTTACAGTTAGGGGCAATGACTGTAGATTGAGTAAGTCTTTGCCCTCGTCTGACAGAAACTGGAAGACATAATTTTTCTTTGTCTCTGGTTTCTGGGCGGGGCATCCTATTGAGGTTGGTAGAGATTCGTTTGCTCCTTATACTGGAGATTTAGGGAACCTTCGTCCAGAAGGTATGTTATGTTTTTTCCTTCATTTTTTTATTTGTTTTGTCATACTTTATCTTTGAGTAGTGGTCTAACCTTAATTTCCCTCTTCCTTTTCCAGCTATTGGATGTCCTTCTTTGAGCAAGTTCCACCGTGATCGCGTCCACAGGGCTCGTCTACATTCCGAGAGAGACTTTCATTCGTTGGTGACCCTTCAGCGTCTACACAGGTGGGGACTTGGCCTCGAACCTTCCGTCGAAGCTTTAGCACACGAACAAACCATCCGTAGACGTGAGTGCTTCTCTTAAAGATATATGTATTTTTCATTTTTATTTTATTATTATTATTTATTCGTATGTATATGTGTTCATTTTTTTTTTTTTTTTTTTTTTTTTTTTAAAGGAATGGCAACCATGAAGGGAAATAAAGGAAAGGAGGTGATCGACGAGGCGGCGAGACCTGAAGCTCAAACCCAGCCTCGTCCTGGTGCTGGAGACAAGAGGAAAAGCTTGTCCAAGCACTTGGACTTGGCTAGCCTGCCCAGTCATCGGGGAAAGAAGGCCAAGCATGGGTCGTCCAGGCCCGAAACTGCTAGGCCTGATCCTCCTTCCTTCCAGCCGTCCGTCCCAGTCGTCGACATCGACTCGTCTACGCCTGTCAGCGTCACTCCGTCCAAGTCCCCTGCCCCTGATTCGTCCCAGCCTCCTCAAAGGATTTCTACAAATTTGCTGGAGAATGAGGATTTGGCTTGGGAACAATTCCAAGAGGCTGTGAAAGGCGAGGACGTGGCTGCGTGCTACGACATGTCTTTGAAGGAGTTCGAGCACTCCGGCGTCCACGATCTTTTCAAGGTAACCATTTTTGCTTCGTCTTGGTTTGGCCATGTCATCTAACGTTATTTTTATCTCTTTAACCCTCTTATCTTCCATGTAGGCAATGTCGAAGTTCATAGCTACGTCCAAGCAGGCCACAGAGATGGACAGGACGAGGATCTTTCTAGAGAAAAGAATAGAAGAGATCAAGAACGACTGCAGGACTTGGGCCGAGGTGGCAAACAAGGCCAAGGACGAGGCTGAGGAGTTGAAGGCTTTGGTGGGAGAGCTGAAATCCGACGCTGCTAAGAAGGATGATCGTCTCGACCTTCTTCAAAAGAAGAATGACGAGCTGAGTCTTCTTCTTAAGAAAGCTAAAGACGAGGCAGTGGAGGAATTCAAAGCGTCCAAAGAGTTCATTGACCTACTGGACACGAACTACGCAGCAGGGTTTGAGGATTTTAGGATGGACGCTATAGACAACTTTCCTGGAGTTGACTTTAGCACCATTAAACTCAACCTTGGCGCTGCTACAAGTTCTCTCGTTCACACAGGCTCAGACGATGTCAATATCGAGGACGACGCTTCCACCAAACCAGCTCAGGACGACCCCAACATTGATGCCCCCCCCCCCCCTCTTGAAGAAATTTTTTTTTTAAAACTAGTGTTATTGTTGTTTGGCTTTCTCTTCTTTCTTTTTTTTTTTATTTAAAATGTATTCAAGTACAATTACCTTGTCTAGAGTGTTCTGGACGAGTTTATTAACAATTGCCTTTTAATGCTTATTTTATAAGGGTTTTTGGACGGTGGTTGTCTACCCTCTTTAGACTAAAGAATATTTTCTTTATCTGTTACCTATTGTACGGACGAGCTTATACATTGTTATCATTTATGCAATTGTCTTTTAAACAATGTTCTAAGTGTTGAATGATCGTTTACACGATTTCTTTATGGACGACCCACTTAGGACGATAATGATGAATGCATTAATTTTGCTTGTCCTTTAGGCAATTATTACTCGTCTTCTCGCAAGGAGTTCATAACGTTTATGTTTTACTCGTCTTGACTAGCTGCTCGTCTTTGGAATGCTATGCCTTAATGCCTACTTTCTTCCTTAGACGAGTGGGCCTTGGCCTTTTCTTTTTGCTTTATACTCATTTAAAGGAAATCTTGGACGAGCATGCCTTAGCTTTTTTCTCTTTGCTTTATCCTTATTTAAAGGAAAGCCTTGGACGAGTATGCCTTAGCTTATTTCTCTTTGCTTTATTCTTATTTAAAGGAAAGCTTTGGACGAGTATGCCTTAGCTTATTTCTCTTTGCTTTATCCTTATTTAAAGGAAAGCTTTGGACGAGTATGCTTTAGCTTATTTCTCTTTGCTTTATCTTTATTTAAAGGAAAGCCTTGGACGAGTGTTTCTGCGTCCGAAGATTTCAATTCGTCTTAGGCTTTTGCCCCTTCTGTGGGTATTATTATGGAAACTAAATCTATGCATCAAATACATAAGAAATCCAAACCATATTATTACATGAACATTGTTCACAAACGTGGCACATGCTTATAAGCTAGTGCCTTATTAAAATACTTAAGAAAAATACATAACCTCGTCTTTCATAAGCTGGTCTGTAAGCGGTGCAAAAGTTTAAGAACAAGTGCACTTTTTACTCATAACACACCATAATAGTAGTAAGAACACAACAGTAAATATAAGCGAACACGCAAATCATAGCTGTAACTTTGCCACTGACTTCCCTCGTCCCTGCTTATCACTGATAGTACCTCCTCAGATGTTCCACGTTCCAGGGATGCTCTAACTTCCGCCCATCCAGAGCTTCCAAGTAGTAAGACCCCTGCCTCTTGCAGCTGATTACCCTGTAGGGTCCTTCCCAATTGGGTCCCAGTTTTCCATGAGCTGGGTTCCTAGTCGCCAAGGAGACTCTTTTGAGGACAAGGTCCCCCACACCGAACCGTCTGGGTTTCACCATGGCATTATGCTGTCTGGCCATAAGGTTTTTGTACCTTGCTGTCCTTTACTCCGCATCCATTCTTATCTCGTCAATAAGATCGAGGTCAAGACGAAGTTGTTCCCCATTCTCTTTCTCCTGGTACTCCATCACTCGGTGACTAGCCATATGAACTTCCGCTGGTATAACAGCTTCACTTCCATAGGCTAGTTTAAAGGGGGTCTCTCCTGTCGGAGTTCGTATAGTCGTCCTATAGGCCCAAAGAACACCTGGTAGCTCGTCTGGCCATATCCCTTTTGCCCCCTCGAGCCGAGTCTTGATGATTTTCAGCAGGGATCGGTTTGCTACTTCTGCTTGTCCATTTGCCTGTGGATGGGAGGGTGAGGAATAGTGAGTCTTGATCCCAAAATGATTACAAAAGTCCCTGAATGGTGCGTTGTCGAATTGACGTCCGTTGTCCGATACTAATACCCTGGGTACTCCGAACCTACATAGAATATTCTTCCATACAAAATTTTTCATGTTTTGCTGAGTGATTGCTGCAAGAGGCTCGACTTCTACCCACTTGGTGAAGTAATCGATTCCTACCACCAAAAACTTCATTTGCCGGGTTCCCATGGGGAAAGGGCCTAGGATATCCAGTCCCTACTGTGCGAAGGGCCATGGGGCCATCATTGGGGTCTGGTACTCTGACAGCTGTTTAGGTACATTTCTATAGTGCTGACACTGGTCACATACCTTGACATAAGCTTTAGCATCTGCCTGCATTGTAGGCAAGTAGTAGCCGGCACGGACGATCTTATGGACTAGCGACCTTGCTCCTGAATGATTTCCACATACTCCTTCATGAACTTCCCTTAGAACATAGTTTGACTCGTCAGGAGCCAAGCACCTTAAGTAAGGGTGGGAAAAACCTCTCTTGTACAACACTTCATTTATGAGGACGTACTTGGCTGTCCTGACCCTTAACTTTCTCGCTTCATCCTTGTCCTCTGGAAGCCTTCCATCTTTGAGATAAATCATTATTGGACTCATCCAATTTTCTCCTCCTCCTATCTGCTGTATGTCAGGGATGTCTATGCTCGGCATATATTGGATGTTGTCACACTCGTCTGTAACCCCTGCTGAAGTTGCTTTTGCCAAGGCGTCTGCTTCCGTATTTTCCTCCCTAGGTAGTTGAACAAAACTTACAGCTGAAAATTTTCGTGCAAGTCGTTTCACTTTGTTGAGGTATTTCTTCATTCGATCTTCCTTAGTATCACACATTCCATTTACTTGGTTAATGACCAGCTGAGAATCTCCTTTGATTATTACCGACTCCGCCCCGAAGGACTTAGCCAATTCCAATCCCTTGAGTAGAGCCTCGTACTCAGCCTCGTTGTTGGTAGTTTGATACTACAGACGGGCTGCATACTCTAGCCTGTCACCCTCAAGGGACTTCAGTATAACTCCAATCCCTCCTGCGTACAATGTGGACGATCCGTCTACATTAATCACCCACCTTTCAAATCCTTCATCCTTGTCCAGGTCGTCCTGGCTGGGGGTGAACTCTGCGATGAAATCTACTAATGCCTGCGCCTTTATCGCACTCCTTGGGAGGTATCTGATGTCAAATTTGCTGAGCTCAACAGCCCACTGTACTAGCCATCCAGCAGCTTCCAACTTGTTCATTGCCTTCTTTATGGGATGGTCTGTTAGGACGTTGATGATGTGTGCCAGGAAATAATGCCTCAGCTTCCTAGAAGCCGTGAGTAATACAAAGACTAGTTTCTCCGTCATCGGGTATCGTCATTCTGCTCCTCTCATTGCATGGCTTGTGTAATAGACCGGTTTCTGGACTCTCCTCTCTTCTCTGGCCAACATTGAGCTTACTGCGTGTGGGGACACTGCCAAATACAAATACAACTCTTCCCCATGTACAAATGGACTCAACAGCGGCGCTGTCATGAGATATGTCTTCAAGTCTTGGAAGGCCCTTTGACACTCGTCTGTCCATTCAAATGCCTTCCTAAGGACTTTAAAGAAAGGCAAACACTTATCCGTAGCTTTCGAGACAAACCTGTTAAGGGCGGCGACCCGTCCGGTAAGAGACTGGACTTCCTTGATATTCTTTGGTGGTTCCATATTCAGTATCGCCTGGATTTTGTCCGGATTTGCCTCAATTCCCCTGTGCGACACCATGAACCCCAAAAATTTCCCCGATGAAACTCCGAAAGCACACTTGCTTGGATTTAATTTCATGTTGTACCGCCGCAATGTATCAAAAGTCTCTTGAAGGTCATCCAGATGTTTATCCTCGTCTTGGCTCTTTACCAGCATGTCGTTTACATAAACCTCCACATTTCGCCCGATTTGAGGATGGAACATATGGTTAACCAGCCTTTGGTAAGTCGCCCCTGCGTTCTTCAAACCAAAGGGCATTACCTTATAGCAATACAACCCTTGGCTCGTAATGAATGAGGTCTTCTCCTGACCCGCTTCATCCATCTGTATCTGGTTGTAACCTGAGAAAGCATCCATGAAGCTAAGCACTCTGTGACCTGCCGTCGAGTCCACCAACTGGTCAATGCGTGGCAATGGGTAACTATCCTTGGGGCAAGCTTTGTTTAAATCAGTGAAGTCCACGCACATTTGCCACTTACCGTTAGCTTTCTTGACCATGACCACGTTCGCCAACCAATCTGGATAATAAACTTCTCGGATGAACTCCGCGGCGACCAACTTCTGTACTTCTTCCTTAATGGCATTGTCTCGCTCAGGAGCAAAAATCCTTTTCTTCTGACGCACTGGTTTTGAATAAGGACACATGTTCAGGCTATGGGTAATGACACTCGGATCAATGCCAGGCATGTCCTCATGACTCCATGCAAAGACATCGAGGCTTTTCTTCAGAAACCGGACCAAAGCGTGCTTTGCCCCCTCTTCCATGCTCGCCCCAATTCTAGTAAACTTCTCAGGCTGGTTATCATCCAAAGGGACGTTTTCTAATACTTCAGTGGGCTCCGCCGCGATCCTTCTCCCGTCTATACTCATTGCCTGCATGTGCTCGTCCATTGCCAGCATAGCTAAGTAGCATTCTCTGGCGGCCAACTGATCTCCTTGTACTTGGCCTACTCCGAGCTCGGTTGGAAATTTGATGGACAAGGGGTAGGTAGAGGTTACCGCCTTCCAGCTATTCAAAGTTGGTCTTCCAATAATTGCATTATATGACGATGCACAATCAACAACAAGGAAATTTACCTCCTTGGTTATCTGCTGTGGATATGTTCCAACGACCACTGGTAATGTGATGGTGCCCACCGGTTGCACCTTCATTCCTCCGAATCCTACCAACAGCGAGTTCACTGGTCGAAGCTGATCTCGTCCTAGCCTCATTTGCTGGAATGCGGGGTAGTAGAGAATATCTGCAGAGCTGCCATTGTCTATCAACACCCTCCTGGTCATGTAGTTAGAGATGAGTAGGGTGATGACTATCGCGTCATCGTGTGGGTGATGAAGTCGTCCTGCTTCCTCATCCGTGAACGTAACGGCCTGCTGGTCTACTTCCCTCGTCCTAGGAGGTCGTCGAGACAGCTGGATGTTCTGCACCACCTTCAGGTATGTCTTCCTTGACTTGGATGACTGCGCTGTCGAGTTTCCTCCTATAATTACCCTTATTTCTCCTAGTGGGGGACGTGATGATTCTTCCACCTTGCCTTTCATTTTCTCATCTCTTTGGTCTCGTCCAAGGAAGTTCCTCAGTTTTCCTTGTCTAATGAGATTTTCTATCTGCTGCTTCAAGTCAAAGCACTCGTCCGTGTCATGCCCGTGGTCTCTGTGAAAGCGGTAGTACTTGCTCCTATTACGCTTGTTGGGGTCTCCCTTCATTTTATCCGGCCACTTCAAGGACTAATCATCCTTGATCTGCATAAGAACCTGCTCTAGTGGCATAGTCAGAGGCGTGTATTGCTGATTCCTCGCGGAGGAACTCGCCTTCTTACCATCCTTATCTTTCCTCTCGTCTACCCGAGCTTTCTTTGGACGAGGTCCTTGATCCGAATAACGATGGTGACCCGTTTCCAAGGGTTTTGCCCTTTTTCTTTTCTTGGCTATGATAGCATCCTTAGCATTCATAAAATTCTGGGGCGAATAGACGAGCTCGGCCATAGTCTGTGGTTCCTGCTCGTAGAGCTTATGAATGAACAAGTCAGAATTGACCCCATTGTGGAAAGCGGCCAGCAATAACTTGTCATCCATCTCGTCCACCGTCAAGGCCTCCCTATTAAACCGGGTGATAAAGGATCGCAAACTCTCATTTTTCCCTTGCTTTATAGTCAGTAGACTAGAGGAGGAACGCTTGTGACGCTGTCCTTCAATGAAATTGTTGACAAACAACTTACTCAACTCTTCAAATGATCCCACTGAGTTTAGGGGTATCTTACTGAACCACACTTGCGCTGGTCCCTTAAGTGTGGTGGGAAAAGCTCTGCACATAATCTCGTCCGGGATTCCTTGAAGGTGCATGGTCATCTTGAAAGTTGCAATATGATCGCAAGGGTCGTGATTTCCATCATACGAGTCCAGAGAAGGCATTTTGGATTTTGGGGGTAAAGGATGACTGTTGATAGAAGCTGTGAAAGGGGAGTCCGTTCGGTGAACCATATCGTCCACTGGGTTTGCCGGTCTCATATTCTCCCTCATCTCATCCATGGCTTTCCTCATTTGGTCCATCTTTCTCTACAAGTGCGGCATTCTTCTTGAAGTAGTACCCCTTGTCTGATTCTCGGACTCAACATTTTCTTCTCCTCCTTCCTGACTCGGTGCCCGTCCCTCCGTGTGCCCATCTTGGCGCTGCCTCCTGAGGTTGATCTCCCTATTCAACTCTTGATTCTGACGCGTCAGTTCTGCCATAACGGTAGCCATGGATTGTATGTGTTGAATAGAAGGCGGTTGCATGATAGGCGCTGACCTGCGATCGCGAAGGGGATTATTAGATGCATCCCTACTCTCCTGGTGGCCTGGGCTGGTAGCCATTGATCTTGTTCGAACCATTCAGCCTTTTGTCTGGGACAGAGTAACCCTTGACAACAAAAACACAATCGAATAAGAAGAACATTGAATAGTGTTTGTTTGCTCTTTTCCCACAGACAGCGCCAACTGATGATGCAAGGAAAATCAGTAGGCTGGATGCTCCGGATTTGAAAGGACCACTCGCTCTCTAATGGCCTGAAAAACAAAGGAAAACGATCAAAGGTGACCGGGATCGCCGGCCAAGAACCCTCCGATGGTAAAGTCAGTTTTCTCTCTATATCTTTGGAGTTCCAATTTCTTGGAAAAATGTTCAACGTACCTTCCATTGGTTTGAATGGCTGTTTATATAGTGTCCTGGGGGCAGTTATTGAAATTATAATCTCCCTTGGATTTCAGGAGGTCTGGGGTTCTTGGATAACTCCCATAACCACCTGATAGTTGCATTTTCTCACACAACGGTCATCGGAAGTTATGCGCGTATTACGGAATGGTGAAGTGTATTTTAGTAATTCAAGTGTACGTTTTCGTCCAGGGGTCCTCGTGTGGACGAGTCTAGTCAGGACGAGGTGGTCGTCTTCTCAGGACGAGATACGTGGGTTTGACTTTGTCCATGGTCGGCTATGGCATTAGCTCCCGTCTTGATGCTTTCTTCTGGATGGCTGTTGGTGTGGATGACCGTGGACGATCTGGAGTACTTCATTCCTCATCATATATATATATATATATGAATTTTTATTTTATTTTTGTTCAGGCCGGTTGATAAAGCAAGACTTGGAGGAGTGAATCATCTTCGTCGATAAGACAAAATACAAGGAGGGTGGAAAGTCATGTTCATGATTAAACATTCAAGGTACGAATTATATGATTCATGGGCAATTTAAATTTCAATTTGATGATAGATTTTCAATTTTAGAATTTTGCATGTGTTGCAAATCTATATTTAAAGTGAGAAAATTTTACATAGAAAGATTTTTAGAATGATGATTAATTTTCTATGGTTAAAATGAATCTTTGTATATAGAAGTTTGATAAATTCTTTTGTTTTAATGGTTGCTTAAAATAGTTTAATTGATCTGTTACGTCGTTGACCATTGCTACAAAGAACAAAGATATACAAAATAAACAGTTTTGGATATAAAATTATTTGCTAACCAGTAATGTTGGCCTGTTATAGTTTATTATTTGCATATGTGCAAAGTTTAAATATAGTAATTGTCATTGTATATTTAAACAATTGTAATTGTATACAATTGTTTAATTTTCCTTTAATGTTTGATTATATTTCAAATGTAATTATACGTTTGTAGCATGCTGAAAGTAAATATATATAATGTTTGAAAAATATCCCATGCATTGTACGAGTTAGCGACTAGTTTATAATAACCCGTTTTTCTCACCATGCAACAGGCCTATCATTGAACCCAATTACTTGATTTCACAAATCAGGCCCGTGGGGTCCATATTTAACAAGAGTTGGGCCCTACAATCAAAAGCCCATTTTGGATGTTTAGATAGAATTTTTATCATTTTGAATGTCCATGTATATTTTAATCAGTTTGAACTTTTCAAGGGTCTTTAGGACATTTCGGAATTTATTTGGGGATATTTTCTTTTATTCCGGTGGTTCTTAGTAGTATTTTTGTCAATTTAAACGTTTTTGGGAGGGTATTTGCACATTTAGATGTTTATGAAAGGGTATCTTGTTTATTTTGGATGTTTCGATGGTTGTTTTAGCCATTTTAGATGGTTTGTGGTTGTTATGATGGTTTTTAGGGGTTATTTTAGTGGTTCTAAGGGGATATTTGGAATATTTTGATGGTATATTTAATCATTTTTTTGGGTATATTTAATCATGTTAGATATTTAGAATGTATTTTGGTCATTTTGAATATTTCAGTGATATTTTGGTTAATTTGAAGGAATTGGGCATATTTTGATTTTTTAGAAGGTTTTAGAGGAATTTGAATCATTTTAGAGAATTTAAGATGGTTGGGTCTTTTTAGATATTTTTTGTGTATGTTTGCATGTGAATGTAATAATTGGGTAAATGGGCAGGATAAGTCTTGTCGATAACAAGTGGGTTGTGTGGGTAATGGATATTAACAATTTATTTAGACAAGTAATAGATGGGTAGAAGTATAATTATATATCAAACCCATTTATGATCCAATCAAACTACCATCTAACCCACCAATTAATTTGCCATCCATAATTCCTAGGGAAAGGAACTTTGCTTCTCATTGTCACACCGAGAGGGATTTCGAGAATTTTGTATTTGGTCCTGTACAGCCTTTCAATCTTCCATAGTATGTGTTTATGTTTTTATAATTATTATGGATTGAATTCTGGTAGCTATTGCACTAGGTGCAATTAAAACCAAATAATAAGATTAAAAGTTAAAAAATTACATTTTTTCCCTCAATCCTTAGATCACAAAACTTTTTAACTTTTTTGATCCAATAGCTAAGGCAAAAGTTAACTTTAAAATTAGTCCTTTTTTATAAGAAAATTATAACTAATAAAAACAAAGATAAAAACGATACACCATGAGCCAAATCAGACTCGACTATATGCGGATTTTCTTCTATCCAAGTTATATATGAATCAATGTTCTTGGCATACGGAGCCAAAATATGAGTTGGGCGATTGCCCTGTCTCTTTACATGAGAAAATTGTATCATTTTAAATTCATACAACTTCTGATAAATTCCTTCAATGATGTTGGCAATAACAGTTGGAGGTTCATTGGACCCAATCAAAGCAAAAGTTACAATTTGTGAGTCACTCTCCACAACCACATCACGAATACCCATGTCCCATGCAAATTGAATACCCTCCCCCATGGCCTTGGCTTCAGTCTCAAGTGGTCCCAAAGACACAGCCGCACAGGTAGGCTTTTACTTAACACGGCTTCCACTCTCCCAGCAAAGTCACAAAGAAGAACACCAATTCCCTTTATCTGAGATTGAGCAAAGATTGCACCATCAACATTAACTTTGAACCACGAATCTATCGGTGGCGGCCATTGTATAATTTCATCATGGACGGGTTTAGCTAAAATTAGTCCTTGATTTCAATTGCACCCAGATCGAAATCCATTAACTATTGTGAGAGATGTGCTTTAATTTTGTAATGTTGTTGATTTATTAATTAATACATGCTTTTCTTTCCAGCAATAAATATATATATAGTATACAACAATGGAAAAGGTGAAGTTTATATCTTGTCTCACATGTGTTTGCACATTTGATTATTTTTTCTAAGACCGAAGATGGGGAAAGCTGTAATGTCCTGAGGAGGTACTCATAACCATAGATGACAAAAACCGCTCAGTCACTTTGAAGGTGATTGAAGGATTACTCATGGAGTCGTACAAGAGTTTCAAATTCATTGTTCAAGCTACTCCAAAGGATGAGGGGAGCTTGGTCCACTGGACTTTGATACATGAGAAATTGAATGTCAATGTTCCTGACCCAAACACAATGCTTCAGTTTGCAATTGATCAGACCAAAGATGTCGATGCTCATCTTACCCAAGCGTAACTACACAAAAAGAACAATGTGTTGTGTAAAATAAAAGTTCCAGAGTTATAACGATTTCCTTGTATTATGGATAATACGTAGTCATCTTTCTATTGCTTTTTGCAGCTTACTCTACCATTTTATACACGAAATTACTAATACTTTTACTTTTATATATTACTAGTAGTTAACCCATGTGATACACAAAACGTATTTGAAAACAATATTAAAGTTTAATTATAATACTTATATGTGTTTAGAGTTTAATTCAATTTATATTATCAAACCTTTTGAAAAATAATAAGGGCCTTGTAGGGTTCTTAAGATAACTCAATCAGGAAGTTACAAAAATTTAATCCATTAATTTTAAGAATGAGTGGATTAGATTTTATCATGTTATCAATATTTAAATAAGTATTGACTATCTTCATTTTAATTTTAATTAAATTATTAATGATGTGGTAAAATGGAATGTAATTATTTCAAAATCGATGAATAAAAATTTAAGAACTCCATAATCTAGTTCACCTTAATATTGTAGAAGATCATAATTCTTGCAAAAATATTTTAATGAAAGGATGTAAATTCAAAATCAAAGAATGTAACCATTGGTTTAAGATTTGAAATCACAATTTAACTTAGATGTTTGACCTTGAGCAAATCAAAATTAGCAACTATAAATCAAAATAAATACCTAACTCCCACTAGTTAAATGGAAAGGGATGTTGGCTTTATATATAAGTGACAGGCTATCTTGGAGTTTTGGGGTGGACTTGAACTTACATCTCTAAAGCTTTCATCTACTTCTCTATTTCTCCTTATTTACTTAGCAAAAATTTTAAAAAAGAAAGGTTTTTATGAGAGAGAGAGAGAGAGAGAGAGAGAGAGAGAGAGAGAGAGAGAGAGATATTAAATGATGAGAGGGCATTGAAATGATTTAAGCATAAATGATCCCTAGTGAACCCTAAACGAGGAGAAATTATACAGTCCTGTGGACCACATTACTTGTCCATCGTTCTTCTAAAAGACTCCCACTTGTTTAAAATTGCTGAGTCAGTAATCAATTTCTGTTTTTTGGAAAAAAAAAATTATCTCAGCAATTTTAAATAGGTGGGAGTCTTTTAGTGGAATGGTGAACCACATCACTTATCCACCACGAGAAACTTATAATTTCTCCTAAATAAGCCGCTAGAAACAAGGTGAACCCTAAATGAGCGCCTGGAATAAGGTGTAAAGTTGAAAGATTCTAAAAGGCCCATGAGCATAACATGCCTAGGTATGTAAGCATCACGTGCTTGCCTAAAAATGACATCCTATAAATACCCACTCACTCCCAGTCGATCCTAACAAGCTTCTAAGCCTCAAAAGTCATCTTTCTTAAATATTTTAGACCAATCGGAATGAAATTTTTTGGCCATTCTGAGTGGAATGGAACAAACTTAATAATATTATTATGAAATCAATCAGTGCTTCTTAGAATATAACACTCCAATGACCAAAGGGTCTTTATGGCCTCATATAACATGCATGGAGAAGTACCTCTTTGGGATATTGGTCTATTTGCATTGCAAGCTAAGAAGCTTTGTGAAAGCCCTACTAGTGAGATTTGAGGCAACTGCACTTAATGACCCTATAGAAGCTTTAATTAGTCTCAAGCTAAGTACCAAAGTGGCTGCTTACAAGGTCCAACTTATAGCCATTTCAAATAGGATCAAAGGTCTATTTGAGAAGCATAAACTTAAATTCTTCCTTAAGGTTCTCAAAGATAATATAAACTTATGAGGATTTGGAATCCTTGGTCCCTCACTGTTGTCTTTGGAATTCTGGCAAAAATTCAAGAAGAATAGATTTGTGAGTAAAGAGAATAACCACAAAGGTATGGAAGACCAAGGCAAGCCCTCAATAGTTGTGTGTTTGTTTCTCAAACCCCTCCCCCAAAAAAATGTTAAAATACAAATTACACTTTCTAACTTTAGCTGAAATTCATTTTAGTTTTTAAACTTTACTTTTATTCGATTGAATCCTTTAAGTTTCAAATTTATTCAATTCAGGCATTCTGTCTAATTTTGTTTAGAAATTTCCCTTAAATCACATGGAAAAAATCTGTACAAATATTTTATAGATTTTTTATGTAAGAATTTTTTCAAAAAAAAAAAAAAACTTTTTTCCTTATTTAATTGCATACTTAATGACAATTTTTTTAACAAAATAGGACAAAATGCATTAATTGAATAACTTTTAAACTTAGAGCACTCAATTGAGCAAAAATAAAATTAGAGAACTAAAATGATTTTTTTATCAAACTTAAAAGGTGCACATTATATTTTAGCAAAAAAAGAAACAAATATGAAACATTGTATTTTCTCTTATTTAAACCGGTAGTTTAATGTACAACAAACCTTTTATAGAACATTTTTAAAACTTAGAGATTTTTCTTTATGATATTTTATTTAATGTTTTTTATGATATTTGAGTGTTAGTAAACAGTTAGATGACTTGCTTTTAAAGCAGGAAATTTAGTGGGCACAACGGTCTCGGATCCCGTGGCTTAAACATGGTGATAAGAACACTAAATATTTTCACTCAAAAGCCTCCCAAAGAAGAAGGCGAAATTTTATTAAGGTTATTCAATGTGCACAAGGAAATTGGGTGGATGAGGTGAAAGATATAGCTAATGTGGCTACTGGTTATTTTGACAATTTATTTTGTGCAAGTACATGTGATCAGATGGAGGAATGTCTCAATGCAGTCCCAAGGAAGGTGACACCTGATATGCAGGATACTCTGTCCAGTGAGTTTAGTGTTGAAGAAGTTAAAATAGAGTCGTTCCAAATTGGACCAACAAAGGCACCTGGACCTGATGGTATGAATGCTCTTTTCTACCAAAGATTTGGCATGTTGTGGGTGATACTGTAGTTGATGTTGTGTTGGATTTTCTGAATAATGGTCATATGTTGCCTGATATTAATCATACTTACATTGTGCTTATTCCTAAAGTGAAGAACCTGGAGAAAATGACTGACTTTAGGCTCATAAGCCTTTGTAACGTGATTTACAAAATAATCTCTAAAGTGTTAGCTAATAGACTGAAGCAAGTGTTACCTAATATTACTTCTCCCACTCAAAGTGCTTTTGTTCCAGGCCGTCTTATTACTAATAATGTGTTGCTAGCATATGAAACATTGCACACTATGCACTGTAGGAAGAAAGGGAAGAAAGGGTATATGGCTTTAAAACTTAATGTAAGTAAAGCATATGATAGGGTGGAGTGGCCTTTCCTTCAGGGGGTTATGCAGCGGCTAGGTTTTCCTAAAACATGGATAGAAAGGGTGATGAGTTGTGTCACTACAACTTCTTTTTCTATTCTTGTGAATGGGAGACCATATGGTAATGTATTGCCTTGTAGGGGTATTCGTCAAGGTGATCCTTTTTAACCATACTTGTTCCTTTTATGTACAGAAGGATTTACTTCTTTACTGGCCAAGGTGGAGATTGGACGAACTTTGCATGGGGTGTCTACTTGTAGAAATGTACCAAAGGTTACTAATCTTCTCTTTGCAGATGATTCATTGATTTTTAGCAGGGCTTCACCAGCTGAAATTCATACTATTGTAGAGATTCTTCAAGTTTATACTAAAGCCTTTGGGCAGTGCATAAATTTGGAAAAGTCTTCAGTGTATTTCAGTAATAACACCACTGAATGCCAGAAACAGGTGGTTTTGGGGATTCTTGGAGTGAAGGAAGTGTCTCGGTTTGAATCATATTTGGGTTTGCCTACTTTAAGTGGAAGGGCAAAATACCATACTTTTTCTTTCATTAAAGATAAGGTGTGGAAAAAATTACAAGGGTGGAAGGGGATGATGCTTTCTAGAGCTGGGAAATAAGTTCTCATCAAGGTGGTTGCTTAGTCTATACCGACGTATACCATGAGTGTTTTTCACCTCCCATCAAAATTATGTGATGAGTTGGATGCTTTATGTGCTAGATTTTGGTGGGGACAAGTTAGGAATGAAAGAAAAATTCATTGGAAAAGTTGGGATAAACTAACTTTGTCGAAGAAGGATGGTGGAATGGGATTTCGGGACCTTAGATCGTTTAATTTAGCCATGTTAGCTAAGCAAGGGTGGAGGCTGTTAAAGGACACAAATTCGCTTCTCTATTAGTGCTTTAAAGCGAGGTACTTCCCTAGAACTTCAATTCTTGAGGCCACAGAATCACCTAATTGTTCATTTGTGTGGAGGAGTTTAGCGGCGGCCCTACTTATTTTAAGAACTAGACATTGTTGGCGTGTGGGTGATGGATCCTTTATTAATGTTTATCGAGATAGGTGGATTCCATATTATCCCACAAATAAGCCTCTCTTTTCAGTAAGGGATGATGAAGAGGAAGTATGGGTGTCAAGTTTGATTAACCAAGACCTCCATGTGTGGCGAAGAGATTTTATTATGACTAAATTTAATAGGGAAGAGGGGGAAGCTATATGTGATATTCCTCTTAGTCAGAGGCAAGTCCCTTATTCAGTTTACTAGAAGCATAGCAAGGATGGCAACTTCACAGTAAAGTCATCTTATAAGGTTGTCAAGTCTCTCTTGAAAGAAGATTGGGCTGAACCATCATCAGGAGATCAGGTTAGTAGGGTGTGGGCTTCTATATGGAAGTTACGGATCCCCAGCAAGATGAAGGTGTTTGGGTGGAGAGCATGTCATGATATTCTCCCAATAAGAAGGAACCTAAAGAAGAAACGTGTCTTGTCGGAAGAGCTGTGTCCATTCTGCTCCAGATTTCAAGAATCAACCATTCATGTTTTATGGGAATGTACAGCTGCTCAAGATATTTGACATGGTAGTGCTAGGGCTTTGCACAAGTGTGGGACGGGGCAAACTAATTTTGTAGCTTTGTTGGAGTATTTGATGGATCGGTTGGAGAAAACAGAGGTGGAGCTAATGTTGGTGCATGCATGGTTGTTTTGGAATCAACAGAACAGAGTAGTGCATGGCAGCAAATTCCTGGAACCAGAATGGTTGAATAAGCGTGCTGCTGAATTAGTTGAGGAATTCCAGTGATCACAGGAGAGTTTACAAGCTGATATAGTGCATGGTGTGACTCGCCAGGTGCTGCTAGAATGCTGGAACCAGTTGGCAACTGCCACCTCAGGATGTGTATAAGCTGAATTATGACACGACAATGTTTGTAGAGAATACCAGTTCTGGGTTCGGTGCTGTGATCAGAAACTCAAGGGGAGAAGTTATGGCAGCAATGACAGCCAAGGGTCCGGCAGTTCAGTGCAGTAAGGAGGCAGAATTGCTTGCTTGTCGTAAGGCCATGGAATTTGCAACAGACACTAGTTTCACGACTCTGATAGTGGAAGGTGATAGTGTCAATGCTACAAGGAGTATTACTTCAACCAAGGACAACCAGTCAGCATTTGGGCATATTGTTGGCAACATTTGGCATCTGATGGGAGCATTGGAGTGGGTTTCTGTGAGTTGCACTAAGAAAAATGGAAATAAGGTAGCACATGTGCTTGCTAGATATGCCCAACATGTTAATTCTGATTCATTTTGGATGGAAAAGGTTCCATCAATTGCATTAGAATCTGTAAATTTTGATGCTTCTTTGATTTAATGGAAAGTTTGATTCTAGTTTCAAAAAAAAAAAATCACCCGTATGAATAGAATTTAAAAGACGTTTCAGTATGTCGTGCACATTTTTTTCTTTATGTCGTGTACCTTTTTCTTTATGTCGTGTACGTTTTCTAGCTTCTAGTTATTTACCGTCGGTACCCCTGATTGAGCCAAAATAAAATTTTAAACGACGTATCATTAATTTATAAAAAAACAAAGTATATTAAATCTATACTTTGTTTTGACATACATGGGCTGTATGTCGTGTACTTTTTAAAAAAAAAATTCAATAATTAAAAAAAAAAATTCTTTTGAATGTTTTGGTAAATTCAATTCAGCACAGACAGACAGCCCATGTTCTCAAATTTAGAAACAGAAATCCCAATTTTATATATATATTCTCTCACTCTCTCTTTTCTTTTGTCATGTGTGTAAGAACATGAGGAAGCTTAGGTCTCGTTCATTTTCCACATGTCTCATTGTTTGCGTTCTTTTTACATTCACATTTCTGACATCAAATGTAGAAGCTTATGACTCTCTCTTACAGCTCCCACTATCTGGGTCGACCAGAACCCGACCCAGATCCAAACGGGTTCTTTTTGTTGGTGACTTCGGTGCTCATGGAGATGGCGTTAATGATGATACTGAGGTAGATTATTGCTGACCCAACTTTTGCTACCTAATGATTATGTCTTTTTTTTACTTTCTGTTTTTTGAAATGCATGATTTTGTATTTTCAGTGAGTGATTTGAATAGTACCCACTTCTTGAAACCATGGTTACTTTGAGCTTAATTGAGTGTTTTTGGATATTGTAGATTGTGAACATAATTTTTTTGTTTTAGTTATAGTTAAATGCTTTGAAGAACATCAAGATAATTTTTTTTGTTAAAGAGAAATATAAACTCCCTCTAAGTTGATCATTATTATATTATTATATGAGAATGTTTTTCACTTTATTACTAAATGGAAGTTAGGAATCTCAATTGATGCGGTTCAGATTGTTAAATAAGATTCCCTTTTTTTTGGGGGGGGGGGGGGGATTAGGTGGGGTGGGGTGCAGTTCCTGCATCTCTTGGTAATCAAATTAAGTACTAGTTTATTATGGAGAGATGATTGAATTTATTTTTTAATGTTTAAGGCATTCTGTACTTGTATCCTCTTGATAATATGACAATTACATAACACCAAAAACCCAATTTCCAAGTAGCCTCTATTTCTGTTGTCTATAGCAAGTGAGAAATATCTGGAGCAGGATTTCATGAATACTAAGCAGTGACCATCCTAATTTATTCCATTCAAAGTGCTCAAAGTCTATTCTTGACTGTAGTATTTCAATGCTTTCAGGCTTTCAAAGATGCCTGGGAAGTAGCTTGTTCTTTCTCTGGACGAATAAGAATTGTAATTCCGACTGATTATACGTTTCTGATTTATCCTATTGATATTGTTGGGCCTTGCCGATCAAAGGTCACTATTCAGGTATGTTCCAAGAGTCAAATTATTCAGATTTCTTTCTGTTTATAACCAAATTAGACAAACATAATGCATCTTTCTCTAAATTTACAAGATTATTTTCTTTTCTAAAATTGTTTGTTAAAATCCTTTTATTTTATTAACTTTATTGATTTTGTATTATTAACAGATATCTGGTACTATAGTTGCACCCGAAGATCCTGATGCCTGGCAAGGTTTGTCTCTTCGTAAATGGCTCTACTTCGACGGGGTGAATCACCTTACCATAGAAGGGGGAGGCACAATCGACGGGATGGGACAGGAATGGTGGGCTCGGTCTTGCAAAACTAACTCAACTAATGTATTGCCATCTTGCTCCTTAAGTTTATTTCTTTTAAAGGTTGATTTACTTGGATCTAACCTTGACTTCAAATGGTCTTATGGCAGCCATGCACACATGCTCCAACGGTTAGTGCTGCTTTCTTTTTTGGAGAAGTCCAGTTGGTTCCATTAATTTGATTGTTTCAGTTTTTCATTGAGAGATTTATTTTCCTAATATGGTACAACAATAACACTGCAGGCCATTACTTTCCATAGCTGCAAGTATTTGAATGTCAAGAACCTTATGGTGCTTAATAGTCAACAAATGCACATTTCATTCACCAAATGTCTTCGGGTTGTTGTGTCCCATCTCCAAGTGATAGCACCTGCTCGTAGCCCTAATACTGATGGAATTCACATCAGTGAATCAAAAGGTGTTGAGGTCAAGGATAGCATAATCAGAACAGGTTGGTTATCCACAAAGAGTTGCAACAAGAAGCTTTATTCTTAATTTCTAATCATAACAATATCATTCTGAGTAAACTAATGCTTAGCCTTGTTTCTATCATGCATATGAAACTTATCATATATATTTCCTTATTTTTTCTTTTGGTTCTTAAATTTTATGTGAAGGTTTATAATTGGGTTCCACTTTCATGATGGCATTTGCAACATAAAGAAATAATTTTTTTAAACAATTTATTATAAAAAATCTAGCTTGGTGACGGGGGAGTTTGAAACTCAGTTTTACAGAATTTTCATTTAGATAAGACCCACTTGTTGCAACTTGATGAGGTTGGAAAAGGAGTTGTGAAATACCATATCTGTGCTATTTTTGGCAACCAGAAATGCATGTTTCTTTTTCTAAAATCTTTGTTCAATTCTTGTTTGTCCAAGATATGCATTACTGATTATCTTATACTGAGGTCTTAAACTTACTCTAGGAGATGACTGCATCTCTATTGTCAGCAACTCTTCACGGATCCGGATCAAAGACATTATCTGTGGCCCAGGTCATGGCATAAGGTAGGTGGAATAAGTTAAAACTATGGATTTCATGAACACATTAACTAATTCTGATCCATATCCTTTAGTATCGGAAGCTTGGGAAAATCAAACTCTTGGTCACAGGTGCATGATGTTATGGTGGATAGAGCTTTGCTGTCCAACACTGATAATGGGGTGAGGATCAAAACATGGCAGGTAATCTTCTTTACCAAGTTTGCATCTCTCTCTCTCTCTCTCTCTCACACACACGCACACACACACACACACACGCAAGCACACACCCCACAAGGAAATGCAGAATTTTTGGATGATTGAATCCTTGTTTTTTGATATTTTCATCAGGGAGGTAGTGGTTTTGCCACTGAGATTACTTTCCAGAATGTGTTGATGGAAAATGTATCAAATCCGATAATAATAGATCAATATTATTGCGACTCACAGCTTCCATGTACAAATCAGGTATGGAACTCTTAAAGTTTTTTAGTGTTATTATTACTAAGATCCTTGCAGGAGATGCAATTTTCTTTGTACCACTGATTATAGAACTTGTTCTGGAAAACTTCTCCTATCCTTGTAACTATGGACCAGATTAGCATGTTAAAATTAATAGACAACCTTCTTATGGGAGAGATAAAGGCACATTTTATGTCTATCATATGTATATTGAAGTGTATCTTGACAAGTCCATTTTCTAGGAATAGGCTATCTCATTCACCTTATATCATGCATAGCATCAAAGATCTTCCCAATGAGCTATGGATCAACTGGCACTTCATTCTTCCATAATAAATGGTTGAAGGGTGAGGTCGTGGGTTTAAGACCTACTCTATGTGTGTGTGTAACTTACCAAAAATAAAAAAGCATCAAAGATCTTACAAATAGTTTGCTTCGTTGATAGGTGCATGTCTCCATTCGCATGTTGATAACACCCTATTCAGCAATAGTTTGTTCTTCTCTCTCTGAGTTTATGTCTTCCCTTAGCTTAGTTTCCTGATTACCCTTTTTTGTTGTACTGTTTGTTCTATTTTTTCTTGTTGTTCATCATCATGAGCATCTTGTACTTTTCCTTATTTTCTCTTTAATGATAGTTTTCTGATTACCTATCAAAAAAAAAAAATTTAAAAAGACTGTCCTTAATTTTCTAACTGGATAAACAGTTAGTCTTCATATATTGGCAAGGCTGTGCAGCTGTGACCTTTCATGTTTGAACTGCTGACTCTTTGTTCTTTTCATCAACCACAGTTTCTGAATAGAGCTGTTCATTAAAAATATAGTATCATTGTTAACATCTAGTATTATGCAGACTTTGGCTGTTCAAGTGGAGAATATATCCTTTGTGCACATTAAAGGAACTTCAGCGACAGAGGTAGCAATAAAATTTGCTTGTAGTGATGACTACCCGTGTGAAGGGTTATACTTGGAAGATATTGAGCTTGTATCAAGTTCTGGGGAAATGACAGAATCGTTTTGTTGGGAAGCATATGGCTCAAGTTCAGGATTAGTTTACCCACCTGCTTGCTTATCATGTAGTGAAAGCTTCATTAAACAGAAAGTCATACTGGATTCTGTCATTGCTTCCTCCTGAGTGGGGGTCATTCAGTTTTGAATATCTATAAAAACTTAAGCCAGGAGATCAACTCTTTTCCCAATATATTGCAGAATTGTTGTTGAATCTGATATGCACCGTCAAGGATATATAGGTAGGTGCCTACAGCATTTTTCTCTATAGACCACTCAACAAGAAATGAACAGGCCTAATGAAAAGTGGGTATTTTGGGGTCAAGTCTGAGGACTGTTGTACACAATTCTTCAACTTGTACATAATTCTTTGATGATGAATACTATGCCAATTTATTCATCCCATTATATGTAATAAGCCTGTTACCATTTTCTGTAAATCATCTGTCTGCCCTAAAGGACTTACAAATAGACTCAAATAAATTTTAAAAAGCATAATCTTAGCAACATTTTATCAATTTTGGTGTTTCCTTTTTTTAGTAGGTATTCTGCAATATGGTACAATGATGAGCAATCTGTAGTGTTTATGATGCTGAGAGTGCTTGCACAAAGGCCTTTGTTAATTTAGAGATCTGATCTGAGTGAACAATGAATTTTTATGTTGCTGTAGCCACTTCTACCAAAGATGATAATCATGAAGATCATGAGGTATATAAAAAAAAAAAATGTGATAATTCAGCACAACTTATTTGAAAATCTGTTCAATAAAATGTTTTAAGGGATAGCTGCTTCATGACATTGGTATCGTAATTGCACTGAAATAGAGAGCTGGTCTAGTTTTAGAAAACATTAGCAAAGAAATGTTTTGGAGTTTCACAATTCTCTTAGCTTTGCTTTGTAATTTGTCTTGCCCCTTTTTGTTAATTGTCGAACATAAAGGGTTTGTCTTAATAAAGCAATTCTACTTAAAAAAAAAAACCGACAACAACAACAACAACATAGCAAAGAAATTACATGGAAATTTCAACGGGCATTCTACAATGGTTATGCAATAGCCCTTAGAGAAAGGGCTAAGCAATGGGTATAGTGAGGTGGAGAAATGCAGGTTCGGGCTCTAGAGAGGTTTGGTTTTACTCATTTTACAAGAGATGCTTAGGAACAATACATAAACATAAACCTTAGGATACACCAAAATCTTCAGTTGTTCATTCAAGAACCATGATTTTTGGCTTTCTTTGGAAAAGGCACTCAATTGGTTGTTTATATGGAATGCCTAAATCAGCATATTTAATTCAACGAAAAAAATACAAATAAAAGAAAAAGTTGTTATAAAAATCTGTCCTTTCCCATAATGCCAATAGAACGAAGCTTCATTTGATATGTTATATAGTAACATATAGGCAAGACTCTGCTCCCAATAATTCAAGAGTAAATTTCTCTTCTGGATTTTTGTCTTTGATACAAGTTACATTGTTTTAAAAATTGCATAACATGAGCGTTACTAATCTTGAAATCTTAGCTAATTGCCTAGAAGATGACACCTCAAATTAAAAGATACGGCCATTTTCAGTCTTTTAAAAAACCTTGATTTTTGGCATAGTCAATTGCATCCAGATGCGGTAATGGAATCACTTCGACCAAGTCTAACAAGACTGCATACCAAAGCCATCCATCAACTAGCATCTAACGAACACCAAGCTCAGGGCATCCCTCAGCAAGTGGTAAGTCCAAGTTTTCTACTGTTCTGAATGTTTTGGTAATCATCTTATCAACGTAAAGAGTTCCCTCCAAATGATCACACTCATGTTGTAAAATACGGGCCTGCCAGCCAGAAGCATCTATATTGATGGGTTGGCCATATTGATCCAAACCTGCAACCTCAACATCAAGGTACCGCTCCACCACTGCTCTAAATCCATCAACACTACAGAATAGTACAATCAAAGGAGATTAATTAATCGCGTGTAATGAGTTACCAGCAATTTCATGATCAGAGGACAAAGGGAAGTATTGAAGTATCAGATATACCTTTAAATGCCATGCAATCCCCACACAACAAAATTATAATGTTGTGTAACAAAATATTGAGTACCAAGAAGTAATCTCATTTTGGTTCTTACCAGGTAAAAAACTAATTGACGCTATATAAACATGGTAATTCAAATTGGTGAAGGACTAAAACACTAAAAGACCCTTTATTACAAACGAATGTTTCAAATGTATTAAGAACATATATTGCAGGAAGGCTGCAACATTATTCTACATGATTGCTAGGACTACAACATTAAAATATACACTTCTAACTCAGCATTGTTTCACTACAAGATGGATGCCTTAAGGAAATGAATTCAGAGCACAGTAAACTAGAAGGCAACTAATGGGGCTCCTATCAAGGTAGACACTGGATAATAGCCTTATCAAAGATAAAACAATACAGACTAGTTGAGTTGTGGTCATAGTAAATCATGAAGGAGCAAATTAACCAAAAAAAGGTCAATCAGGAAGGACCAATATTACTGTAATTTCTGACTGCCCTGTAAAAAGTGGGAGCTTTGTGCACTTGATACGACAATCTAAGCATATTATGTTCAGAAGTAAAACAAAGATTTCACTCGTTTTACATGACAGGTGTTGGCTTCCTCCAGAGCTCCCCTTGAATCTTGTAACTGCTATTCAACTTTTACACAAATTTAAACTGGTAAGCTTGACTCACGCATGGGAACTTAAGGCTAAATTTATATCTGATAACAACTTGACTAACCCACCCAAGCCTGATAGTAATTTTTACACCAATCAAATGTATCATATGTACAGTGGAGCACAAAATGCAATAGAGCCTTCAGAAGTATCATAACAGTTATTGTTCAAAGGATAGGCCATTCATAAAATGAAGCCATGGTCATTAATTAATGGAACAAGTCATAGGTTCTCACAAAATGATGCTGCCATTGCCCATTGAGGACTCCCATTTATTTCATTTACTCTCACTCTGTGATATCTCATGTTTTGTATCCTCTTAACAGGGCTTGTTCGGCAAGATAAAATACTAGAATAAAAAATATACAAATGCCAACTATTCAATTGATCACAACGTAACAGGAAAAGATGGTCACTGAAATAAAGCTTGAAATGGGAACAAAGGATGGGAAATAAAAGATTTGTCTCATCTCATGCAACACACAATGGGAAGTGGGAACAAGGGATCCCAAAGGAACAGAAAACTATACCATAAGTTTAAAATAAAAAACACATTACACATTATCTGTCTGTATTTTACCTCAGGCACCCTTCAAAAAATAGTGCAGTCCGGTTGCTCTTCTTCTTAAGCTTTGGGTTGAAAATGACCTGCCTCAAAAGAACTAATAAATTGTAATTGTCAAGTGAAAGTTCTTGGATGCTACAAATATCAAGATCATTTGAATGTTGTCTTTGAACATCGAAGTTGACATACCAGAAGATCAAAAGGCCGTCTATCTTGTGCTTTAGTCTCTTCCTTGGGTGCATAACTGATATATTCTTTTGTATCTTCTAAAACTATTATCTGCAGAGATAATAACAACATAGTCAATAAGACAATTCTAAACCACCCCCCCCCCTTCCTCTCCCTACTTAAAATGTAGGTTCTTCCAAGACGTAAAGTTTTATAAAAAGATTTAAATTCGCTCACAATCTTTAGTGTAGCAAATGGCAACAAAATATGGTGACATAGTGGTCCGTCTATTTCCCTTCATTCACACATAAAGTTAGCAGCAACAAAACAGTAATCTTTAAAACGATAAGAAAATACATTTCCTTTAGATTAAGAAGCAGGTAAAGTAAAATAAGCCGTAAGCCTTTAACTGCAAGACTCATATCATATCTCTCTTAACTGTGTTTTTTTTTTTGGGGGGGGGGGGGGGGGGGGGGGTTCAATTTGTCTTACATTGTTTTATGATACTTCAAGATATCTAGCTCAATCCTAAAGAATACTCTTCTCTATGTGGTAAATTCCAGTTTAGAGAAAAAAAATAAAAAACGATCAAGTCCTCTTACAAATACAAAAATCCAGTCCAAAATAAAAACATATGAAATTGACAACCTTATCCACCAATGTAGCTTCAATTTAGACATCACACACTCTCATTATTCAAAATAAACAACAAATGCAACTCCAATTCAGCCAAAGACACAGAAAACTAAGCAGTAACACCACACTGCCATACAGTTAATGACTAACTGATAACATGTTTTGCAACTAAAATGGTCCACACAACTGAACCCTATGACAAAACTTATGAAACCCATAATTCTTCTACATTTCACATTTTCCTCACACTTTCTCACTAACCAAACAGAAACTAAAACAAAAAAATGAAACTGACCCATTAAAGAAAATCAAACAAAAAAAAGATAGAAACTGACCCTTAGAGGAATTCCAATCTGAGGAGCAGCTAGACCAACCCCAGGAGCCTTTCTCATAACCTGAACCATATCATCAACTATCTTCTGGATCCGCTCCGACCCGATTTCCTCAACACCAACTTCTCGGGCCGGTTCGTGGAGAACCGGGTCGCCCGCCTTCACGATATCGGGCAAGCTCGTCTTCTTCTTGTCTCCGAGACCCAGGAGCCAGCCTGCTCTGGGAATGGAACTGGGATCTGAGCTGTAAGGTTTCCGGGTCACGGAACCGGTCCCGAATAGCTGTTTCGGGTTGGAAGATCCGAGTACCGAAATGTGTATTCGGGTTTTTCGAAATATCGGGGCGGGTGAGCCGGGTTTTAGGCATTTATCGGCGAGAGATATCGGGCGGAAACGGAGTGAGTATCGGTGGAGTGTTTCCATGGCCATTTCTTAGATTAATTGGAGGAAAAATAATTTGAATAAGAGGGTTTAAACTCAAGATAATTACGATTCTACCACTGGGTCTATGTGGGGTTTAAGGCTTGGGCTTGTCTTCACCTATATTCTGGCCCCCGGCCTGGTATATGCTCTGAGGCACTTTAAAACATCCACGCTCGTGAAGCTAAAATATTTTAGCATTTATGATTTGATGCCTTAAAAATTTACTTTATCTATTTATCACATAATTTCACAACACACTTTGTATCAATGGCCTTATTTTTACCATCAATCAAACACTATTTATTTATATGGCTCCACCGACGTTGGGCACTAAATTGAAGATATGTGAAGATACGTTTTTAAAGTACTTGTAATGCAAAAAAAAAATATATGTTTGCACCATGTTTATAATGACATATTTTCAAAAGTGAAAATACAAATTGTTAGTTTGGTACGAGTATGTGTTTTTACAAAAAGTGGTAACTATTTTGTGAGTTTCATGCTTTTCAAAGTGGTATGAGTTCGTTTGGTTTGTGTATTGTCAAATCATGTGGACTCTATCTTTTTCAAAATATTAACAATAATATCATTCAACATTGTTATTCAAAAACTGAAAATCACTCTAGATGTGTGTTCAGAATATAGCGTTTAAAATTTAAACTCCTAAATACCTAAATTGAGAACTATGATTCCAATACTCTTTAATTAAACACTCTTGCCAAAATTCTTTCTTTAAACCCACAATTTTTAGTATTTAAACATTGAAAATTGCTATTTAAATCCGTAACAAAAAATTGGAAAATGCTTTAATTCTCATTAAATGAATTGATACTACAAAATGAATCAATCAAATTTAATTACCAACTAACACTACTTATATACAATCCCAAAACAGAGCATTGCTCCAAGCACATAAACAAATAACTGTTTTTCAACTAACTGACCAATCGCAACTTGACAGCTGGCTTCTTCTCTAACTGAATCTGTGTTTCCTTTGCATGTGTAGCTTGTGTGAGTTCATTAATCAAAACGCCCCGTTTCAAGTTATTTCTTTCTTCTGTCGTTTCTTTCTTTAGTCTTGCTTTTCTTTAGTCATTTTTAGTTCTTTTACTTCTGTCGTTGTAATATTGTTATGTTCAACACTCCCCCTCAAGTCTAGAATATTAGGCTTTGAGACTTGAACTAAGGAAGCTACCTGTACTTGCTCAGATTGCTCCTTCAATGATTTAGGCTGAAAAATGTCTTTCAATCCTAGTTTCTCTGACAATCTCACAAAGGATGAAAAACCCAAAGCTTTAGTGAAAATATCTGCAACTTGAGAATTTGTAGCAACATGAAAGTCTTGATCATTCCCTCCAAAATTTTATTTCTGACTAAATGGCAGTCAACTTCAATATTCTTGGTCCTTTCATGAGAAACTGGGTTTGCTACTATGTAAAGGGCAGCCTGATTGTCACAAAATATCATGGCAGGTCTTGAATGCTCAATCCTCAAATCCTTCAACAATTGTAAAACCCAAGTGACCTCACATACCACACTTGCCATCGCTCTATATTCAGCTTCAACTGAAGACCTTGACACAACTCCTTGTTTCTTTGATCTCCAAGAAATCAAGGAATCTCCCAAATACACTACATAACCAGTGATAGACCTCCTTGTATCTAGGCATCCAGCCCAATCCGCATCACAAAAAGATTTAATATGTAATTCTATGTTTCTTGGGAAGAATATGCATTTACCTGGTGACCCTTTAATGAATTGGAGCACCTTATGAGCTGCCTGCAAGTGGGGTTCCCTTGGTTGTGAAACAAACTCGCTCAACCTATGCATTGCATAAGTCAAGTCAGGTCTTGTTAAGGTGAGGTATAACAGTCTTCCAATTAGTCTTCTATATTGACTTGGTTCCTCCAATAACTTGCCTTCATACGTAGATAACCTCAAGTTTTATTCCATGGGAAACTTAACAGGTTTACTGCTAATAAAACCAGTATCCTTGAGTATTTCCAAAGCATACTTTCTTTGGTTAAGACTAATTCCTTCATCTGTCCTAGCCACTTCTAATCCCAAAAAGTACCTCGATGAGCCTAGATCCTTCAATCCAAACTTGGCATCAAGAACTTTCTTCAAATTGTTAACGCAAGCAACATTGTTTCCTGTTAAGAGTATATCATCAACATATACCAATAAAACTGTGAATGAAGCTCCTTGTATGAGTGAACAAAGAGTAGTCAGACTTGGATTGGACAAACCTCATTTGTAGAATAGTTGAGGGAAACTTCTCAAACCATTGTCTAGATGCTTGTTTGAGACCATAGAGACTCTTATTCAGTTTGCAAACCAAATGAGGCTCCCCCTTGCCGTGAAAGCTAGGTGGTAAACACATGTAGACATCCTCAAGCAACTCACCATGAAGAAATGCATTGTTCACATCCATTTGATGAAGAAACCACCCTTTCACAGCAGCCAATGACAAAACAATCCTAACTAAGACTGATTTTTCAACTGAAGAAAAGGTCTCTGAGTAGTCCAACCCATGCTTTTGAGTGAAACCCTTGGCAACAAGCCTAGATGGTGCCATCAGGCAAGTACTTAACTCTATAAACCCACTTGCAGCCAATGGTAGACTTACCAGGAGGCAAAGGGGTTAAAGTCCAAATATTGTTCACCTCTAAAGCCTCAATTTCTTTGTCCATAGCAGCTCTTCACTCGGGAAATTGAACTGCCTATTGAAAAGGGTCGAGTTCTGATGGAGTGGAGGAGACAGCCATGACAAAGGAATGAAAGGCAAGTCCAAGATGTGAGTAATTCAAGTGAGCTGAAAGAGCATAAGGCATCCCAGAACTAGGTTTGGTACTAGCAAATGTACAAGAGTAATCAAACAAGTAAGAAGGAGGTTTGTGGGATCTAGAGGATCTCCTAAGGGGAATAAGAGAATTGGAAGCACATGGAAGAGGATTAGAAGACTGAGAAGCAAGGGAGGAATCTGTAACAACAATAGGCTCAATAGAAGAGGTGTCCATAGAAAATGGTTTTGCAAAAACATGGTCTAGTGAAGGATCAGGGATGGCAAGAAGAGAAAGGGAACCAAGGTCAGGTGTAGTGATGGAAGAAGGGCATGGAATAAGGTCAAATTGAACACCATCAACAGAAGGATGGGGGAAAACAAAATCATCCAAAAATGAAGTGGAAGGTTGAGGACACTCAACATAAGGGAAAACATTTTCATAATAGACAATATCTCTAGAAACATAGACAAAATTAGATTGAATGTCAAGGACTTTGTAACCCTTAGTGCCACGAGGATAGCCAAGAAACACACATTTTCTTGCCCTAGGTGCAAACTTGTGCCTATTGTGAGACAAAGTCGAAATGAAACACAAGCAGCCAAAATTTCTTAAACGATGATAAGAAGGAGCAGATTGAAAAAGCACTTTATAAGGACTTTAATTGCCTAAAGCTTTAGAAGGAATCCTGTTAATAAGATGAACTGCTGTTAAGATGCAGTCACCCCAAAAACACAAAGGAAGTTTAGACTGAAACTTCAATGCCCTTGCCACATTTAGGATGTGTTGATGCTTCCTCTCAGCAATGTCATTCTGCTGAGGAGTATCAACACAAGAGAGCTGATGCAAAATACCATTAGAATGGAAAAAATCTTTTAAGAAAAACTCGGTGCCATTGTCACTTCTAATGGTTTTGATTTTGCAATCAAATTGAGTAGAAACCATGGTTGCAAATTTAGGAAATAGAGATTGCGTTTCAGATTTATGTTTAAGCAATTAGACACATGTGCATCTAGTAAAGTCATCTTCAATGGTCAAAAAATACTTGTAACCATCAATAGTAGTAGTGGAAAAGGGACCCCATATATCACAATGAATCAATTCAAAAGGTTTAGAAGTTACATGAATACTAGAGGGAAAAGAGAGTCTATTCTGTTTTGCAAAATGGCAAACATCACAACAAGAAGCCTTATTAGTAATATCAATATTTACAAATGGCTTCAACAATTGAAGTTTAGTCAAAGAAGGGTGACCTAATCTAGAATGCCACAAATCTGAAGAAGAAATGAGACTAACACTGGTGGCAAAAGCAGCTAAACTTAAAGGATGAATAGCAGCTTGCAACAAGTACAAACCATTGCTTTCCTTACCCAGACCAATCATGCTCCATTAAGCAAGGTCCTGGATGAAACACCAATCACCAAGAAAAATAAGGCAACAATGTTTGGTTTGAGTTAGTTTACTAACAAAAAAAGATTGAAACTGAAAGGAAGGAACACATAAGACATTTGTAAGTGTGAGTGTAGAAGAAATTTGCATAGTTCCAATGTGTGTTACAACAGCCCTTTCCCCATTTGGCCAATAGACACAACAATGGACAATAGAAGTGATTGTGGTCAATTGAGACACTGAGTGCACCATGTGATAAGGGGCACCAGTGTCAATGATCCAAGAATTAGACTTAAAACATTGCATATCAATGACTTGAGCTGAAAAAAAATAGAATGAGACAAATTGGAAGGAATCCAAAAGGGATTACCTGAGAAATTCGAAGAAAAGTAGAAGTAGTTGTAGGAGATAGAAGAGTAGGTGCCATCACTAATGCAACTTGTGATGTAGTCTGAGCACTAATGCCATTTGGAGTACCAAAACCTGAGCTTGATGCATTATGTGCCTTCAAAAAATTGAGAAGCTGTTCACATTGAGCTTGAGAGATTGGACATTGAGGTTGAGAGGTTTGTTGGCAAGTCTGTGTTAGGATTAATGCCCTTAAATCCTATTGTATGATGCTATGTGTGATATTATGTATGACATTATGTATGACATGATGTATGATTTAATATTGTGATTGATAAAGTTATTTTATTATTATTTAAAATAATGGTAACATGAATATGGGACATTATCATATAGTCCATGAGATGCATTGTATGTGATTTATGTGAAAAGTCATAGAAGATGTAAATTACAAGTTCTTTGTAAACTCAGAATTAATAGTTCGTAGTCGGTGATGAAATTGGGCATTTCATCTGCGAAGACTATAACGTGTCAACTAAGATGATTTGTCTTGATCATGGAAGTGGAAGCTTCTAGTTGATATGTTGATATGTTTTAAGGGTTAAAACATATTGAACAGGACCGCTGTGAGATTTATTATTCTCCTAATGACTGTCAAATGAATAATAAATCTCACGACTTCTATTTGCATGAACTCTTAATCCTGAGAGAATAATGGACCTGATCATGAAGTGTAGGTTGCTTTGATATATTAGGAGTGCGATCTGAAGTGACGGTCAAAACCTCAGTATGTTGGGCAACCACATTTAGTGTTGATGGAACATATATTCTCAAGATGGAATTCATAGTCTCTTGATGGAGATATAAAATATTCCCTCGAGATAAGTTTAATGGTTTCAGTTATTCAGAGAGTTAGGCCTAACCACTTTAGTAAAAAATTACTAAAGTATATATTTATGAAATTGGATTTCATAAATATATAAAGAATAACTTTAAAGAATTAAACCGGGTACTCAAGGATAAGATGTAGTAATTTACAAAGTGGCAGTCTACGTTTATGACTTTGTGTTACTACGAATATTTTATGAAGGGGTTACGTGTTTAATAAAGTCTTGGGATATAATTTATTAATAAGGCCTAGAGTGCAATTATATTTATATAGTGGTATTAAATATAATTAATGGTAACTTTGGACTTGTCAAGAGTTGACGGAAAAGCCCAAGGCCCATTGGAGCTAGTGTCTTATTGGTCCCTTTTGGTCCCACTCCAAGCCACACACTAAAGCCCAATTGGAAAGGCCCAATAGGCCAGCCCAATTAGATAATCAGTAAGTTATAAAGGGAGAAACATACAGAATTTTTATTATGAGAGAAAGAAAAAAAATAAGAAACGGTGTGTGAGAGAGTGTGAGACACACTTTCATTCTCCCTTTGAAAAACTTATTGAGAGACCACACATCTTGGGCGTAAAGTGGAATTGGAGTGAAGATTAAAAGTATTCCCAAGTGCCTCTAATCTTTGTTTTGAATTTCTCCACACCAAGGTACGCTATCTTGTTCTTAAATTCTGAAATTTACATAGTGCACGTTATCAATCATGAATGAAATAGATCCTTGTTAGTTGCTTCCGCTGTGGGTTTTGTATGAGATGCAAAACCAGAATTTTTCCTTCAATTGGTATCAGAGCCAGGTTTTCATATCATGATTGTATAGCGTGTGATTGAATTTTGGAATTTAAGAAAACCGTTATCTTTGTGTTTTTTAAATTTCTGCATAAAGATATTGTTGCATAAATCTTGTGTGCATTGATAAATATATGTGATATATTGTTCTACATGCACGGATTGAACATTGATTCAATAACCATTAATGGAAGAATACGGTTGAGTGTTAATGCATTGACATATTGATTGTTATCTCACCAAGTTTGTACGGATTGCAAGTGTGATTGAATGAAAAGTAACAGTTATGGCCGTGAAATTCATTTGGAAAAGTAACAGTTATGGCCGTGATATCCATCTGGAAAAGTAACAGTTATTATCAAATGAAGGATAACTACCATTTGATTATCCTTATTCCTTGCACCGTTTGACTTGGTCAACGGAAGTTACATAATATAACTTTAGGTGTTATACGTAAATGGTGATTTCATGCATGGCTAGACTTTGTTTCATGATATAACTACCATTTGGTCTATTCTTATGTTGCATGGCTTGGCTTTTCAAGTACTCTTTTGTCTTGCATCAATAATAGCCATGGAAAAGTTGAATCCATGAATAAAGGATTTTTACAATCCGTAGGTTATATGTGTGTATATATATATATATATATATATATATATATATATATATAAAAAGTAATAATTATATATTATATATATTAATTTGTATATTATATTATTTATAATATAATATAAATTTTTATATATAATAAAGGTTTTTATTACGTTATATATATTTATATACGTTAATGCTAGTTTAATGAAATTTATTCCTAATGAGATTATGATTTTTTTTTTTTTTTTACGTGTCTAGCATTATTATCATTCTTGATTTTAAAAACCTTAATTTAAAATATCTAGTGGGAGAGAGATTCAAGGGTTGGATCTCACGGCCTCCATTGTTGATTCATAGTAGTGTGAAATATATACTTTGTCTTTGCCTCGAGCTTAGCATTCCATGCGGAGAGTATTTATTTCATGGTCCTATAAGATTGAATTTCTTGGTTTATAGTGGTTTGATAAACACCTTGTCTTAGCTTCGAGCTTTGCATTCCATGCGGAGGGTGTTTTATCATGGTACTACAAAATAAGCCTGTTAAAGGGATGAAATGTGGTTACACATAATTCTAGACAATGGTATACACTAGACTAAGTATTATAGTATCCTCTATGCTGAGTTCTTACTATTATTACTTAGAGGCTAAATATAAAACGACATATTATTAGTATTTGATAAGAGTTATCATGATAGTACTAATAATGAGAATAGTTCTCAATCAATCATAGTATTTTATGTTCACTCTATGCTGAGGGATATTGAATATGAGATTGGGTTGTCGTTGCATATATTATTTTATGGTTTTATTAAGGTTCCATATTATATGCTTTTATGCTAAATTGATAATGTCCAATTTACTTATTATATTCATGTTTATTATTTTCAGATTTTGTCATGGCATCATTTAGCCCACTTGTTTCTATTCTTAACCAAAACAAACTGACTGGATCCAACTATGTTGACTGGAAAAGAAATTTGGACATTGTTCTTACTGCTGAAGAGCACAAGTATGTGCTTACTCAACCATGTCCTAACTTTCCTTCATTAGATGCTCCTCTTGAGGAAAAACAACGATATGATCGTTGCGTAAATCTAATGAGATGGCCAAGTGCTACATCCTAGCATCTATCTCAAATGTTCTACAAAGATCAAATGCAAGATGTAGAACTTGCTTCGGACATAATGCATAGTCTCGAAGGAGATGTTTGGTGAGCAAGGCCGTTCTCGCAAGGCAAGAAACCATGAGGCAAATTTATAATACCAAAATTGCGCTGCCAGAAGTTCTGTGAGGGAGCATTGTCTTAGGATGATTGCTAATCTGAACACATTGGAAGTTTTAGGTGCCGACATTGATGGAGAATCCCAAGTGGATATGATACTCCAGTCACTATCAGAATCATTCAAGGAATTCAGACTCAATTATAATATGAACAAAAAGATTTATTCTTTGTCTGAATTAATGAATGAGTTAGTGGCGGCGGAAGGCATCCTTGGTACTTCTAGTGTTGAAGCCAATATGGGTGAAGCTTCTACTTCTCAACCTAAGTCGAAAGGCAAGGGTAAGAAGAAGAAGAAGAAGAAGAACTTCACTAAGAAAGATGGTAAACAAATTGCCTTAGGGGTTGCCAACAAAGGAAAGAAAACCAAAGGAAAGTGTTTCCATTGTGGTGAGAAAGGACATTGGAAGAGGAATTGTCCAACATTCAAGGCTGCCAAGAATAAGGGTATGAAAAGTTCATTTCTTCTTGAAATATGTTTGGTACAGAATCCAACAGATTCCTGGTGTGTGGATTCAGGTTGTACTAATCATATCTGCAATTCTTTATGCGGTTCCAGGAGACCCGTAAAGTTGAATGAGGGAGAACTATTTCTTACTTTGGCCGATGGGAGCAAGATTCCGGTTGAAGCCGTTGGAGTGTTTAATTTGTGTTTTAAATCTAGAGTTTTAATATTAGAAGATCGTTTTGTATGTACCTAATGTTCGTAGGAATTTAATTTCTGCAACTTACTTAGGTAAACATGGATATTGTGTTATCCTGAAAGACAATGTTGTAATAAAGAAGGATAAAGTGTTTATCTGTTCTAGCAATATTGTAGATGGTCTTTATATTTTAACTCCTGATAAGCATGAATTATACAATTCTGAATTAGATAGTAACTCTCATGTGAAATCATTAAAGAGAAAGTTTCCTTCTACTAGTGATGCATATCTATGGCACTTGCGTTTAGGTCATATCAATTCAAGTAGGATTCAAAGACTAATCAAAGATGGACTTTTACAACCCATGGACTTTGATGGTTTTCCAGTTTGTGAATCTTGTTTGGAAGGAAAGATGACAAAACGACCTTTTAATGCAAAGGGTAGAAGAGCCCAAGATTTGCTAGAACTAGTACATTCAGATGTATGTGGTCCTATGTCCATCCAAGCAAGAGGTGGCTATGAGTATTTCATTACTTTCACTGATGATTACTCTAGATTTGGTTATGTGTACCTAATGAAACGGAAGTCTGAAGCCTTTGAAAAGTTCAAAGAGTTTAGGGCTGAAGTTGAGAATCAATTAGGTAAACACATAAAGGCCATTCGATCTGATCGAGGTGGCGAATACCTTCTTAGTGATTTTAAGGATTACTTGACTGAAAATGGGATTATATCCCAATTGATCGCACTGAACTCCACAACAAAATGGTGTATGCGTAAAGAAGGAATAGGACTCTTTTAGATATGGTTAGGTCCATGTTGAGTTATTCGACTCTACCAATTTCCTTTTGGGGATATGCCTTAAATACTGCAATGTATCTTCGAATTTAGTACCTTCGAAGTCTATTCCTAAAACACCGTAGAGTTGTGGAATGGGCGTAAGCCTAGTATGAGACATCTCCACATTTGGGGTTGTCCAAAGACATGTGTTGAAAGGAAAGTCTGACAAGTTACAGTCTAAAACAGAAGTGGTATTTTTTGTAGGGTATCCAAAAGGAACAGTTGGAGGTTTATTCTATAGTCATAAGGATAATAAAGTGTTTGTTAGCACAAATGCCAAATTCTTAGAAAATGACTATATGAATAATTTTACTCCTAGAAGTAGAGTTGTCTTGGCTGAAATGAATGAACCTGTAGTTGAACAACCAATGGATGAAACTAGGGATGATGTGGCTGTATTAGATACACCACAAGATACTACTTATGAAATGTCTAGTACACAGGTGCCTCGTCGTAGTGGGAGAATTGTTCGGCCTCCTATAAGATTCATAGGTTTGGGAGAAACTTATGAGACTATCTCAGAAGAGACTGAATCGGATCCTTACACTTATGATGAAGCAATGAATGATATAGATGCACATCATTGGGTCTAAGCTATGAAATCTGAATTGGATTCTATGGATTCCAATCATGTATGGGATCTTGTAAAGGCGCCTAACGGCATTAAACCTGTTGGTTGCAAATGGGTTTACAAGAGAAAGAGAGGGATAGATGGAAAGGTTGAAACCTTTAAAGCAAGACTAGTGGCGAAAGGGTATACACAAAAAGAAGGTATTGATTATGATGAAACTTTTTCGCCAGTAGCCATGCTTAAATCTATCAGAATTCTCTTATCCATTTCTGCTCATTATGATTATGAGATTTGGCAAATGGATGTCAAGACTGCATTTCTTAATGGCAATCTTGAAGAAGAAATATACATGTTGCAACCAAAAGGTTTCATAGCAAAGAACCAAGAGCATATGGTATGCAAGTTGAATAGGTCCATTTATGGACTTAAGCAAGCATCTAGGTCATGGAACATCAGATTTGATCAAGCAATCAAGTCATTTGGTTTTGAACAAAATCTTGATGAACCATGTGTGTACAAAAGACATCGAGACAAAGTAGTAATGTTCCTAGTGCTTTATGTTGATGATATTCTACTCATTGGGAATGATGTAGGGGTAATGTCATCGGTTAAAGTTTGGTTGTCAAGCCAATTTGATATGAAGGACTTGGGTGAGGCCAACTTTATTCTAGGGATCAAGCTTTGGCGAGATCGCAAGAATAAGATGTTAGGCTTATCACAAGCTGGATATATAGATAAGGTTCTAGAACGGTTTAGCATGCAAAACTCCAAGAAAGGATTGCTTCCTTTTAGACATGGAGTTCCTCTGTCTGATGACCAAAGGCCTAAGACTTAAGAGGAAGAAAATATGATGAGACAAGTTCCTTATGCTTCTACAGTGGGAAGTCTCATGTATGCCATGCTTTGTACTAGACCAGATATTTGTTATTCAGTTGGCATGGTCACCGATATCAATCAAATCCAGGACCAAAACATTGGCAAGCCGTAAAGCATATTCTCAAGTATCTTAGGAGAACGAGAGATTTTATTCTTGTTTACCATAGTGAGGATTTGATTCCCATTGGCTATACGTATTCACTTTCGCCGCATCTAGATTTCGTAAAATCCACTTCAGATGTGTTTTCACCTTGGGAGGTGGAGCCATAAGTTGGAGGAGTGTTAAGCAATCTTGTATTGCGGACTCCACCATGGAAGCCGAGTACGTTGCCGCTGTGAAGGAAGAAAGGAGGCTGTTTGGCTCAAGAAATTCCTTTCTGATCTTGGTGTTGTAAGAATGGAGCAACTTCCCATCACATTGTTTTGCGACAATAGTGGAGCGGTTGCACAATCCAAAGATCCAAGGAATCACAAGAAAGGAAAGCACATTGAGAGGAAGTACCATATCATTCGAGACATTGTTGCTCGTGGAGATGTTGTGGTAGCAAAGATTGAAAGTGCAAATAATCTAGCAGATCCTTTTACCAAAACCTTACCTCAAAGGACTTTCGAGTCACATTTGGAAGGAATGGGAGTTAGATTAGTGCACAATAGTCTTTAGGGCAAGTGGGAGATTGTTAGGATTAATGCCCTTAAATCCTATTGTATGATGCTATGTGTGATATTATGTATGACATTATGTATGACATGATGTATGACATGATGTATGATTTAATATTGTGATTGATAAAGTTATTTTATTATTATTTAAAATAATGGTAACATGAATATGGGACATTATCATATAGTCCATGAGATGCATTGTATGTGATTTATGTGAAAAGTCACAGAAGATGTAAATCACAAGTTCTTTGTAAACTCAGAATTAATAGTTCGTAGTCGATGATGAAATTGGGCATTTCATCTGCGAAGACTATAACGTGTCAACTAAGATGATTTGTCTTGATCATGGAAGTGGAAGCTTCTAGTTGATATGTTGATATGTTTTAAGGGTTAAAACATATTGAACAGGACCGCTGTGAGATTTATTATTCTCCTAATGACTGTCAAATGAATAATAAATCTCACGACTTCTATTTGCATGAACTCTTAATCCTGAGAGAATAATGGACCCGATCATGAAGTGTAGGTTGCTTTGATATATCGAGTGCGATCTCAAGTGACGGTCAAAACCCCGCATGTTGGCAACCACATTTAGTGTTGATGGAACATATATTCTCAAGATGGAATTCATAGTCTCTTGATGGAGATATAAAATATTCCCTCGAGATAAGTTGAATGGTTTCAGTTATTCATAGAGATAGTCCTAACCACTTTAGTAAAAAATTACTAAAGTATATATTTATGAAATTGGATTTCATAAATATATAAAGAAAAACTTTAAAGAATTAAATCGGGTAATCAAGTATAAGATGTAGTAATTTACAAAGTGGCGCCTACGTTTATGACTTTGTGTTACTACGAATATTTTATGAAGGGGTTACGTGTTTAATAAAGTTTTGGGATATAATTTATTAATAAGGCCTAGAGTGCAATTATATTTATATAGTGGTATTAAATATAATTAATGGTAACTTTGGACTTGTCAAGAGTTGACGGAAAAGCCCAAGGCCCATTGGAGCTAGTGTCTTATTGGTCTCTTTTGGTCCCACTCCAAGCCACACACTAAAGCCCAATTGGAAAGGCCCAATAGGCCAGCCCAATTAGATAATCAGTAAGTTATAAAGGGAGAAACATACAGAATTTTTATTATGAGAGAAAGAAAAAAAATAAGAAACGGTGTGTGAGAGAGTGTGAGACACACTTTCATTCTCCCTTTGAAAAACTGATTGAGAGACCACACATCTTGGGCGTAAAGTGGAATTGGAGTGAAGATTAAAAGTATTCCCAAGTGCCTCTAATCTTTGTTTTGAATTTCTCCACACCAAGGTACGCTATCTTGTTCTTAAATTCTGAAATTTACATAGTGCACGTTATCAATCATGAATGAAATAGATCCTTGTTAGTTGCTTCCGCTGTGGGTTTTGTATGAGATGCAAAACCAGAATTTTTCCTTCAGTCTGAAAACCAAAACCATCAAGAAAACTACCAAAGCCTGGCTGTGAAACACCAAAAGGAGTCTGAAAGCCAATGTTAGGCTGAGCAACATCACCAGACTAGGCATTAGAATGACCATCAAAACCAAAAACTCCTGTAATCTGATTAGCCATAACTTTAGCCCCACCTTTTGGCTTATACCCTGGGGGATATCCATGAAGTTTGTAGCATTTGTCAGCAATGTGACCAGTGAAACCACAGTAAGTATAGACTGGTCTCTCCTTCTTAAAATTACCTCATTTTCCTCCATTGTTTCGAGCATGACCTTGATTTCCTTGAAAAGGTCTAGGACCATTCACATGCATAGCAACAGAATCCAACTGTTGAACTTGTTGAACCACATTGACAGTGTTGCCTCTGCTTCTGCTCTTCTCTTCTTGCAAAATCAATTAACACACCTTGCTAAGAGAAGGAAAAGGCTCAATTAGCAAGATTTTCCCAATCAAAGTGCCATAGCTATCATTCAAGCCCACCAAAAAATGAAACACTTGCTCTTTATGCTGTGCATCTAGCTGAGATGACTTAGAACCACAAACACAAGGACAATTGCAAACTGTGAAAGGCTGATTATTCACAAATTCATCCCATAAAGTCTTGAATTTTTTAATTTGGTGAAATAGGAATTCACCGAGAGTGAACCTTAAACCAAATGTGAAATTTCCTTTTGAAGCTTAAACAATCTTGGAGCGTTGTCCTGAGACAACCTGTTCTTGAGGTTAATCCACAAATCTTTTGTAGAATTGATGTAAATTACACTAGCCTTGAGATCAAGACTGAGTGAATTAGTCAGCCATGAAAGGATTGTAGTGTTACATCTATTCCAAGAATTGAACAAAGGTGAGGTTGGATCTGGTTCTGAAATTGAACCATTGACAAATCTAAATTTGTTTCTGGAACTCAAAGCTAGAAATACAGATCTCACCCAAGTCATGTAATTCTCTAGACTAGTGAGAGGTTGTGATGTGAGAACTAAACTAGGAATTTTATTCGCTGATAAGAAAAAGGGGTTATTAGCAGATTCATCTGCCATAGCTGCACTTGCAGTTGGTGCAGATGAAGAAGAAGGTGCACTTGACGAAGCTAAAGCCATGAGCAATCAAGAAAACGAAGAAATCCAAAGAAAAATAATGTTTGGCAAGAGAGAAAATGAGAGAAAATAGGCTCTGATACCATGTAAAATAACAGAGAATTGGAAAATGCTTGAATTCTCATTAACTGAATTGATACTACAAAATGAATCCATCAAATATAATTTCCAACTAACACTACTTATATACAATCCCAAAACAAAGCATTGCTCCAAGCGCGTAAACAAATAACTGTTTTTCAACTAATTGACCAATCGCAACTTGACAACTGGCTTCTTCTTTAACTTAATTTGTGTTTCCTTTGCACGTGTGGCTTGTGTGAGTTCATTAATCAAAACACCCTATTTCAAGTTATTTCTTTCCTCTGCCGTTTCTTTCTTTAGTCTTGTTTTTCTTCAGTTGCTTTTACTTCTGTCGTTTGTAATATTGTTATCTTCAATAGGTTTATATAATATTATCTACTTGCATTAAATCATACAAGTTATTAGATCATTTAATTACATTATGCTACTAAAAATATACCTAAATAGTCTTATGAAGTGTCACAAGTTAGGTTAGTATTTGGTAAAATTCGAACCCTAGTGCTCAAGCACCACGAGAAATAATGGAACTACTAGGGTATCTCAAACCCCCCATGGTAGGTTAGAGAATATTTCTTCCAAGCAAATTTTGGGGGGGGGGGGGGGGGAATTTTTACTTTTAACAATTGTGGTAATTAGCTCCTCCAAGTTTATTGAATAAACTAAAAATATTATTGTTTTGAACATAAAAAGACTATTTAAAGATGATTGTTTTGAACCCAAAAAAAAAAAAAACTATTTATTTGGCTATAATGAGTTGCTTGTATATGGACATGGAGCAAACACGGTAAAAGTAACATATAATAAAGGATAAAACCTAAGTATAATACTTATACGTTGTTTCATAAGTTCATTTCTTAAAATTCAACCGTGTTACTACTTAACTGAAAATACACTTCTGTCCTATGAGAAAAAAGTCACATGACTAAATTTTAAGAGGAAAATTTAAAGAATAACACCTAAGGTACTGTGTACCTATTTTTATCCTATAATAAAAATGTTAAATAGAATACAATGTTTACTACCCAAAAAAAAGAAGAAAATAATAAAATGTTTTCTTTTTATTTAGTAGTTGCTAAAATTAATATTTTTCAAAAAACAGGCCCAAAATGAGAGTTGCAGTATTTCCCTTCCCAAGAAGTACTCGTCAAGTTGGAATGCAGTCTTCAATATTTTTCATAGAAAAACATTACGCCAAAATAAATATGATTTTACTTTCCTGCTTTTATAGTTTTATTTTACTCAACTGTTGTTTCCCATACCTAGATCAGGATAAGGCTACCTTCAAGATATGAAATATGAAATATGAAATATAAAATATAAAATATGCAAGCCAACGTATGAATCACGGCCGACAAGATATTATAGCAGAAAAAATTGCCTTTTGAATTTTGATCATGAGCTTGCTGCCTTGAAATGTTTATCTATTATTCACCCTACTGAATTTTCATGCTTTAATTTAGTTGGGCACATCTTTTTTCTTTTATAAAGGTTAGAAAAGTTAGCACATGTTTAAAACCAGAAATAAACTTTCATAATTAATATCAAATTTGAATTTGAGTTGTTATTTTTCAAAATTTTAATAATTTTTTTTAGAAGAAACACGAAGTTAAATTGAGAGTGATATTGTATGAACTTCAAAGTTGGTTCACAATTTTATAATCATAGAGTCATTATATTCCTTCCTTTGGGATTTGGAGGAATGACACCCCAAATCTGAAGGGGAAAAACACTCCCTTTTATTAATATTTGAAGAAAATAACACTTTCCTTCTTTCCTTTATAATAGTAACATATTATTTTAAAATATTTTCTTTATCAAAATTTAACCGTGTTTAGTAAAACTAAAAATATAACTGATAAAATATGAAAAACAATTTACAAAGTTTATCAAGCATCAAAAAGACTTACAATGACAAATCTTTCTATAATTCCTCAAAAAATAAAAAGCAAGAGTCATATTGTATAATTTAAAATACTCTTTAATAAAATAATTGATTTTAAAATTAAGGAAAAAAATTATTCTTCTTCCTCTATGGGAGTTCTTCTAGGACAAGACCATATTTGAGAGTCTTGTTTACTAGCATTAGTAGCAGTAACATTAATTAGTGGTAGTGGCCTGGAGATGTTTTAATTAAAAGTAGGTTTGAAAGTTATTGCAATAACGGTGTCAGCATGTCAATCACCAAAATGACACCTTTCATGGCTGGATAACTTTTTATTTCTTACGCTCCATATCTATATATTCATAATTTTGTCAAACGGATATTAATAAGGTAGTGTTTTTTCCCTTAAATTTTAAGATAAAGTTTTATTACTCCCAACCCTCAAGAAAGGAGAGTGTAATTAACCCTTAGCAAGAAAAAAAAAAAGAAATTATTGGAGTTTGTTAATTAAAGATACTATGATACCATATTAAATAAATTGGAGGAAAATAGAAGTAGAGGCATAAAAAAGTAACACATGAACACACACGAAAGATTACATGGTTTGGTCCAATGATCTACGTCCACAAAAAAATCCTTAAAGGCTACTGTAGAGAGGAAAAATTCCCGACCTATCATAAGCTGACACATCATACTAAGAAATTTAGTCGTCTACAGCTACATATTTGATATATGAGTGAAGAACAATTATTGTGTTATATTGAACCCAATACAAGTATTTCTAAACCATGTACCAACCACACATTAACTTTATATGGTTAATAGATTTCCAGTACAAGTAAAAGACTTAACTTGCACACCAAATATAATTGAACATAAGCCTGTACTATTAGTTTTGATATATCTCTAATAGGGTAGGTTTCAACTTGTAAAGTTATAATTTACAACTATTTTGTGTTGGCTTTTATTGTGAAATTTTAAAATACTTGCAAGTGTATGAACCGTATCGAAGTATAGTTTGACAAGAACGAGGTCGAATCCATAGGGACTTGAATGAACGTGGAAAATTAATTAAATCTCAACCAAATTAATCCTAATCTAGTTTAATAAAAATTGGTTGTTTTAAAATTAAATAAACTAAGCAAACAGTTAAATTAAGCAAAAGATATAAAGCAATAAAAAGATGTAAACAATCAATGGAAAAGAATTAAGGTTTTGGAATCCACCTTATTAATTCATATTAGCATATATTTATGATCATTAATATTTCTCAACCATTGCATGATAATCTAGAAATCAATCTTGCTATCATGGAAAATATCATCATTAAAACTTATGTTTAAAAATCTAAAGCATGTTCTTCTTCGCTTCTCAACTATAAAATCAAATCATCAATTATATCTGTAGCCAAACAAATCACAAGAGATATCCAATTTTAAATTCAAGAAATAATATACCAAGCATTCAATTAATTAAAATAAATCCTAAATCGTGAGAAAAACATAATCGAACTCATATCTAGAATTTCATCTTAGTCAATTGATATGAAGTAAGAACAATTTAAATCATTAAAAAACAACTATTGTGGAAAAAATCAAATCGCACAAATACTATTGATAATCCTTAACAATGTTTCATCCTTAACCCTAATTATAAATTTAGCTACTCATAATAATTAAAATAAAATACAAGAATAAAATATTAAACATTAAACTAAACAAATAAAATAGAGGAAAAAATAGTCACAGTGCTAGAGAAAAGTCACAAATGAAACTGCGCGCAGCTGCCTGCGCTCTGGTCCTAGCCACTAGCTCTCTCTTACTTTTCTGTTTGCTCCTATTTTTATCACACAAAGACACACGCACTTCAAAGAGAAGCCGCCTGACTCTATAAAAATTCCTAATACAAGTGGGACTAGGATTGTAAGTCACATACTACGCTTCAAGTTGTGCCCAGCCAAAACCAAAGAGCAGCCCAAGAGTGTTTGTGTTTCAATACGAAATAGAGAGGCCCACCAACAATTAACAAATGTTCATTTAAACCTCAAGCCCATGTATCTCTTCCACGTGAATAAGCTCCCTATCAATTATTTCTTTTCTTTGCTCCTTCACATATCTCCAGGCAGGGCCGGAGGCATGTATAAGGGTGGGGGCCATGGCCCCCCAAATTTTAAAATTTTTTAGAATATATATATATATATATATATATATATATATATAATTATTTATATGTTTTCAAAATTTAGCCTACAAAAATAAGAGTTAGCCTCCTCAAATATTTGAATTAGTCCAATAATTCTTATAAAAAAATAATTAGTCTAATAGTTATAGAGATATAACTTTATTTTTCACAATTCTATTTTTTATTGTAAAATGTGTTTTTATATTTATTAAATATTTGATAAAATTTGGTATCAAACATGTTTGAATCTATCTTTTTCAACCCGTTATGTGACGATTAACAAGTCATTGACTCATTAACAAACTTTTGCCACTAAAACTACACATGAAATGTGTCTTTAGTTGCCATATAATGGGTTAAAGTAAGGTAGCTTTAAATATGTTTGGAGCCTAACTTATTCCTTCAAATTTTGGATCATTCATGTTTTTGAAAATTTCATTAGTTCAATTGAAATATTTTTTACTTACTTTAGCATAAAATTTGATAATTTGTATTTAAAATGAAACTTTTTAAGAATTTGACTATGAAAATTGAAAAAATGAATTTTATTTTATGAAAGATCGCTGTCAAAAATAATTTTGATTGAAAATACTAAGCTCCTTTTTTTTGTTGGGTATGTGTTTATATATAACTTATCAAATAAAAAAGTGTGTGTATATATAATAAAAAAGTGCGCGCGTGTGTATATATATGTGTGTGTATGTGTGGAAGTTTTCATGATAAATATATTAGTGTCACAATTTGGTCCCCCCAAACAAAAATTTCTAGTTTTGCCCCTGTCTCCAGGGCCTTCTTTTCATGTTGGCTTTGAATCAATAGACCTGAACCTCCTTTCTTAAATTTTCTTTCTGCTTGCTTAGCTCGTATTGCTTTTCTTTTCTTTACTTCATGCCCTCTAGGTCCTTCAGGTTGGGTTAGCAACTGGCTTAACCCCACTTAGCATGTAAAACCCTTGTTACCTACAACACAAAAATATTATATAATCAGTCACAAAATAACATAAAAGTAAGGCTAAAAATGTAGATATGTGAGTACTTTATTATATATATTTCATGCATATCAGCTTTAGTTGTGTGCCTAATTTGATTGTAATTTCTTCAATAATTTTTTTCCTGTATGTATTTGGAATTAATTGTAAGGGATAAGTGTAAGAGGGTGTGAAGACTCAAGCCTAAAAGGATGAACAAGTGGATTTCGAGAGTGTCTCGCGAGAAGCCTACCCACGAAAAACCCACGTGTAGAGCACATGATTGGAATATGAAGAGTCATGCCAACTGAAGGTTTTCACGAGTGTCTCACGAGAAAGGTCATCTCGCGAAGTATTCGCAAAACTTTCTATTTGGCAAAAAGTTATGATTTGCTTCACCAAGTCTTTATCCACATTATATATACTCTCATTACCTAATAATTGTAAGGAATGCTTTTTAAAGAGAAAATACTAGAAAACACACTTGAGAGTTAGAGATTATTATACACACAATCATCTACACATTTCCTTGTGATTTTCCTCAACTCCTACCTCTCCATCTCCATATTCTTAAAAGGTTGATAGCTCAAACACTTACCATACCCATCCTGAGTGTAAAGTGAGAATTGAGTGCTATTGGGAAGTATTGGAAGGAGCCATTCATTGGCGGATGCAATTGGGATGAACTGCAGGACTTAGAAAGCTAGAGAAGACAAGGTTTCCAAGAAGCCAGTTAGTAGCAGGAGCTTAGAGGGCTTAAGTATATTGGATATTCTAGGCTTGGAGGTGTGTAGTTGACAAGATAAGGCTTCCTAGCCATCTCTTCAGGGTAAGGAGACCTTGTGTCGATGTAAGCAAAACTCTCTGCTTTCCTAGCCTCGAGCAGGATAGTTGCAATGTCCTCCCTAGTTAGGTAGGGAGATGCTTAGGGTCCCTTGGGTTGTAGAGGTGCCCTCTAGTTGAGAAATGGATCTAGGTTCTAGGGTGGAACAAGATTCGACCCTTCGGTCTCTCCTTAAGGTCCTTGGCCTCCCTATGGGTTTTGAGAGGTAGTTGTCCTTTGGCATAAGGACCGGAACTCTGCCCATATGGTGGCTTGAGAACACTGAAGGTCCTTAATTTCTACCATGATGTCCTTGTTATCGGGTTCTCTGACCTCTTCGGATGATTCTATGCCTTTAGTGTGCATGGAGATATGGTCTACACTCACCTCTCCTTGCTAGTTTTCTCCTGAACTAGCCTAAGCACTTGCATTTTTCTTTCTTAGAGGCATTGAATTGCCAAAGAGAAAGAAAACAGAATACAGGATTGAAAAAAGAACAAACAAGGTATAACTAAAAGGGAAGACAACCAGAGATTCTCCCTAAGGAAGTTGGCAAAAATGTACGTGCAAATTAGATTATCAAAGCTATGTAAGAGAATGGATGATGGATCTAATGGTACATTTAAGTAAAAAAAAAGAAGCTTGAGAACACTAAAAACAAAAGCTTTAGCACTTTAAGGTCATGAGAAATAGAAAGCATAACATGAAGAGTATAGAAGACATGTGGAATACGTGGAAAACCCTTTGGAAGGGATGAAAAACCACAGGTGAACAAGGGGAATGTCCCTCACTCTCTTGAGCTTTTTATTATGTAAAAAAGGTCTTTGTACAATGGTGATGTTCTTCCCAAAAAGGATGCCTCTTCTCTTTACCTCACTTTCCTACCCAAACTTTTTGGCATTTCTCTTAGTTTCTCCAGGTTCTTTCCCTAATAGTTCAACAACATGTTCCTTTCATATTCTAAGGAATGTTACTAGGTACATAAGGACAGGTGTCAAACCATGATTCCTTCATTTGAATCTTAATACAAATATTGTACTATGTAATGACTAGAGGAAAGAGAAAGCACTCCAATGTTAGGTAATGGAATGGAGGGCGACTCTGCTACTACGTGGGGAGCAAACCTTGGACAAGGAAAGGGACATCAATAGGGATGGCAATTTAAATCCGACCCGCGGATACCCGGTCTAACCCGACCCTAATGGGCCGGGTTTTACCCGGTCCGATAAAGAATAGGGTCGGGTATGGATTTTAAAAAAAAAAACCCGAAGCGGGTCCGGGTCGGGTCCGGGTTTTATCAAAAAAATCCAGACCCGACCCGGAAAAAAACCTGGTTAAATACCCGGTATATGAAATTACTAAACTACCCTTTATATATATATTTTTTCTGATTTTGTATGGGAAACCCTAAGTCTCTACTCTCTACTCTCTCACACTCACACCAGCCGCCTCTCACACTCAGCCCTGCGCCCCTGCCCTCTCGCCTCTCTCACACTCACAGCCAGCCGCCCTCTTGCCTCAGCACACAGCCCTCTCGCCTCGCCTCGCCTCGCCTCGCGGCCTCGCGGCCTCGCGGCCTCGCCTCGCCTCGCCTCGCCTCGCCTTGCCTCAGCACAGATTTGAGGTAATGATTGTTTTTGCCTTTTGAAAAGCTCAGCTGGGTTTGATTTGGTTTTGTTCAATTTTGTCATGTTTTGGTTTGTGATTATTGTTTATGATCTGGGTTGTGGTTGTTGGGGAAATTTTTTCAGAACAGGGAAAAAAGATTGGATTTTGGAATTGGGTTTTGAATATTTATTTTATAGTTTTGATCCGATTAGCTTTTTGGGTTTCATTTGGACTTGTTTTGATTTGGGAGTGATTGAATTTTAATTTTGACGTGTTTTTGTTGAGAAAATCATAGATATAAATGCGATTTATTAATTAAAAGATTTGATATTAAGTTTCAATTCATCACAATAATTTTTAATGTTTGGCTGCTGGACATGGCGTCAATATATGTTTGTTTGATGTGATTATTGGCATTGTATTTTGCTATGTTGACGAATTAACTTCAGGCATCAAAATATATGTTTGTTTGGCTACTGGACATGGCATCAAAATATTTATATGTTTGTTTGCTGATAGATTTGATATATGTTTGTTTGATGTGATTATTGGCATTGTATTTTGCTATGTTGACGAATTAACTTCAGGCATCAAAATATATGTTTGTTTGGCTGCTGGACATGGCATCAAAATATTTATATGTTTGTTTGCTTATAGATTTGATATATGTTTGTTTGATGTGATTATTGGCATTGTATTTTTAATGTTTGGCTGCTGGACATGGCATCAAAATATTTATTTTCTTCTATCAGCAAAGAAAATGAAACCGAGAATATACCAATCAATTAGCAACTCCATGTCCCTTAAAATATCCTAAACATATTCGAAAAACAGCCAATTTCTTAAAATATCCTAACCGATAATTTTTTGCTTACTGATCCCAATTGATAATTATATCATATAATTACACTGCTACACATATGACCCTATAAAAAATCACTTCAAAATTATTAGTCTATCAAGTAATTCATGTCACATGATTTTGTGTTTGTTGTGAATGCAGAGCCTAAAACGGAGATGGAAAACACAAACAAATCTAGTTCTTCCTCGTCGAGCGGCTCTCCCTTGAGGAACAAATCTAGTTCTTCCTCGCCAAGCGGCTCTCCCTTGAGAACCGAACGTTTTCCTTTGCCAGCTATGCGGCCTTCTTCACCATTTTCACGTTCACCCTCACCATTGTCGCCCGGCGCCACCCTCAGGATCACCATCACCTTTATGCCCATTAAACAACGAGTAAGCGTTTGGAATTTGTAGTTAATTATGTTTAATTATATTTGGGTTGATAGAATTTGTGAATCTGTGTATTTATGAATTTGTGCGTATTAATCAATGAGTATGTCACATAATAAATTTAAGTATATTTGTTGTGATTCTAATTCCTAAACTTTTGAACCAATTAGGAGTCCAAAATCCCCAACGGTGGACTTAGGAGAAGACTTAGAGTTAGAGGAACAAGAAGGGGGAGGAGGAGAAGGAGAGGGAGAGGGAGAGGGAGAGGGAGAGCGAGAGCGAGAGCCTACAAATGAGGGCTTGGAGTTGGATACAACTAGAAAAAGAAAGACCACCTCAGATGTTTGGGATCATTTTACAAGGAAGAAAGTTGATGGAAAAATTAAAGCCCAATGTCATCATTGTAGCAAACTTTACTTGGGTGATCTTAGCCAAGGTACAACCCATTTACGTAATCATTTAGCAAGATGTCCACGGTTGAAGTTTAAAGATATAAGGGATATGCGACAACAAGTGTTAATTAAACAACAAAATAAGGTGGATGGAACTATAAGTTTAAATGCTTATCAATTTGATCAAGGCAAAGTGAGGAATAATCTTGCTCGTATGGTCATCCTACATGAATACCCCCTTTCAATAGTTGACCACATTGGATTTAGAGAATTTGTGGTTTCTCTTCAACCGTTGTTTAAACTTGTCACAAGAAATACTTTGAAGAGTGACATTCTTAAAATCTATGATAATGAGAGGGAGAAAGCTTTGAAGATGACGGACAAGAATGGAAGTAGGATGGCAATTACAACTGATATGTGGACTTCAAGTAACAAAAAGAGAGGGTTTATGGTCATTACTGCTCATTTTATTGATCATACTTGGACGTTGCAAAGCCGGGTTTTAAGGTAATTTTTTTATCTATAAATTGAATGTTAAAGACTTTACATTTAGAATGTTTATTGAGTTATGTTATAATTATTCCTATTATTTTTTTAGGTTTGTTTATGTTCCTTCTCCACACACAAAAGATGTCCTTGTTGATGTCCTTGTTGATTGCTTTTTAGAGTGGAATATTGATAGGAAGTTGTCTATAATAACCGTTGATAATTGTAGTACTAATGATGCTATGATAAGACTTCTCTTGAATAAGCTTGATACTAATTCTCTCATGTTGGGTGGGTCTATGTTGCATATGAGATGTGCTGCACATATTTTGAATTTAATTGTTCAAGATGGATTGTCTCTTATTGGTGATGGTATTGAAAGGATTCGTGATAGTGTGATTTATTGGACTGGATCACCAAAAAGGAGGCAAAAATTTGAAGAAAATGCACGACAATTGCGTGTTCAATGCACCAAAGAGTTAGTCTTAGATTGTAAAACTCGTTGGAATTCAACTTACTTAATGCTTTCTACTGCATTGATTTATAAAGATGTTTTTCCTCGTTTGGCTAAACGTGAAACATCTTATTCTTCTTTGCCATATGATCATGATTGGGAGTTAGCTAAAGATATTTGTGGGAAGTTGGAGTTGTTTCATAGTGTGACTGAGTTTTTTTCAGGTCGTAAGTACCCTACAACTAATATGTATTTTACTTTGGTGTGTGAGTTGAAAATTGCATTGAATGAATGGAGTTTGTCTTCAAATGAGATGATAGCTACAATGGCAGAAAGCATGCTTGCTAAATTTAATTCTTATTGGGCTAATGTTAGTGTTGTTATGGCTTCGCTATCTTAGATCCAAGATATAAGATGAAGTTATTGGAGTTTTATTATCCTAACATTTATGGTGATAATTCAAATTTGGAGATTGAAAAAATAAAGAATCTTTGTTATGATTTGCTTGATGAGTATGGAGATCTAGATGAGTCCCCTGCAAATAATGAAGGAAGTTCTCATATTCCTGCAAGTAGTGCTTCAAGCCCTGCGGCTCAAATGAAGTTTAGGTTGAGTGGGTCAATGTCATGTTTTGATTTGTTTGTGAACAATAGTTCAAAGAAACATGGGAGTGCTAGAATGGAATTTGATTATTTCATTGAGGAGGGAGTGTTGAAGAGAAGTGAAGATTTTGATATTTTGGGATGGTGGAAAAGTAATGGTCTCAAGTATCCTACTTTACAAAGGATTGCAAGAGATATTTTAGCCATTCCTGTCACAACTATTGCTTCAGAATCTGCCTTTAACACTAGTGGGAGGCTTTTAAGTCCACACCGTAGTAGGCTACATCCCAAGACTATAGAGGCAATGATGTGTGCTCAGAATTGGTTATGGAGTGAAATCAACGGTTAGTAATTGTCTAATTTTTATTTATAAAATCAAAATTGTATTTTTATATTTGCTTGTTACAAATTGATGAAGTTTATTCCATTTTTTAATTCCTTGTTGTTGTAGGTTCTTCAACTATGTCTGGTGATTGTGATTTTCAAACAATTCTTGATGATAAGGAGCCTAATGAAGAGGAAGGGAGTTGTGTCACAATTGTGGACGATTAAACATTTTGTAATAATTTAGTAGCCGTTTTAATTTCTTAGACTTGTTAGATTAATTTGTTGGTTTGTAATTATTCTAAACCATTTGCAATTTCTTAGTCTTTTTAATTTGTTGATTTGTGGAGGATAAGACATTTTGTAATTTCTTAGATTTGTGAAATTTATTTTGTAGCTTTTTAAGTAATTTATTGCCATATAAGATGATTTTGGGTGCCATATAATGATATAAATGGAGGTAAATGATTTGGCTACCATATAACAAGGCAAATTTTGGCATTTGGGCCATGTTAAATGACTTGAATGGGCTTGAATTTAGGAAAAAAAAATTTAATAGGCTTCAATTTTTTTTTTTGGTTGGGCTAAATTTGGGCCCAATAAGTTAAACGGGGCCCGCGGGGCCCGGCGGGGCGGGTCTGGGCCCCGGGAAAAAAACCCGATTATTATTTGGGCTGGGTCCGGGTTCGGGTCTTGGCCTGCGGGTCGGGTCCGGGTATGCAAAAACCTGGCCCGAACCCGACCCGTTGCCATTCCTAGACATCAAGGATACTAAGAGTGATACACGTGTCTCCAACAGTGGACTAATACAAGCTCTGCCAATAAGGGGTGTCCTATAGCATTCGACCATAGGGGGTCACTATCTTCCTTTTGTGCAAGTGCTAGTTGTCCATGTCAAGTGTAAATCTCACTCTTCCCCAAGATGGTCACGCCGTTGGCATGGGCCAAAGATCCTTTCCTCCAGTCAACGTTTTCCTTTCCTTGGCGCACAGCTGCTCCATGTGTAAGGTCCAGATCCAGCCACACCAGCATTCTTACATGTCTTGGTTGGTGTAATGTACAAACTGAGAATCAAGGGCAAAAATGGTTTTTTGACCGTTCCAATTTTTAAAACCATGGTCTTGGCAAAGTTTTTGGCAGCTCCAAGATTTTTTCTAAGGGGGTCAATAGTGTTGGAGCTAGGAATTTGTTGTGGGGGTAAAAAAAATTAAATGATTATTTTTTTTCCTTGTATATAAAACTTTCATATTATATACAATAATCTAAAGTAGTATTCTAAATACAATTTAGTATACAATACAACTATATTTTACAATTGTCTAAATTTTTTTTAATAATTTAAAGATCGGTAAGACAACAACCATTGAATGCATAAATAAATACAATTAAATAAGTAATCATACATTTTTGTCATATGAATAATAATTTATTATATTTATATGTAATATCAATTAAATAAAAATATATGATAAGAAGAATAGTAATACACCTAAGAGTAGAACTAGGAGTAACCGCGAAAGTAAGGAAAAAAAAGTAATTAATATAATTTTTTGCTTTTTAATTGTGACTTTTTATTTTTTAACCATACAAGTGGTCATTCTCTTGGAATTGAAGCAAGCATTAAAACACTTTTTAGACTTGCAAATCTATAGAGCACTCATCAAACTGCTTGACTAGAATGAAAGAAAACATAGAAGGGAGAAAGAGAAATAAAGAAAATGAGGAAAGAATCATAGAAGTAGATATAGATTAGTTGGTTGTACAGGTGGTGTAATTTTTTTTCTTTTTTGTATGCTAAAAGTGGTGTCATTTTTTGCTAGTGAAGAAGAAAAGTGTAGGAAAAACAGTTTCATTTGCGGCCAACAACAAAGTAAGTCAGAGTTTAGAGAGAAGGTTTATTTATTTATTTTTATTAACGAATGAGAAATTTTAAGAGTAGAGCTATTGACACAACACTTTTATAATAAAATCTAGGTGACATGTTTAAGATATATAAAAAAGTGATGTCAATTGTGGGTCTAAATAAAAACCAATTAAAACTTGCCACTTAACCTTTATTGTAAAAGTGGGTTCCAGTTAGCTCAGTTATGAAAGTCGCTGATGGTTGAATAAGAGATTTGAGATTTAATTCTTGTCTACACCAAAAACAAATTTGTATTTTAGTATAATAATAAAGAGCTATTATTAGGAGCGGACGGATGTCATAAGTTGAAATTCTCTCTCTAAAAAAAAAGAACATTTATTGTAAAATTTTTGTGATAATAATATTGTGAAAGTAGTACTAAGATGATTATATTTAGATTTATTTTAGCTAGGATTAAACAAAATTTAGGATTAGAGTGTTCAAATTTTTATTTTAGAGAAAAAAAATTATATATAATTTTTATTTTTTGGCTCTGGCTGGCTGTAGGGCTGCCCCTGTGTGCGGCTTGCTATAGGGTTTGAGAATCTGGGTGACAAAGTAGCACGTTTTGCATTACGTTTTGCACCACGTTTTGCGCATTATTCCTTGTTTTAGCACCTACTTATTTAGACTTGACTACTTGAGGGAGAGAGACAAACTTCCTTGTTTTAGCACCTACTTATTTAGACTTGACTACTTGAGGGAGAGAGACAAACTACAAGTCGCCTAAATTTATCAATATCACATCAGATTTGCATCATACATTCAGATATCATATTCGGGTATAGGCTCATTAATATATTTTTTTTTTCTTTTTTTTCTTTAAGGAAAAGCTCATTAATATTCTAAATCGTCTTTCTCATCCTAGGAAAACTTTATGGATTAAGAGATTATTATTATTATTTTTTATAGGAATGGACTAAAAGATTAGATTGGAGACTAAATTGACATATTTAAAAAATTTAGGACTAAATTGACATAGTTAACATTAATGACCAAAATGGTAATTTACCCATTTAAAAATCCCTACCTACTTTGTCATCCTCTCTCTCTCTCTCTCTCTCTCTCTCTCTCTCATCAATATACTTTAGCATTTAAATTTCTCTTGTTGCTTATTTTTTTCAAATGTTTGAAAAATCCATGTTAGAAAATTAAAGTATAAGCGCATGCTTTAGCATTTATTTTTTTAAACTGCTCAAAAAATCCATATTGGAAAATTAAAGTTAGAAAAAACACATACTGCATTTACTTTTCTTGTTGCTTATTTTTTTCAATCGTTTGAAAAATCCATACTGGAAAATTAAACTTTAAAAAAGTTTGTAATTTCCTTAGTTGTGTTTTAGATTTTTTAGTTGATTCAATTGCATAAATGTATTGGTCAATGAATCACACAATTGAATTTAATTGTAGTTAAAATTAACCCCTTTTGTGCAATATTGATTAATATATCCACATGGTTGGATTTAATTGAAAAATCTAAAACACTAACAATAAGGAACAATAATTCTAGAATCACAATAATTTTCACAATTAGTGAGGTGGCATACTGGTAATGGTAGATAATAATACAATATTAGTAGTGGATTTGGATGTGAATCAATCAAGGAAGTCAGTTTATATCTTACCAATATTGGTGCTCTTTTAAAGTGTACAAAAATAAAATGTTGGGCTAGATCTAGAATTTTTCAGGTGTTTTACCCAATATTGATGTTTTGGCCAGAACAATAAAAAATGTTGAAAAACATGTTATTTAAGCTAATAAATTGAGTTAGTGTACTTGGACTAATATTTAGGCTTCAAAAATATGTGCATTTTAATTTATACATTGACAGACACACATATGTACGTAACCCCAAAGCAGTAAACCAGTATCAATCAATACCAAAATATTTCATTCCCTTATCTAAACTAAAATGACCCCTTGTATGAAATTGATTTCATTGGAATTAATAATATAGCTTGTCATCTCAATTATTGTGAAAATATTATGTCTATAACATAATTTAGTACAAAAATATATCTAAACTTCACCCCCAATTTTTTTTTTGTTTTTCAATGATGAGGGTGATTTTACAAGTTGTTACTAACACCTTAAGAAGGCTGACGAGAGTAACAAGCCCGTCAGCTCTGGTAACCGAACTATCCCTTTTCGACATCCGTGGCCCTGCCTCATGTCTGACGGCGTTTGGCTGAAGGAAGAAAGTTGACGGAGTCAAAGCTGAAGGTTCTAAGCTAACGACCTTTCCAGAGACAGATGTGTAAGCTGACAACTTTAGGAAGGAAAGGTTGACGGAAGGAAAAACTGAAGAGGATAAGTAAGCCTTCATCCATAACCTATCTTGTCCTCTACGAATGCGTGTATAAGGAAAATTCTTGTGCTATACGTTTGACCCTAGTTGAGAAGATTCCTATAAGGAAAAGGGCTCTAGGAGATATGTAAAATTCACAAATTACTCTTCTAGAAGGAAAATACTTCCTCACCAAGGCGTTTATTTTGGCTCCACACTACTATATATACCCCAAAATCCTCATAAACTACGGTACGTATAATTCACTTGAGCTCTAACACTTTAGGGTTGTGAAGAAGAAAAGAAGTTCTAACTTGACATTCAGAGGGTTTTTGGCCGGTACCACACCGGTGCCCTTTGTTTGGTCTTGTTTGTTGTTGTGCAGGTGTTTCGAGTAAAGTAAAGTGAGGACCACGTGACAACTGGTGAATTTTTTACCATCATCATTCAATATTTTGAAAATGGATTTTTGGAAAATATTATCCACCAAAAATAAAGTTTAATACAGAAATTATACTTCATATGAAATAAGACGAAATCTGTGAAGAACGGAAGTCATATACTGTCAGAGTCTTTTTTTTTTTTTTGCTAACCTAACCTCATACTGTCAGAGTCATAGGACATAGCCACGCTCCTGGATCCCTCCTTTAATAGACTTCAGGCGAAGATCTTGGAAGAATAGTCAAAAAGAAAGATGGAAAAAAAAAAAAAACAAAAAACAAAAAGTCACAGCCGCCCATGCAGCATGATTTATCTTTGGATATAATTACATTTTCGTCCTACCTCGTACTGTCAGAGTCATAGGACATAGCCACGCTACTGGATCCCTCCTTTACTAGACTTCAGGCGAAGTTCTTGAAAGAAAAGTAAAAAAGAAAGATGGAAAAAAAAAAAAAAAAAACAAATAGTCACAGCCGCCCATGCAGCATGATTTATCTTTGGATCATTATTACATTTTCGTCCTAAAATTTTTGGTTCATGAATCATGATGTTTTAAAATTTTAATTTTGGTTTCTCAAAAATAATAATAAAATAATAATTTTGGGGCATTAAATTTGGTTCTACAGACGACGTCAAGACTTAGATAATGTGTGGATAAAAATTATTGCGTCCACATTTAAGTCAAGACAACAAAGTTACTATTCATACTGTTCAACCACTTTCACACTGTTCAACCACTTTTTCATTAAAAATACGTCTCACGATACTATTTACATATTTAAAAATTATTTTACTACTGTATTTTTAATTTTCAGTTTTTAACTTTATCCAAACGGACCTTTAGAATTAGGGGAGAGCGGCTTTGCTGTTGGTTGCATGCAGCGGCTTTAACTTCTAGCTTTGGGTTTTTTTTTTTTTTTTTTGAAATGTCTTTGAAGCATAACCCTGGGTAATGATAAAATTATTTTGGTTATTTTAAATGGCTAGGTTGTTTGTATTGGAAAAAATTGGTTGATTGAGTTTTTTTTTTTTTTGTTATTGGTAATTTTTTTGATGGACTAATTTTTCTTGGCTTGTATATTTTGTTTTAAATTTTAGATTTATAAATTTTTTTTATAACCTTTAAAAGGAGAAAAATGTTAAAGTTACAAACTTTTTATAAATTGTTGATGCGGTTAGTACGTAGTTATTATTATGTAAAAAAGTGATGTACGTGGTAGGCTCATATACAAACCAATAAGAATTTGTTACCTCAACATAGTTTGGCTCTCCCAAGCGAAAATTCTAGGCTCTGCCACTAGCTATAAAGCTTTTGGCTTGATTCTATTATAAAATGGGTTATCCATCCAAACATGTTAAATTTCAAGAACTAAAATCAAAACTATCACATAATTTAGAAAAGTGTTACGCTTACAACATTTTCATAACAAATCATAATGGTTAGTTATTACTAGTTCTAATTTAAAGTTTAAACATACCGCTGAAATTATTTTTTTGTCCCATTAATAGCAACCTATTACTTAAGATTTGTTGTGAAAGTATTGTAGATATCGATAGTGTAATATAACCTTTATTTTTCATCAGTATTTCCTTTTCTTCATTTTTATTTATTTATATTATTTTTTGGCTATATAAGACCGGATCAGAAGTGAGTTTCAAAATACGTACAACGATTAACATAGAAGAGATGTCTCTATTTGAGAAGGTAGAGGCTGAAGTAGAGATCAAGGCTTCAGCAAAAAGGTTTCACGAGGTTAATAGCAAGAGAGTAGCTGAGGTACCGAAACTTAGCCCTAACTTTATACAGAGTGTTGATTTACTTGAAGGTGAATGGGGAAAAGAGGGCTCTGTCATGTGCTGGTATTTTGTCTTCGGTAAGTCAATCAAGATTTGTTGTTGATCATGTCTTATGGATTCCTGAAATATTTTCACATTTTATACAATACTTGCCCTTACAAATGCTTATAGCCCGGTCAACTGTGTATGTATTAGATTTGTTGATGATTGTGCCGATAACTTGGTGGGAAAAAAAATGGAATTGTATTGTGATGTTGGGTGATGTTTTTTCATAATCTATATTTAGTTATTATTATTATTATTATTATCATCATCGTTATTATTAATATAAACAGTAGAAGTTTGACTAGTAGTTTTTTTTTTCTCCAAAAAAAAAAAACTTTCATAGGTTGCAACACATAAGCTTTGCAGCCTCCACAAATTTGCACATCACTAATGTATTTATTTATTTATTCATTTTTTAAAAAAAAAAGAAACCCATATCTCTCTCTCCCTCATGCACAGATATCTTTCTCTATTGGGTTTTTTTTTTTCTCTCTCTCATGGCAAACTAAAACACAGATCTCATGGCTACAAACCCATTTGTAATTTGTGGTTTCATTGTAAACCCCACCCCTAAATCTCTAACTCTCACCATAATCAACCAAAGCCTCAATTTTGAATACATCCAATTGCAATTTTCTCAAATGATTGTCACCACCCCTCCACCCAAATCAGTGCCGACACCACAATTTGTTTGAAATTTTTGATTGGTAACCCAAAATTGTGATTTTGACAAATTTCAGGCACGTTACGTGACATACTAATCATAAAAATAAATGTTAGTAATATATAATAAATCAATGATAATATTTAATATAAATGAACTAATAATAATTAATTTTTATTATGTATGGTATTAAAACTTTTAGCTTTATTGAAACATTGTTCTTTTCCCATATATTAAAATTTTGGTAGTTTTTAAGGGTGTTAAAAAAAAAAAACTTTGTTGTTCTTAGAGATTTATATTAGGTCAAATTTATCATTTTCCTTTCATACTTTTAAGGGTAAATTGCAAATTACACTCCTAAAATTTGGGAGAGTATAGATTTTACACCTTGAAATTTCAAAATTTAAATTTTACTCCATTAAGTTTGGGAGTGTTTAGATTTTACACTATAACGTTTTAGAATTTGGATTTTACTTCCTAAGTTTGGAGGTGTTTAGATTTTACACCCCCAAATTCTGAAACTTTAGGATGTAAAATCTAAACACCCTTAAACTTTAGGAAGTAAAATACAAATTCTGAAATGTCATGGTGTAAAATTCAAATACCCCTAAACTTAAGGAAGTAAAATCTAAATTATGAAATTTCAGGGTGTAAAATCTAAACACTCCCAAACTTTAGGAGTGTAATTTTCAATTTACTCTACTTTTAATGATTCTTTAAGGTATATCATCATTATTAGTGATTTTCACCTTATTAATGATTTTGCTCACTAAAAGTTTTGGATTAAAATGTGTTGAAAATTAAGTAATTCTCTGTTATTTCAAACATTTTAATGTTGATTTTGTTTTAATGGATCATTGAATTTTATCCCTCAATTTTGTCAATGTTCAATTGTAATGCGCTTAGCATATACGTAGAATTATTAAGTACTTAATGACATTTACGGTTTCTTAGTATATTATATCTATACAAAGCTTCACCGTGCACTACAAGAGTTTGCAATTAGTTTTTCTTAAAACTAAGTTAGACAAAAATCCATAAAAGGAAGGGTTTACGTTTTAATATTTTCTTATTGTCTGAAATAAGACTCGGCCAAAGATTTTTAATTTTCTACTTTTATTAATAACTAACTTGTAACTTCTTGCATATACATAGATACATTTAAAGATATATAATAAGATGCATAATATAATTTCACTATATATATAATTTAAATACTATTGAAGGTCTTTTTTATATTTTGTTAACTCTTTAAAAAAATTTGTAAAGATATTATTAGGTATATAATGTAAATTGTCCATATTTTTTTTAATTATTGTGAAACACTTTTTTTTTTTTTTTACGATTCATTTATTCTAGAATATTTGGTTTTTGTATTTAATAACTTACTTGAATGAATATTTATGGTGTGATCTCACATTTGATTCAAAATTAAGAAATAAAATTCTTTAAGAATAAATAATTTAGGACATATGGCACAAAATTGAAACTCTAATTTGAGTTTCTCTTAGCTTCACCTATTATTATTATTATAGATTTGATAGTTACAACTGTAATGAATCCAATATTGGACTTGAAAGGGGGGCAGGGGCGGACGGAGGGGGCACAAGGTCCCCCTAACTTTTCCAAAAATGCTCCTCCCCCTCTATTTTAATGTAAACAATTCAAAATTTTGAACAAATTTTAGGTAAAGGCCCCCCTTTAGTTTTTGTTTTTATTTTTAAAAGTAGTATAAGTACTCTTTAATTTATTGTTGTCTATTTTCCTTTTAATATTGAATTTTTTTCGTGTGTTAATGATTAATTTTAGGAGCATTTAAAATATAGGTATGTAAAAATATATAAGTAAATCTATCTTTAGCAAAAAAGAAAAAAGACTACCATGAACATAAATTTTATTTATTTATTTTATATTTTACTACTTATAAATAAAGTTTCATGAAAAAGAATAAATCATCAAAAAAGGAGGATTTTTAATCCAATTATTATTGTTTATGTAGTAGGGAATATAATAAAAAAAATAGAATAAATTTTTTTATAAAATATCACAAAGAAAACAAACAGCAAAAGTCCAAATTATAGAAGCCAAGTATGGATCAGGTTGTAACAATAATAAAAAAGGAGGTAGATAAGAAAGGTGTAATATCACCAAGAAAAAAAAACCACAGAAGTCCAAATGTTTGTAGAATTGATTGTGTTTGTGTTTATGTGTGACTCTTTAGATGGGAAAGCTGTAATGTCTAAGGAGGTAATCGAAACCATTGATGACAAAAACCATTTAGTCACTTTCAAGGTGATTGGAGGAATACTCAAGGAGATGTATAAGAGTTTCAAATTCATTATTCAAGCCACTCCAAAGGGCGAGGGGAGCTTGGTCCACTGGACTTTGGAATATGAGAAACTGAATGCCGATGACCCTGACGCAAGCTCAATGCTTCAATTCGCAGTTGGTCAGAGCAAAGATATTGATGCTCATCTTGCCCTCGAATAGCTTGGCAGAAATATTACAGCTTGATGCATATTAATAAGCACAATGTATTTGTGCAAAATAAAATTTCTGGGAGCTTTAAAGACTTTCTTATAAATAGTGCTTCCTCTATTGCTTGCTTGTGTCATGTTACTAGTAAAAACTTACCAGTTTAACTGTTATGAAAATATTATATTTATAATGTAATTTACTAAGGAATTATATCTAAACTTTACCACCAAAAGAAAAAATTGCTTGTTTTCCAATATTTTGAAAATTCTATGCACAAATTAAATTTTAAAACAAAAAAGTTATCCTTCATAAAGAATAAGGCTTCAAAATTGTGCCAGATGGACAATTGAGCTACAAGGCTCGTGACCTAATTCTATTACAAATGGTCTTTTTATCCAAACCTATTGTAGGAGGATGAAATTTCAAAGAGATGGAACTGCAATAAGGACTTCAAAAGGGACCGCGATGATTTCCTGCAAACATAGCAAACACCAAAGACAAAACTACTCAATTCCTCCATGACTAACCTATGGGTTTGCCAAGAAGGCTCTGAATATTAAGTGCTTCTTTTAGAAGTTGATTACTAAGTTAGTGAACCAATAAGAAAAGAACCATGAAAAGTCTAAAATCAAAGAAGCAAAACTAAGTCCATGACTTAGTATAAGAGCTTCACAGAGTATAAGAGCTTGTGAGAGAGAGTTTTTTATTTATTTATTTTATCCATATGTCTAGGGGTGGCAAGTGGGTGGCTTGGGTGGGTTTTGGGTTGTATCATGAATGGGTCAGGTACATAGTTACCTATGGGGGACCTGGGCTGAGATGATCAAGATCGGCCTACCAAACTTAAGCCCAAGTACTCAAGCCAAAACTAGCTCTAGGGATTGGAGCTGGTCCAAATCTTGTGGAGATGGGCCCAGCCCAACAATAAGTTTATCAAGATTTGGGGAGCAATGCTCAGTGAACTCGTTAAGTGTTCAGTCACACCTTTGCCCACTACTAACTGTTAAGATAGTAAGAAATCAATAAGGAAGTAGAGAAGTTTAGATCGGCCCCGAGCACTAGACCTGAACGCTATTTGGGGTCTGGAACAAGTTTCAAGAGAATCCTCAAAAGACATGATGATTCCTTGGGATTCTGAGTGAAAATGGGATTGCATGGAACTTGGCGAAATAGTAATGATTTGAACCCCACTAAGAAGATATTGTATAAGGGGAGTGAGGGCAGATAAGTAGGGGTTGGTGAGTGAATTGCTAGAGAAAAGAAGAAAATAGTAAGAAGTAAGAGGAAAGGAGGAGAGTAGACACAAAGAGAGAGGACAAAAGGAGATATACGACAGATGGTAAGGGACTAAGTTTGAGAAGGAGGGGGTTTTTGGGCTAGAAATCAAAAGGGTACTTGTAGTTGGGCTGTTTAGGCTATGTTTGAAGCTAAATCTGTAGGACTGTGAGGAAACCCACCAAAAAATAAATTTAAAGTCCAAATCTACTTCCCAAACTATTTAAGTTAGTAGGACGATTGGCATCGTCTATGGGAATCCTGCTCAACTAGAGGCTACGAGCTAGCTTTATATTGTCTAGACATAGAGGGACCACATGCTAATGAGGGGTCAGTGGGAGGAAATCAATCGAGGGCTTCCTCGAAGGGTCATAGGAGGTTGGCAAGGGAGTGTAGAAGAGAACAATAGCGCATGCATGAAGGGTATTAGACCAGGCTTGATTCTGATGAAAGGTCTTTGTAAGAGGAACAAACTGTGTCTTATATCCCCGAGCAATCTCATCGTAGTAACCGGAAACGAGAGCTTGAGAATTTATGAAAGCAGGTTAAGGACCTAGAGATTGAATTAAGAAGCCGACATTGTAGGAGGGACCATGAGGATTCATTTGATGACCCTAACTATATAGGGGAGAGTCATCTCATGGCAGTGATTTACGTTGGTCGAGGGACAGATCTCATGAAATTATGGGGCATCGTCACAAATACCACCACCGCGAAAGGCGCGGACATCATAATGCCATGTTGGACACCATGAGCTGGGCATTGAGGAAAGCTGCCCGTTCACCCTTTTCTAACAAGATAGAATGTACAGAAATGGCAAGGCATTTCACCCGTCCTCCGTTCGCCATTTATGATGGTAAAACTGATCCGATGGAGCATGTAAGTCACTACATTCAGATTATGTCACTTTATTCCTAGAATGATAGTTTGATGTGTAAAGTATTCTAGTCCAACCTCGGGCCTAAAATAATTAGATGGTTTAGTGGTTTGAGGAAAGGCTCCGTTCGCAATTTGGGGAAGTTGATGTAGGCATTCGAAGCACGGTTCATAACATGCAGCAAGGTCCCTCAGCCGATTGATGCATTGTTGTCCATGAGGATGAGGGGTGGGGAGACCCTCTGATCGTATGCAAATAGATACTGGGAGCTGTATAATGAAATATGAAGGGGGGGAATGAGTAGGTGGCAGCTCGTACCTTCAAGTTGGGACTCCCCCAAGAGTCAGAATTGAGGGATTTTCTAACCATGCGCCCTTCCATGAACATGCACCAGCTTATGAGAAGGATTGAAAAGTATAAGAGATTGGAAGACGACAGGCTACAGGGCAAAGGTAAAGCCCTGGCCTCTTCGCACTAAAACAAAGATTATTGTACCAAGAGATTTCAGCAGAGAAATAGGAGGGAACCAAAGGTCCCGAGTATGGGTTTGGCGCAGCGGGCCAAGGGAGTTAATGTGACATTTAAAGAGCCAGTCTATAAGATCCTTGAGCTCATAAAAAATGAAACTTACTTTCGATAGCTGGGGAAGATGGGTGGGGACCCGGCTAGAAGGAACCAAAGCTTGTATTGTACTTACCATAAAGAGAAAGGTCATACTACTGAGCAATGCCATGTGTTGAAGGACCACTTGGAGTAACTTGTAAAGGCGGGGCATTTGAAGGAATTTGTGGTCGGACAAGGAGGGTTAAGTATAGGCCAAGGATCGGGAAGCCGGGGTGATACACTTCCCCCACCCTTGGGAATTATTGAGGTCATTCATGCAAATTCCATTGGTGTGAGTATGAGCTGTCAGAGGGAAATATTGAGTGTTGTTACTCTACCTAAGACAAAAGTAATAGACCGACCTAAGAAGAAGTTCAGGAAGAATTTAGACCCAATCACTTTTGGTGAAGTAGACTTAGAAGGAACGTCACAACCACATAATGATGCCTTGGTAGTAACTTTGAGACTTGGTGGCTTCTTAGTCAAGAGAGTTATGATAAACCAATGGAGCAGGGTAGAGATCATGTATCCTGTTCTGTACAAAGGGTTGGGGTTGAAGCCTAAAAATCTAAGTAAATATGACACACCGCTTGCAGAATTTAAGGGGAAGGAGTAATGCTTGAGGGGTAGATAAAGCTTTTGGTGGTGACTGAAGGAAAGGAAGTTGAGGTAAATTTCATTATGGTTAATGCATTTTCATTGTACGCAGCAAATTTGGGACAGCCTTGGATTCATGCTATAGGGGCAGTACCATCTACATTGCATCAAAAGATCAAATTCCCTACTGAAGATGGGGTTACGGTGGTTCAGGTTGATAAAAAAGTAACGAGGCAGTGTTAGGTAGCAGCAATAAACCATGAGATCAACCAAAAGGAACAAGTTGATAGGAGCATTTATAGCAATTACAGGATACCAAGGGTTTGACAGGGGTAGACAGTGCAAAAGAATTAGTTCAAGTACAGATTATGCCTTACCCCGACAAGTATTTTTGGGTAGGAAAGAGCTTGCCAATAGAACATCAGGTGGAGATTCTTTTGTTGTTAGTACAAAATTTGGACGTGTTCGCATGGAGCTCGTACGATTTGCCTGGGGTGGACTCGACGTTTATTATGCACAAGTTAAACGTAGACCCTCTGGTCCCATTGAAGAAGCAGAGACTGAGGAGGTAATGAAAAGGAAGTGGAGAAATGAAAAGGAAGTGGAGGCAATGAAAAGGAAGTGGAGAAATTAAAACAGGCGAGGGCCATTAAGGAAGTGTTTTTCCCTGGATGGTTAACTAATACAATGGTGGTAAAGAAGAAGAATGAGAAATAGAGAGTTTGCGTTGACTTTACCGACCTAAATCGAGCATGTCTGAAGGACTTGTTCCTTGTATCGAAAATAGATCAGTTGGTGGATGCTACAATCGGACACCAGAGGATAAGCTTTTTAGATGCCTTTCAAGGTTATTATCAAATCGCTTTAGCACCTGAAGATCAGGAGAAAACCTCTTTTATTATGCTCGAGGGAAATTACCATTACACAGTGATGCCTTTTAGGCTAAAGAATGCTAGGGCGACGTATCAACAAATGGTTACTCGAATGTTCAAGGACTAGATCGGGGAAACTGTAGAAGTTTACATTGATAACATGGTAGTGAAGAGCAGGAAGAGTAAAAAGCATGTGCATAACTTGGTTGAGGTCTTCGAGATACTGTGGTAGCATAAGTTACGCCTTAATGTAGACAAGTGTGCCTTCGGAGTGGGATCAGGTAAGTTCTTGGGATACATGATAACCACACGGGGCATAGAGGTTAACCTCGACCAAATTACAACAATTCAACAGCTACACCTGCCCAGCAACCCTAAAGAAGTGTAAAGACTTACTGGGATGATTGCCGCCTTGAATAGGTTTATCTTAAGATCAACAGATAGGTGTAGACCGTTCTATTAGTTGTTGAAGAAGTGGAAGAGTTTTCAATGGATGGAGGAATGTGATATGGCATTTAGAGACTTAAAGTCCTATTTAGCAAGTCCACCTATTTTATCCCGACCTAAGCCCGAAGAAGATTTGTATATGTACTTGGCGGTATCTGACCATACTATTACTTCGGTGTTGCTCAAACAACAGGAGGGGATCCAAAGACCAATATATTATCTCAATAAAACGTTGGCGGATGCAAAGACTCGGTATTTGCCGTTAGAGAAAATGGCACTAGCATTGGTGCATGCTACGAGGACACTATTGCATTATTTTCAAGCATATACGGTATGGGTGTTGACTAAATACCCATTGCAATTGCTTTTAAGGAGGTCGGATTTCATTGGGAGGATAGCTAAATGGGGAACGAGACTAGGAACATTTGATATACGGTAGAAGCCTAGGAATTCCACTAAGGGTCAAGCGTTAGCAGACTTTGTGGCCGAATTTACTCCTGCGCCAGGAGCCTCTGCTGGAATATGCCAAGTCATAGTTAAACAGTGGCGAGTGTACATGGACAATGTGTCTAACATAAGAGGGTCAAGGGTCGAGGTTGTAATGGTGTCTCCCAAGGGATTGAGATTGGAAAAGTCACTTAAATTGGGTTTCCGCGCTTCGAACAATGAAGCCGGATATAAAGCCCTTATTGCTAGACTCTGAGCAATGCAAAAGCTTGGTGATGTGGAAATGGAGGTGTTCTCAGATTCAAGATTAGTGGTGAGTAAAATAGAAGGGAGCTTTGAGGCAAAGGACTACTGTATGTCACAGTATTTAAAGTTGTTTAGGTCCCTAAAAGCGAATTTCCAAAAGGTCAACATGGTTAGAGTACCGAGAAGTTAGTATAGTCACGTCGATTCGATGCCCACTTTGGCTTCATCATTAGATGAATGCATTCCTCGAATGATCTTTGGGGAGCTATTAGAGCAACCGAGTATAGAGCAACAGGCGGTTGTGGCGGTTGCTTTGGTATTAGAGCCTAGTTGGTTGGACCCTTATGTTGTTTTTTTATCTGATGGGTCTTTGCCTACTGATGCGAAAGAGGCAGAGAAGGTGCGGAGAACGTTGGCTCATTTTTGGTGATTTGAGGATAAAAAGTTGTATTGGCGTTTATTTGGAGGTCCATATTTGTTATGTCTCCACCTGAGCAAGACCGTCAAGCAGCTAGCTAAGCTGCATGAAGGGATATATGGAGGACACTCAAGGGGAAGATCGCTAGCCCACCGAGCCATGACCTATTGATTTTGGTGGTCGAATATGCAACAGGATGCGGCTAATTATGTAAGAAAGTGTGATCAATGCCAAAGACATTCAATTCCCACACAAATGGAAGTATGAAGGTACCAGACATATACCTTTAAATGCCATGCAATTCCCACACAACAAAATTATAATGTAGTGTAACAAATATTGAGTACCAAGAAGTAACCTCATTTTGGTTCTTACCAGGTAAAAAACTAATTGACACTACATAAACATGGTAATTTAACTTGGTGAAGGACTAAAACACTAAAAGACCCTTTATTACAAATGCATGTTTCAAATGTATTTAGAACATATAGAGGCAGGAGGGCTGCAACATTATTCTACATGATCGCTAGGACTACAACATTAATAATACACTTCTAACTCAACATTGTTTCACTACCAGATGGATGCCTTAAGGAAATGGATTCAGGGCACAGTAAACTAGAAGGCAACTAATGGGGCTCCTATCAAGGTAGACGCTGGATAATAGCTTTATTAAAGATAAAATAATATAGACTAGTTGAGTTCTGGTCATGGTAAATCAGGAAGGAGCAACTTAACCAAAAAAAAAAAAAAAAGTAAATTAGGAAGGACCAATATCACTGTGATTTCTGACTGTCTTGTAATTTAATCCATCAAAGCTTAGTGTAAAATGTAAAGAATCATTCTCTGCAAAAAGTGGGAGCTTTGTGCACTTGATATAACAATTTAAGCGTATTATGTTCAGAGCTAAAACAAAGATTTCACTTGTTTTACTTGACAGGTGTTGGCTTCCTCCAGAGTTCCCCTTGAATCTTATAACTATTATTCAACTTTTACACAAATTTCAACTAGTAAGCTTGACTCATGCATGGGAACTTAAGGCTAAATTTATATTTGATAACAACTTGACTAACCCACCCAAACCTGATGGTTTTTTTTAAACCAATCAAATGTATCACATGTACAGTGGAGCAAAAAATGCAATAGAGCCTTCAGAAGTATCATAATAGTTATTGTTCAAAGGATAGGCCTTTCGTAAAATGAAGCCATGATCATTAATTAATGGAACAAGTCATAGGTTCTCACAAAATGATGCTGCCATTGCCCATTGAGAACTCCCTTTTATTTCATTTACTCTCACTCTATGTGATATGTTATGTTTTGTATCCTCTTAATAGGGCTTGTTCGGCAAGATAAAATACTAGAATACAAAATATACAAATGCCAACTATTCAATTGATCACAACATAACAAGAAAAGATGGTCATTGAAATAAAGCTTGAAATGGGAACAAAGGATGGGAAATAAAATATTTGTCTCATCTCATGCATCACACAATGGAAACTGATGATGATGAAAAATCACCAGTAAGCCACACAGTCCTCACAAGGCTGAAACGATACCTGCACAATAAAAAGAAAAGACCTAACAGAGAGCACCGATGTGGTGCCGGACAAAAACCCTCCGAAGGTCAAGTTAGAACTTTTCGTAACCCTGGAGTGCCAGAGTTGAGTGAATTATGCGTACCTCATATTCTAAGGGTTCATGGGTTTTTATAGTAGAGTCGGCCTCCATTTCTTGTGCACCACATATGTTTCCTTCTAGGGAAGATCCTCTTTGATGAGCGTATATTACAGAATCCATTACTTGTTAGAATTCTTCTCATATTGGGATTCTTTATAGTTAATCGTGAGACGCAATTTAATTCCATTTAGGAATCCTTGGAACTAAGTCAAAACAAATGACTGCCACGTGTCGCTTACATCCGTCCATTGTGCGTCCGTGCATCTTGGATCCATCAACTATTGACCTGCCAGCCTTATGTCGTCACATTCAGCTAAAGCTATCCGTCACCTACATTTTTACGCCTCTTCAGTTGCCCCCTCATTCCATGGATTCGTCACTTATTCTACGTGGACCCATGGAATGATGGTTTGCTTTTACCCTTGATAGGCGTGTTTCGATTGATAGGTTGCCAAGGAGTCATAAATGCATTAGGGACACGTGGCGGTCTTTGATTGTTTGTTTGCTGGAATCGGGGCGTCCCTTCATCTTCTGTGTCGTTCCCTCTATATACACTGTCGATGCCTTTCATTTTTACATTTTAGAAAAAATTTGGCTGATTAGAGCGCATCCGTCCACTCTACTCACCCCATTGCCTCAACAAGTTGATATTACCGTCCTCTCGACTCTTCCATCGCTTTCACCGTACAGTCAATCTATGAGTATTTTCTTTGTTGTCAATTTTTCTTTTTCAATTCGTATATTGGTCCATCGTTAGTGTAGAACTAGTGTCTTAGCTTTCCTTTATCCGTCATTTGTAGGTGTGAGATGTCTAGTGAGGCATTAAGTGGTCAGTCCTTTGTCCGCGAGGGAGCGGGCTACAAGGAGGTGTTCCTATCAAGTCAAGCAGACCCGAGCACCTCCAGCGAAAAGAGGGAACCGTCAACCAGCTCTCCTTCCAATGTGGAGGATGAGGGGCAGGGTGAGAATTGGTCAGAGTATGATTTGAATGACGACTTAGATGGCATAAACCCTCCCATCCAGTCCGTCATAGGTCCCGATGGGTTTAGGGAATTCATCATGCTCCCTTTGTGGACGGTGAATGACTTCATCTCGTCCATCAAGCAACCACACTTTAATACACTTAGGTAGAAGTATCAGATACTTGATAACATCCCCATCCGTCTACTCTTCAAGTCCGAGAAGAGCTATTACAAGGGCCTTGAAGACGTTGATGTATATGAGCAAATTCTCAAAGCGGGCATGTGATTTCCTCTAAGTGCCTTAAACCGTCATCTTCTCCAATACTTAGGTTTGGTCGTTACCCAAATTGCACCAAACGCTTGAAGGGTTTTTCTAGGTGTTGAAGTCTTATATGGAGTGATGTCTAACGGTGTGCGACGATTAACAAACCAATTTGACCATCTGAGTAACTAGGGATGGGGGAGCATTTTTCTTTTAAACTGGAGCATTTTTGGAAAAGAGGACATATCCATCTCTACAAGAAAATTGTGACCAAGGAGGTGAAACTGGAACTTTTCAATGCCATGTTTAACTGCTAGGATTTCTTTGAAAGTGGAATGATAATGAAGTCCAGCTTCGTGCCGAGGAGTCCAGTGCTTAGGCTAGTGTGTGAGACCTCGGACTTCAATTGTAACTGGAAGAGTCGATATTTTTTCCTTCAAGGGGACGATTGGATATGTCGCCCTGACGACCACGAATATATGCCTATGGATAAGACTTGGGGCATAATGCCATCGTCTGGTATGTGCCCGTTCTACATAACGTGTTTGTATTTGAACATTGAAGTTATTCTAACTGTTCACTTTTGCAGCTCGGAACCGTCCACAAATTACCACTGAACAGTTTGGCTTCCTAGAGAGAATCTTTTAGACTATCAGGTTGTCGGAGAGGACTTGGATAAAACTTGTCACATTAGATACCCTGCATTCGTACTGTGACGGTCCGAAACCCACCATTGTGGCTCGTCGATACAACTTAGGAATACGCAAACGTAAGTCCTTTGCTTGTGCTTTTGTATTTTACCACCATTTTTAGTCTACTCCTTGCAGAAATGGAGGATGCTAGGAGAAGGGCCATCATTAAGCAGCAAGCAGCTATTAAGAAGAAACAAGGCGATGATCCTACCCCCAAGACGGGTTCAAACATTCCGTTTGCTAAGAGGCAACCGTTCGAGAAGATTGATCATCATAGCAAGAAACAGAGGGTGGTGAAGAGGCTGCCTGCTAATCAAACTCCCGGCGCATTTAAGTTGCCCCCTAAGTTGGGCTTAGGTAAGGGCAAGGGTCTGATGACCAATCCTGACCCTGTCAAGGAGAAACCGCCCGTCCTAATTAGAGAAGATTCATAGTATGCCTTTTGTCAAATCGCGTCTATTATCAAGGATGAAGATTACGAGGATTTGGGCAACCACGCTACTGAGGCTATGGGGGAGATGGCTCTATTCACCCTTACACAGGTTCATACTCGTCACAAATCTTTCTGTCGAGCTTAAATTGATTTCATTCTTATCACATTGTTTTTGGTGTAGGGGATAATGATGGCGAAAAGGTTGTTTGACCGTTGCCTTTCTTATGACAAAACGCTAGAGCGCATTCGTGCAAGGGTAGAGGCAACGGAGGAAGAGTTGGCGGAGCTTAAGGCATGGAAGCTCCGTCATGAAGAGAAGCTTAAACTATCCGAGAAGATTCGGGAGGAATTAGAGAAGGAGGTCGACCCGATGAAAGAAGCCTTGGCTGAGAAAGATGAAAGCCTTCGTCATGCAAAAGCTGACGCCATCAAAGAGTACCGGGACTCCGACACCCTTTTAAGTGAGCTGGGTATCTCTTTTGCTGACGGTTTTGACGACTGCCTTCGTCAAGTAAAAGCTTCCTTTCCTGACCTGAACCTGTCTCACATCAACGTAGATCCTGAGGGTCAGACGACAGGTACTCCCGTCGACTTTTTGTGGATGGACGAGCTTTTTGGGGAAGAGCAAAGCGATGGTGAAGTCCAAAAGCTTGGTGAGAAGGGATTCGTTGAAGATGATGCCCATCAACCCTTAATAAAAGGTCCCAGTGACAAGGAGGATACCGTTGTAGTTCAGGAGTAGTACATACCCTGTTTTTATATTTTTGTTTAAGTACAAAAAATGTATGGGAGAACAATTCATTATCCAAATTCCACCGTTGTCTTTTGTAGGCTTTTTGTTAATGTTTGTTGTATTTTGACTATGTCTTTCGAAGCACTTCTGTCCGTCTTCTATTATCCTTGCTCGTTCAGTATGTAGTTTTATTCTATGTTAGATATGTCGTCCTGTGTGGGAGTTTAATCCGTCTATTTAAGCATTTGTTTTTAACTAATGAGTCCGTCCATATGGTGTTAAAATTGGTCGTCCTCTTGAGTAATTACTTTATGGACTTGTTAGATTTTCATCCTTCATACAATGAACTGTCCATTTGATGGACTTAATGGATTTATCCTTTTTAGGATAACCCGTCCACTTTAATGGATTGAGTTAATCATGTGATTACCCATCCACTATGTGGAGTTAGTTCTCTACGGGACGATCCGTCCACTACGTTGACTTTGTAACTTTCGTCCTTAATAGGACAATCCGTCCACTATGTGGACTAATAATTTTCTTCCTTAATGGGGCGATCCGTCCACTATGTGGACTAATAATTTTTGTCCTTAAAGGGACGATCCATCCACTGTGTGGACTTGACATATTTTTATCCTTCTTAGGATGATCCGTCCACTACATGGACTTGGTAACTTTCGTCCTTAATAGGACGATCCGTCCACTATGTGGATTTAGTAGATTTCATTAATTATGGGACAGTCCATCCACTTTGTGGTCCCAACTTCATCCTTCTTGGGATGATCCGTCCACTATGTGGACTTTAATAATTTTCATCCTTAATGGGACGATCCGTCCACTATGTGGACTATAATAGAACCTGAGCAACAAAAATTTTGTATGCTCTGAATAAACTCCTCTTATTATAATGGATGGGTAGAATATTGTTCATAAAAAATAAAATTTTCCCTTTGGGCCATAAGAGTACTATAGAAAAAAAAAACTAAAATTATCTGCTAAAAATGATAAACTAGAAATAAGGAGGGTGTTATTGTCGTCTTCGGTCATCATTTACTGGTAGTACTTCTTCAGGTGTTCTGTGTTTCACGGGTGACTCAATTTTTGCCCTTCTATTGTCTCTAGGTGGTACGTTCCCTTCCTATGAAATGAGGTGATTTTGTACGGTCCTTCCCAGTTAGGTCCTAGCTTCCCCTAAGAGGGGCCTTTTGTAGCGCCAATTACTTTCCTCAAGACAAGATCTCCAACTTGGAAGTCCTTATGCCTGACCTTAGAGTTGTAATGCTTCGCCATAAGGTTCTGGTACCACGCTAATCTTTGCTCGGCCGTCGCTCTGATTTCGTCCATCAGATCGAGCTGTAAGTGCATGGCTTCATGGTTCTTGTCCTCGTCGTGGTTCCTAACCCGGTAACTTGTAAGCCCTACTTCTGCTGGGATGACTACTTCGCTACCATATGCTAATCGAAACGGTGTTTCCCCTGTTGGTGTCCTTGTCGTTGTCCTATATACCCATAAAACACTTGGCAATTCATCTAGCCATATGCCCTTTGCCCCTTGAGCCGAGTCTTGATGATTTTGAGCAAGGATTAGTTTGTGACTTCAACTTGTCCGTTGGCCTGTAGGTGGGCGGGAGACGAGTAGTGGTTCTTGATCCCTAGTTGTGAACAGAAATCCCTGAATGTGTCATTGTCGAATTGCTTTCTGTTGTCTGAGACAAGCACCCTTGGTATACCATACCTGCAAATAATATTCCTCCATACAAAGCTCCGGATATTCTTCTCCGCGATAGTGGCCAAAGCCTTTGCTTCCACCCATTTAGTGAAGTAGTTAATGCCGACCACTAGGAATTTTAACTGCCTTAACGCTGTTGGGAACGGGCCCATGATGTCCAATCCCCATTGTACGAATGGCCATGGGGCCGTTATAGGGGTGAGCTCTTCTGTTGGTTGCCTTATGAAATTTCCAAACCGTTAGCATTTGTCACAAGCTCTAACGTATGCGTCGGCATCCTTTTGCATCGTTGGCCAGTAGTATCTTGCCCGGAGTAGCTTGTGCACTAAAGACCTAGATCCAGAGTGGTTGCCGCAAATTCCTTCATGGACCTCCCTCATAACATAGTCTGATTCTTCAAAGGCAAGGCATCTCAGGTAAGGCCGAGAGAAACCCCTCTTGTATATAATGTTTTTAATTATGACGAACCGGGAGGCTTTAACCTTCAACTTTCTTGTGGTTTCCTTGTTGTCTGGCAGTTTGCCGTCTTTCAGATATGCGGCTATTGGAGTCATCCAACAATGTTCACTGCTTACCTCTTGTACACCAGTACCATTTATCAGTGATGAGAGTTGAACAAAGGATAATACTTGGTTGGGGACAATCATAGGTTTTGCGGAAGTTGCTTTTACAAGTTGGTCGGCCTTTTGGTTCTCTTCCCTTAGGATTTGAATCAACTTGATCTGAAGGTTACTTTTTCGACCCTTCACTTCCTTGAGATACCTCTTCATTCTTTCACTCTTGCATTCGTAACCGCCATTAACCTGACTGGTCACGATTTGAGAATCGGAGTATACGACCATACTCTTAGCGCCTACAGCTATTGCGAAGTCTAGTTCTGCTATTAAGGCTTCGTATTCTTCTTCGTTATTGGTTGTGGAAAAGTCCAAACGGATCATGCACTCGATCTTGTCTCCTTCTGGTGTGTGGAGTACTACGCCAGCTCCACCGGCATGTTTGTTGGAGGATCTGTCTGTGTGAATGCTCCACATGGGAGCTTCCTCTGCCCCTGGTCCTCCATGAAGGTGAACTCAGCAATGAAGTCCGCTATTACCTATCCCTTTACATCAGTTCGTGGTTGGTACTAAACGTCGAACTCACTCAACTCGACCGCCCATAATGCCATTCGTCCCTCAACTTCGGGGCTACTCATTGCTTTTCGTAAGGGCTTATCCGTCATGACATTTATGGTGTGTGCTTGAAAGTATGGTTTGAGTTTTCGTGCGGCGGTCACCAATGCGAAGGCTAACTTTTCCATCTAAGGGTACCTCTCTTCTGCTCCCCTGAGTGCACGGCTTATAAAGTATACGGGCCTTTGCACATTATCTTCTTCTCTAATAAGAGCCGCATTGACAACCGCTGGGGAGACGGCTAGGTACAGAAACAACTCTTCCCCCGGCTTGGATGGGCTGAGTAATAGTGGAGAAGGAGATACGCTTTCAAATCTTCAAATGCCTTTTTGCATTCATTCGTCCATTCAAACGATTTCCTTAGTGTGCAAGAGAAAGGGAGGCACTTATCCGTCGCCCGTGATACGAACCTATTCAGGGCTGCGATTTTGCCATTCGAGCTTTGTACCTCCTTTATCGTCTTTAGGGGGGCCAATTCCATTATCACCTTCACCTTCTCTGGGTTGACCTCAATACCCCTTTGGGACACCATAAATCCTAAAAACTTTCCTGCGGTTACTCCGAACACGCACTTGCTCGGATTTAGCTTCGTGTTGTAAGACTGAAGAGTGTTGAAAGTCTCCTGGAGGTTGCCCAAGTGATCAGACTCCTAAACGCTTTTCACTAGCATGTCGTCTACGTAAACTTGAACATTTCTTCCAATCTGGTGCGCGAACATCCTGTTCATCAATCTCTGATATGTGGCCCCTGCATTCTTGAGTTCGAAGGGCATTACTTTGTAGCAGAAAAGCCCCCAACTTATAACAAACGAGGTTTTCTCTTGATCAACTTCATCTAACTTGATCTGGTTGTAGCTGGAGAATGCCTCCATGAAGCTTAAAAGTTCATGTCTTGCGGTTGAGTCTACCAAGGTATCAATTCGAAGGAGCGGGTAACTATCCTTAGGGCAGGCCCTATTTAGATTTATGAAGTCTACACACATCCTCCATTTTCCATTTGCCTTCTTAACCATTACCACATTTGCCAACCAATCCGGATAGTATACTTCACGTATGAAATCTGCTTCCTGTAATTTCTGCACTTCCTCAGCTATGGCTCTATCTCGATCAGGGGTGAACACTCGCTTTTTCAGTTAGATAGGAGAGAACGAGGGTGATACATTCAGCCTGTGGACTATGATCGACGGGTCGATCCCCAGCATGTCTTCGTGACTTCTTGCAAACATGACCTTGTTTTCTTTTAGGAACGTTGCAAGTGCTTGCCGTGTCGACTGGCTGGCCAAAGTACCAATTCTCGTGGTCCGTTCGGGCCTAGAGTCATCGAGGGGTACTTCTTCTAACTCTTTCACCGGTTCTGCTACCATCCGCTGCTCTTCTATGTTCATCGTTTGTAGGTGGTCGTCTATTTCCATCATAGCTACGTAGCATTCACGCGCGGCTACCTGATTTCTGCGCCACTCTCTAATTCCATACTCGGTTTGGAACTTAACCATTAAATGGTAAGTCGAGGTCACGACCTTCCATAAATTGAGACTGGTCGTCCAAGGATGGCATTATAAGTCAACGAGCAATCAACCATGAGGAATGTCACGTCTTTAGTGATCTGCTAGGGAAAATCACCCACCTTCACAGGCAATGTGACCGTCCCAAGGGGGTAAACCTTTATTCCTCCAAAGCTAACGAGTGGGGCGTTCGTCGGAACTAGTCGTTCTCGACCAATCCCCATTTGCTGGAATGCTGGGTAGTAGAGGATGTCAGCCGAGCTTCCGTTATCCACTAAAACTTGGTGCATATTGTAATCTCCTGCTCGCAAGTGACGACGAGTGCATCATCATGTGGGTGGTGAAGATGTCGTGCATTTTCCTCCGAAAACTGGACGACCGAGTTATCAATCCTCGGCATCTTTGGTGTAGAACCCATCATTTGGACATTTTGCACCATCCTTAGGTATGTTTTGCGGGCCTTTTTGGACGATCCTACAGTAGCGGTGCCCCCGACAATCATCCTTATGTCTCTTATCGGTGGTCTGGGATGTTCATTCTCTCGTTGGGGGGCTTGGTCTTGTGGCCAATTCTTCTTTTCCTTGCTGACAAATCTTTGTAGCTTTCCTTGCCTGATAAGAGCTTCAATCTGTTGCTTCAGGTCGTAGCAGTCAGCCGTATCATGGCCGAGATCATGATGGAAATGAAAATATTTGTCCCTTGACCTTATGTTAGGATCCCCTCTCAATTTACTGGAAAAGGTCAAGGTTCCTTCATCCTTTATCTACATTAGCACTTGGTCGATCGGAGCTGTCAAAGGAGTGAAGATCGTGAATTTCCCTGTAGGTGGTTTGGAACGTCTGTACTCCCTCCGTTCTCTAATTCTGGCCATCTTCCGTCCTTTGTCTAGTGGTGTATCTTCCTATCTCTCCCTTTTCCTAGGCTTCTCTTCCCTAGCCAGTAACGCGTCTTCCGCGTTCATGTACTTGGTTGCCTTGTAAAGTACATCCGACATAGTTTTTCGGTCGATATTATACAAAGAGAATAGGAACTTACCTTTCCGTAGCCCATTGGTGAATGCTGCCACAAGTATCTTGTCGCCTGCTTTGTCTATCGAGAGAGCCTCTTTGTTAAAGCGAGTTATGTACGATCTTAGTGTCTCGTATTCTCATTGCCTAATGCTCATCAGACACGCGGTGGATTTCTTATACCGGTGACCCCCGATAAAGTGTGACACGAATTGAGCGCCCAAATCCTTAAAAGTACTAATGGAGTTCGACGTCAACCGGCTGTACCAGATCCTTGTGGGTCCCTTCAGCGTAGTGGGGAAAGCCCTGCACATGATCTCATCTGATATCCCTTGAAGATGCATGATGGTCTTGAAAGATTCCAAATGGTCCAAGGGGTCTTTGGACTGGTCATAACTCTTCACCTGAGGCATGCGAAATTTTGGGGGAAGAGGGCATGAACTGACGGGAGCAGTGAAAGGCAAATCAGTTTGCTGGACCAGGTCATCGAGGTCGCTAGATACTAGACCTTTGAGGGCGTTCATCATCACATCCATCCGTTCCTTCATCATTTGCATCTCAGCGGCTATGTGAGGTGGGAGAGTGTCCGAGATAGATGGCCGGTTGGTGTCCTGTCGCTCCGGTCTACTCGGAGCGTTGCTATTCTCAGGTCCTTCTTGGTTCCTCCTCTCAGTGCTTATCCCTTCTTGGTCTTCCTCTTGTGCGCTAGGGTGTGCATTCTTTTGCAGCAATTGCTTTTCTAAATCATGATTTTGCTTGGTCAGGCGTTCAATTGTTGCTGCTAGCGTTAGGACTTGTCTCTTCAAGGCTGTAGCGTGTGGTTCGTCGCCCTGATTGTTGGTTGTTGCCATCGATCGAGTGAGTACTATGCAACTTTTTGTGTCAGGGATCATGCAACTTTTTGTGTCAGGGATAAAGCAACGGCTGATTACTCTCTTCCCACAGACAACGCCAACTAATGATGACAAAAAATCACCAGTAAGCCACACAGTCCTTACAAGGTTGAAACGATACCTGCACAACAAAAAGAAAAGACCTAACAGAGAGCATCGGTGTGGTACCGGCCAAAAACCCTCCAAATGTCAAGTTAGAACTTTTCGCAACCCTAGAGTGCCAGAGTTGAGTGAATTATGCATACCTCGTATTCTAAGGGTTCATGGGTGTTTATAGTAGAGCCAGCCTCTGTTTCTTGTGCACCACATATGTTTCCTTCTAGGGAAGATCCTTTTTGATGATTGTATATTACAGAATCCATTACTCGTTAGAATTCTTCTCATATTGGGATTCTTTATAGTTAATCGTGAAACGCAATTTAATTCCATTTAGGAATCCTTGGAACTAAGTCAAAATAGATGACTGCCACGTGTCACTTACATCTGTCCACAGTGCGTTTGTGCATCTTGGATCCGTCAACTATTGACCTGCCAGCTTTATGTCGTCGCATTTAGCTAAAACTATCTTTCACCTACATTTTTACTCCTCTTCAGGAACAAAGGATCCCAAAGGAACAGAAAACTATACTGTAAGTTTAAAAAAAAAAAATATTTCACATTATCTGTCTGTGTTTTACCTTAGGCACCCTTCAAAAAATAGTCCAGTCCGGTTGCTCTTCTTCTTAAGCTTTAGGTTGAAAATGACCTGCCTCAAAAGAACTAATAAATTTTAATTGTCAAGTGAAAGTTCTTGGATGCTACAATATCAATTTTATTTGAATGTTGTCCTTGACCATCGTAGTTGACATACTAGAAGATCAAAAGGTCGTCTATCTTGTGCCTTAGTCTCTTTGTTGGGTGCATTACTGATATATTCTTTTGTATCTTCTAAAACTAGCTATTATCTGCAGAGATAATAATGACAACATAGTCAATAAGAAAATTCTAACTCCCCCCGCGCCCCCTACTTAAAAAGTTGGTTTTGCCAAGACGTAATGTTTTATAAAAAGATTTGAATTCGCTCACAATCTATAGTGTAGCAATTGGCAACAAAATATGGTGACAGAATGGCCCCTCAATTTGCCTTCATTCACACATAAAGTTAGCAACAACAAAACAGTAATCTTTAAAACAGTAAGAAAATATATTTCCTTTAGATTAAGAAGCAGGTAAAGTATAATAAGCCGTAAGCCTTTAACTGCAAGACTCATATCATATCTCTCTTAACTGTGTCTTTTCTTTGGGGGTCAATTTGCCTTACATTGTTATATGATACTTCAAGATATCTAGCTCAATCCTAAAGAATACTCTTCTCTATGTGGTAAATTCCGGTAAAGAGAAAAAAAAAAAGAAAAAAAAAGACGATCAAGTCTTCTTACAAAATACAAAAATCCAGTCCAAAATAAAAACATATGAAAATTGACAACCTTATCCACCAATGTAGCTTCAATTCAGCCAAAGACACAGAACACAAAGCAGTAACACCATACTCCTATACAATTAATGACTTACTGATAACTTGTTATGCAACTAAAATGGTCCACACAAGTGACCCTGATGACAAAACTTACGAAACCCATAATTCTCCTACATTTCACATTTTCTTCACACTTTCTCACTAACCAAATAGAAACCAAAACAAAAAATGAAATTGACCCATTAAAGAAAAAAAAAAAAAGAAGAAGATAGAAACTGACCCTTAGAGGAATTCCAATCTGAGGAGCAGCTAGACCAACCCCAGGAGCCTTTCTCATAACCCGAACCATATCATCAACTATCTTTTGGATCCGCTCCGACCCAATTTCCTCAACAGCAACTTCTCGGGCCAGTCCGTGGAGAATTGGGTCGCCCGCCTTCACGATATCGGGCAAGCTTGTCTTCTTCTTGTCTCTGAGACCTAGAAGCCACCCTGCTCTGGGAATGGAATTGTGAGCCAAGTTGTAAGGTTTCCGGGTCACGAAACCGGTACCAAATAGCTATTTCGGGTTGGAAGATCCGAGTACCGAATAGGTATTCGGGTTTTTTGAAATATTGGTGCGGGTGAGCCGGGTTTTAGGCATTTATCGGCGAGAGATATCGGGCGGAAATGAAGTGAGTATTGGTGGAGTGTTTCCATGGCTAAGAGCATCTCTAGCAGATTCTTTAAATATTTGTACTATTTGGAGCATAAACAGTGACTTTTACCTTTTAGCTACCTACTTTTTCAAATACACTTGCCAACAGATTCTTTATTGCATTCTCTATCTCATTTAAATATTATTTCTTCATTAATTCTTTATTCTTTTTTTTATCATCATTTATTCTTCCTATATTCATTCCTAACAATTATATTTTTCAATGAAAAGTGCTATATTCACAACATTTTTCGCAATACTTTCATAACAAAATTTATGTAAAAAGTTGTTACTAGTTCTAATTTGAACCCATCACTAAAATTATTTTTTTACTCACCAATATTAACTAATTACAATCTGTTACTTAAAATTTATTGTGAAAATATTATAGTGACATTTCTCAATTAGGATTTTTTATTTTTTAATTTATTTCTCCTTTCTCTCATTCCATTTCATCCATACGTTTTTTCCATGTTTTTCTCCTCCACACACGTTTTCCTATCTCTATCTGCCCCCACCCCACCTCTTTTATTTTCTTTCTCCCTCATTCAAGAACATTCCAGCAACTCTTCTCTCTCTTTTTTCTCCAATTCTCTCGCTTTTTTTTTTTTACTTGATTCCAGAACATTTGTCCCCAATGCAGTCCAGATGGGTCATCTTCGTCCCAAATCAGTTGGCCCAGCCTGGAGTCGTCGCTCATCTTCATCCCCAACGCAGTCCAGATAGGTTAGATGGCTTCTGTCTTCTGTCTTTTTTTTTCTTTTTTTTTTGTTTTTATTGTTATGATTTGATTAATTTTAAAATTTTGTTTTTGAGTTTGTATTTTGATAATCTGATTATGCTTGAGTTTAGAGATTTTTGAGAAAAAGATTGTTGTGTTTGTAGTTATGAGGGGAGAGAGAAAGAATTTTTTTTATTTTTTTTATTGAGATGTATGAATTTTTTAAGTATAAAAATTCATTTGGAGTTGCTAATGTTCTCTGTATCTAGAGAAGCATTGTAGCAACTTCAACAAAAAAAAAAAGGAAAAGTTTTGTGTTTAGAGAATCTGTTAGAGTGTGAACAGTAGGTGAACAGTAGCATCCACGCTAGTGAAGCTAAAATATTTTATCATTTATGATTTAACGCCTTAAAATTTATTTTATCTATTTTATCACATAATTTCACAACACACTTTGTATCAATAGCCTTATTTTTACCATCAGTCAAACACTATTTATTTTTTAATTAATTTTTTTCTCACTTCCTCTCTCTCTCGATACCCAACGAAGTAAATATATATATATATATATATATATATATATATGGCTGCACCGATGTTGGGCACTAAATTGAAGTTTGGGGTGATACAACCTCCAATGTTGATGCTTTAGATATGTCAAAGCTAAACATGTAAAAGCTAAAAGCTTAGAGTACTGTTTGGTAAGAAAGTACAAGAATTAATTTCAAAATGACGTGGAAATTATGATTTATAAAGGATTGTAAAAATATGTTTTTAAAGTACTTGTAATGCAAAAAAAAAAAAAAAAAAAATTGTTTGTACCATGTTTATAATGACATATTTTCAAAAGTGAAAGTACAAATTGTCCGTTTGGTACGAGTATGTGTTTTTACAAGAAGTGGTAACTATTTTGTGAGTTTCATGCTTTTCAAAGTGGCATAAGTGCGTTTGGATTGTGTATTGTCAAATCATGTGGATTCCATCTTTTTCAAAATATTTACAATAATATCGTTTAACATTGTTATTCAAAAACTGAAAATCACTCTCGATGTGTTTTCAAAATATAGTGTTTAAAGTTTAAACTTCTAAATACCTAAATTGAGAACTATGATTCTAATGCTCTTTAATTAAACACTCTTGCCAAAATTCTTTCTTTAAACCCACAAATTTTACTATTTAGTATGTGTTTGGATCCAGATTATTTTGTGTTTGTGTTTTCAGCGTTTTCCTCTTCTTCTTTTTTTTGCTGCACACGTCTCAGCTTTAAGGGGCAAAGTTACTGTTCACACTATTCATGCACTGCTCACGTACTGTTTATGCACTGTTCACACTATTCATGCACTGTTCACGTACTGTTTATGCACTGTTCACGCACTGTTCACGCACTATTCACGGGACTCACAATCACTTTATTTAAAAAAAAAATTAAAAATGGGTCTCACGGCACTATCCACTTATTTAAAAATTATTTTGTTATAGTCGTTTCAGTTTTTAGCAAAATAAATTGTATCTAAACGGATCCTTAAACATTGAAAATTGCTGTTTAAACTCGTATAGCAAATAATTCGGTAGTTGAGCTCTTCAATTATGCTATACTTGAGCTTTGCTTAAACGTCTAAGGTAGAGTATGGATGAATCAAAAGATTGGAATCTTTTTAAGGATTGTTTCCCCCTAAAAAAAAAAAAAAATTCTTGGTCATACTTTGCAGCCTTTGGCAAAGCAAAATTGTTCTTGTAAAACACTTTGGATGCTATTTATTTGTTTACGCTCTTTTTCTTTAACAATTGTATTCCACAAGTATATGGCACCGAGATCGAGATCAATGTTGCTCAACCATTTCATCTTTAGAAGTCAATTTGTTCTTAAGATCGCTTCTAAGTTTTAATCAAAGATCAATGTCGCTCAACTTGATCCAGGCCCATTTTAAGTGTAGTTCTGACTTTTGAGTTCCCAAACAATTTGCAACTTTGCTCCAATTAATAATGGACAAAATTTTCCTTCAAATCGATTGAGATTTCTCTAACTCAATCATTGACAGTTTATATAATATTATCTACTTGCATTAAATCATACACGTTATTAGATCATTTAATTACATTATGCTACTAAAAATATACCTAAATAGTCTTGTGAAGTGTCACAAGGTGGGTTAGTATTTGGTAAAATTTGAACCCTAGTGCTAAAGCACCACGAGAAGTAATGGAACTACTAGGGTATCCCTCGAACTCCCCATGGTAGGTTAGAGAATATTTCTTCCAAACAAATTTGGGGGGGGGGGGGGGAATTTTTTACTTTTAACAATTGTGGTAATCAGCTCCTCCAAGTTTACTGAATAAACTAAAAAGATTATTGTTTTAAACATAAAAGACTATTTATTTGGCTATAATGAGTTGCTTGTATATGGACATGGTGCAAAAACGGAAAAAGTAACATATAATAAAGGATAAAACCTAAGTATAGTACTTAAATGTTGTTTCATAAGTTTATTTCTTAAAATTCAACCTTGTTACTACTTAACTAAAAATACACTTTCATCCTATGAGAAAAAAGCCACATGACTAAATTTTAAGAGAGAAATTTAAGGAATAACACCTAAAGTACTGTGTATCTAATTTTTATCCTATAATAAAAATGTTAAATATAATACAATGTTTACTACCAATAAAAAAAGAAAATAATAAAATGTTTTCTTTTTATTTAGTAGTTGCTAAAATTAATATTTTTCAAAAAACAGGCCCAAAATGAGAGTTGCAGTATTTCCCTTCCCAAGAAGTACTCGTCAAGTTGGAATGCAGCCTCCAATATATTTCATAGAAAAACATTACGCCAAAATAAATATGATTTTACTTTCTTGCTTTTATAGTTTTATTTTTCTCAACTGTTGTTTCCCATACCTAGATCAGGATAAGGCTACCTTCAAGATATGAAATATGAAATATAAAATATGCAAGCCAACATATGAATCACGGCCGACAAGATATTATAGCAGAAAAAATTGCCTTTTGAATTTTGATCATGTGCTTGCTGACTTGTGTTAAATATTAGCATTGATACACCATGTTGAATATGCTAGTATGGATGTGGAAGTAAAAACATAAAGTATAGAACACAATAACACACAAGGATTACGTGGTTCAGGCTAACGGCTTACATCCATGAAGGAAACCCTAAAGAGCTACATCAATAATATATTAGAGTGTAGTACAAATCTTATGTTACAATGAACCATAATATGTGTATATATAGTAGACTAAACCCTAGACTAATAGACTTCTAGAACAAGTAGGAGACTTGGCTTGCACACAAAGTAGAATTAAGTTTGGGCTTATATTAATAGGCTAATATATCTCTAACACCTTGAAATGTTTATCTATTATTCACCCTACTGAATTTTCATGCTTTAATTTAGTTGGCCACATCTTTTTTTTTTTAATTTTTTTTATAAAGGTTAGAAAAGTCAGGCACATGTTTAAAACAAGAAATAAACGTGCATAAATATCAAATTCGAATTTGAGTTGTTATTTTTCAAAAATTTAATAATTTTTTTCAGAAGAAACACGGAGTTAAATTGAGAGTGATATTGTATGAACTTCAAAGTTGGTTCATAATTTTATAATCATAGAGTCATTATATTCATTCCTTTGAGATTTGGAGGAATGACACCCCAAATTTGAAGGGAAAAAACACTCCCCTTTATTAATATTTGAAAAAAATAACGCTTCCCTTCTTTCCATTATAATAGTAACATATTATTTTAAAATATGTTCTTTATCAAAATTTAACCATGTTTAGTAAAACTAAAAATATAACAATTTAAAATATGAAAAACAAATTACAAAGTTTATCAAGCACCAAAAAGACTTGCAATGACAAATCTTTCTATAATTCCTTAAAAAAATAAAAGTAAAAAGCAAAAGTCATATTGTATAATTTAAAATACTCTTTAATAAAATAATTGATTTTAGAATTAAGGAAAAAAATTCTTCTTCTTCCTTTATGGGAGTTCTTCTAGGACAAGACCATATTTGAGAGTCTTGTTTACTAGCATTAGTAGCAGTAACATTAATTCGTGGTGGTGGCCTAGAGATGTTTTAATTAAAATTAGGTTTGAAAGTTATTGCAATGACGGTGTCAGCATGTCAATCACCAAAATGACACCTTTCATGGCTGGATAACTTTTTATTTCTTACGTTCCATATCTATTCATAATTTTGTCAAACGGATATTAATAAGGTAGTGTTTTTTCCCTTAAATTTTAAGATAAAGTTTCATTCATCCTAAACTTCAAGGAAGAAAAGTGTAATTACCCCCTTAGCAAGAAAAATAAAAAAAAAAGAGAGAGAAATTGTTGGAGTTTGTTAATTAAAGATACTTTGATACCATATTAAATAAATTGGAGGAAAATAGAAGTAGAAGTGTAAAAAAGTAACAAATGAACACACACGAAGGATTACATGGTTTGGTCTAATGATCTATGCCAAAAAAAAAAAAAAAAAAAAATTCCTTAAAGGCTACATATTTGATATATGAGTGAAGAACAATTATTGTGTTACATTGAACCCAATACAAGTATTTCTAAACCATGTACCAACCATACATTAACTTTATATGGTTAATAGATTTCCAGTGTAGGGAAAAGACTTAACTTGCACACCACATATAATTGAACATAAGCCTATACTATTAGTTTAAATATATCTCTAATAGGGTAGATTTCAACTTGTAAAGCTGTAATTTACAACTATTTTGTGTTGGTTTTAATTCTGTGCCAAATTTTATTGTAATTTCTTGAATCATTTTTTTCCCTGTATGTATGTGGGATTAATTGTAAGGGATGAGTGTGAGAGGGTGTGAAGACTCAAGCCTAAAAGGATGAACAAGTGTATTCTGCGAGTGTTTCGCGAGAAGCCTACCCGCGAAAGAGTCACGTGTAGAGCACATGATTAGAAGATGAAGAGTCATACCAGTCTAGAGGTTTTCGCAAGTTTCTCGCAGGAAAGGTTATCCTGTGAAGTACTCGCAAAACTTTCTATTTGGCAAAAAGTTATGTTTTGCTTTACCAAGTCTTTAGCCACACTATATATATCCTCATTACCCATAAATTGTAAGGAATGCTTTTCAGAGAGAAAACCTTAGAAAATACACCTGAGAGTTAGAGATTGTTATACCCACAATCATCTACACATTTTCTTGTGGTTTTCCTCAACTCCTACCTCTCCATCTCCATATCCTTGAGAGGTATAGCTCGAACACTTATCACACCCATTCTGATTGTAAAGTGAGAATTTAGTATTGTTGGGAAGCATTAGAAGGAGCCATTTATTGGCAGATGCAATCAGGCTGAATTGCGGGATCAGGAAAGTTAGAGAAGATAAGGTTTCTGAGAAGCCAGTTGGTAGCAAGAGCTTGGAGGGCTCAAGTACATTGGGTAGACTAGGCTTGAAGGATCTTTTGTTATTCATGTACTCCAAGTTTATTCTCTAGTGGATAAATTTCGACTTGGAGGGTTGCAGAAAGGTTTTTTGCTGAGTTTTTTTGTTTCCTCTTTGATAACATGCCTCGGTGTTATTTTATGTTTGCATCTCTCTTTCCTACTCTTTAAACTTTTCTTTTAATGTTGATAATGGATGAATATGGTTTAGGGTAGTGTTAACGGTTGTTTGCGCTTTGTTACTCTTGTTCCGTACGTAGTGTAAGTTAGAGTAAAAGCTATCCAATCGTAATTTTAATTTCGGGAGTTTAAATAAGCTCTTGTGTATTTACACAAATCTGAGTTTTCACAACTGAACACAACTTCACTACTATTGTAAGAAGATTTAAAACGAAGGAAATCTCAAGAAAATTAAAATGTAAGATAAGATCTCAACCTAGTATTCCCATTGCAACCCAGACAAGCCAAAAAATTGTAGGCCATTCTTCTATGTTCTCTTTAACGTGACATATAACAGTTGCTTTTTGGGACATCTATAAATGATTAGGGAGCCCATATCACGGTGACAACTTGCCATGCTCAACATTTAATGCCACCCATGTGCAATGTATCATTTTTTATTCTGTTCTCGTTGAAGAGAACATGTGCATGCAATGTACCTAGCTAGCTATAAATCAGGGTGGTCGATACCGTACCGGTACCGGCCGTACCGGCCGGTACGTACCGTACCGGTTAGTGCACCGGTACCGGTACACTTCTATTTTGTACCGGAAAAAATACCGGCCGTACCGGTCGTGTACCGGCCATACCGGCCAATTTCGGGCAATACCGGCCAATACCGGGCGTACCGGCCGGTACAGAAAAAAACCTTTTTTTTTTTTTAGTTTTGTAATTTTTGAATTTTTGTAAGGACATAATAGTAACTTATTTACACTAACTTATTAGTATTATTTGTTTTCTTAGTATGCAATGAACAACTAAGCTTTCTATTTTTTATATTGTGTTTTTTTTTTCCTTTTAATTAATACTAAAGTTTAAAACTATGAATAATTTGTTCTGAATTGAGGTAATATTTTATGATAAACTTTTATATTTACTATAATATAAGTGAAATATTATATGCTTATAACCATGGTTTTAGAGATTTTAGTGTGTGTATAATATATATATATATATATATATATATATATATATATATATATATATATATATATATATATATATATATATATATATAGCCTGATTAATGTGTGCCTTTATAAATATTTTATGAAATATTTTAGGGCACATATTAAACCATCTATTTTTAGAAATATTTTATAAATAATTAGAAAGTTAGGTGTAGATGCCATACTATTCTCATTCGGTCATCCACCATGAAGATTCCTCTTTCTAATAATTCGATATATATATATATATATGTGTGTGTGTGTGAACATAAACATAATCATAATGTTACATTATTTCTTAACACTGCCGGAATGGCACATTGATCGGCACCTTCGGTCCTAACTCCTAAACCATGCCTTAAGGCGCACGATTGATGTGGAAGATCTAATAACTTGCTTGAGGGTTAACTACTGACTTTATTTCCAAAGTCAGCAAAGATGCTCAAGAGAAGAGGAGTGGCTTAAAGGTAGCTCATTACATTAGCCGTTCCATTATTTATTATTTTTGAGTTACTTCCCTTTAAAAAAAAAAAAAAAAAGAGAGAGAGAGAGAGGAATGGAATACATAGCATGCTTTTGGGAACCGATTAAAAATTAAAATTATTTTACTATTCAGCTTATTTTTGTTATTATTTATGGGCCTCACTGCACTTTTTGGTATTATTCATGAGCTCTACTGTACTATTTTAACTAACTTTTACGTTTATTTACAATACTTTTAACAATAAAACAAAATAAAAAATCTATACGTTTAGGTAAAATTTGGATTCAGCTTCCACATTCCACGTTTGGAATTTTGCACTTTTTATTTTTATTTTTTCAGTGCAGCCTCTTACACATGGGACATAAACAGTACTTTTAAAAGTATGAAAAGTATGAATATTCTTGTTTGTTAAAAGAAAAAACAAAAACAAACGTAGTCGTCTCACATTGAGTCGTGCTGACTTTTATTCATACAAAGCAGCTTAGTGGAACCTGAACAGTAAATTCAAAGGTCAAAGCCATCTGCGAGGATCTCTAGTTGATGCGGAAAAGCATATGCACTTTCCATCCTAGCTAGGTATATCCAGTAAGATTTTCCTTTACTAGGGAGGGGCTCTTCACACCAGAATAAACTAATGATATTACTAGCCACAACAAATCATTCCACGTTTCCTTCTCTCTCTCTCTATATATATGTGTGTGTATGGAAGCAAAGGATTTTAAGAAGCATTCGTTCTGAATTGGTTTCTTTTAGAGAAGAAAAGAAAAGGAAAAAGCTATATAATGAAGAATAGCTCCATGTCTTCATTCGATACTCCCACAACTCTGCAACATGAAAAAGAGAAAGCCAACGATTTCAGAGAGAAAGGAGATCATGTGAAGCCTCGTACTATAGAGATAAAAGAGGCAGCTGTGACAAAGCAGCTAGAGAGCAAGCCATCCCAAGACATCAACGAAAGTGCTGAAGCATTCATCAAGAAATTCAGGCAACAGCTTTTGATCCAAAGGCTTGAATCCATAGAGAACTACGAGCAAATGCTAGAAAGAGGGCTGTAACATATATTATATATACCCTTACTTGGTCTTCATGTGACTGTAATAAAGGTTGTGTTTTGTTTCCTTTGTTGTTGCTTGTTTCCACTCTTTGATAGACATGCATGTTTTAGTTTTTAGCCACTTGAAAATGAAGTATTCTTGTAATTCAAAGGTATTGTTTGTTTTTCTTAATTTATAATGAGAATTAGGATGGGAACTCCCTCCTTCATTGTTGTAACTGTTAAATTATTCAAATAAAAATGAAATCATCAAATTGTTTCTGCAATTTAATTGGTTAATTTTTTTTTTTTGGAGGTTTGCTTAAACAATGAAATTCATTGCTTGGCAACGTACGTTTAAAGATGTTTCTATCATTTTATATCCTTTAAATTATTATTGTCTAGATTCATTATTAAACAATCTACTCCTATGATCACCTATGCCCTGCAAGCAATCTCTTATATACCTCTCAAAAAAAAAGAAAAAAAGAAAAAAAAAAAGCAAGCAACCTCTTGTTTGACTTTTGATTAACCACATTTGTGTGTAAGTTTGCTCTTTGGTACTAATAGATTGAGTAATCATTAGGCACAATGGTGTCAAACACAAATACATTTTATCTTAGAGTAAACATTCGGTCAGGCTTGGCGTAAAACCAGTGTTTTACGCCAGCCAATACAAGGCTGACACGTCATGGTTTTACGCCAGCCAATACGAGGCTGACACGTCATCAATTAAAATATATTTTCTCTTTCTCTCTCTCTTGTCTTCTCCGTTTCACAAGTCTCTCTCTCCTCTCTCTTTTTTTGTTTCTTTCTCACTTGTTCTCTTCCTGTCTCCAGGCCTCTCACCCATACCGTTCTTCTCAATCTAAAATCAAATCCAATTAAAAGCTTCAAGGCCATCAGCCCCTCCCCTTCTCCCTCTCACCCATGCCTCTCTTCTCCATTTGAATTCAACTCCCCTTCATCTCCATTGAATCAACTACGTCTTCTTCCACCATTCTCTGATCAAAATCTCTCACTCTTTCTCTTACAAAGATCATGAAAATAACAAGTCTTACTCTGTTTTTAACATACCCTTTTCCTTTTTCACACTCACTCAACAACCAAAATAATCAGCAAACATACCTAAGCAATTTTTTTTTCTTTTCTTTTGAAGCCTTACCATTGGGCTTCACTAACTGGAAATTAGAAAAGTTCATACTTTTTTAATTTAAAAAAATCCAACACTGAAATTGTCATAACATTTTCCTTTACCACACTTTCTCATCTACCAAACAGGAAATCAGACCTAGCAAAGGAAATAATAATTAAAAAAAATTATAACCAGACAAGACCAAACAAAAAAAAAAATACCAGCTACTCAAATTAACACACATACCCATTATCTTTTCCACACTTTCTGAGCTACCAAACAGAAAATCAGACATATATTAGCAAAAACAAGAAGTAAACAATTTTAACAACAAAAAGATTTACCTGAAGATTTTGGAGCCATAAAGAAATAAGGGGCTAAAATCAAAAAGGGGTTTAGGGTTGGGATCGAGAATCAGAGAAAGCACACATTTTAAATTTAATTTAATTGAAATTAAAATAAAATAAAATCTGAGGTGGATCAGATTTTGGGGAAAAATGGGTAAAAAAATAAAAAATAAAATAAATGATAAGATAAAAGAAAACCCAAAAAATTGGAACTGGGTTTCACTCAGACAAGTCCCTCTATAACTATAACAAGTGTGAAAGTGTCTCACTCTCTCTCTGTCTCTCTGTCTCTCTATGTGTCTGAGTCTCTACTTTTTTTTTTTTTTTTCTTTTTTTTTTTGGTTTTTTTGGTGAAGGGTTTGTGTAGTGAAATCTCTGACTTTGCTGAGAGGGAGAAGGGAAGGGGCTAATGGCCTTGAAGCTTTTAATTGGATTTGATTTTAGATGGAAAAGAACGGTATGGGTGAGAGGGCTGGAGAAAGGAAGAGAACAAGTGAGAAAGAAAGAAAAAAAGAGAGAAGAGAGAGACCTGTGAAACGGGGAGGACGAGAGAGAGAGAGAGAAATTATATTTTAATTGATGACGTGGCAGTCTCCTATTGGCTGGCGTAAAACACTGGTTTTACGCCAAGCCTGACCGAATGTTTACTCTTTATCTTATTATGCATAATTTTTTTTGTCATCGAATATCAGTATATCACAAGCCAAAATCTTTTTTTTTTTTTCTTTTCTTAAATATATCTCCAGCTGGTTATATTTCTGTTATTATTATTTTTTCCTGGCTGCTTCTACTTTTAGAATAGCAAGCATTAGTAATGGGAGTTTTTGAACTCCCATTTTGCTATTTTAACACATCAAACCACAAAAAGTAAGTTTTATCTGGATTGCTATTGCCAAAATTTGCAACTTAGCTACAGTAAATTCTTACTAATAAGATATTACTGTAGCTTGTGTTTATTTTCTTTTAATGGTTTTTTAATGTCTCTCTCCTCTCTTTATGTGACTCTCTCTCTCTCTCTCTGACCTTGCCATCGGCGTGGGTCATTTTGCGTGGAGATCAGCGTGGGTCGTGGTGCCGAGATCGACGTGTAGTGGTGGTGTGGTCATGGTCAAGATCGGTTGGAGGTGTTGAGATTGGTGTTGGTTACTAGGTGTTGGTTTGGTAGTGGATTGTAGTTTTGTGGGTCGTTGATGAGTTGTGCGATGTTTAGTTTTGTGGGTTGTGGGTTGTGGGTTGTGCACGCATGGGTTGTGGGATGTTATGGATTGTCATGAATTGTGGTGTGAATGCATGTGGTGGCGTGGGTCTATGAGATTGGTTATTAGCATTGGTGGGTTGTGGATTTTGTGGGTGGCAATGGGTTTTTTCTGGTGGAGGTTGTGGCTGGTGGTAGCGGTGGCTAGATGTGGCGGTGGTTGGTTTTTGTGGTGGTTAGATTATATTATTTTAATAGATTGTATGTTGAAATAAGAAATGAGATATAAGGTAAAAGGTGAAATGAGATATTAAAATAGGCAAAGAATCTTTTTTAAATGTTAAAGTACCAAATTCTTTGAATACCCAAATGTTAGTACCCGAAGTTAGAGATTCGTATGTCTTGAGAATGCAAATCTAGTAACTATCGGAACTCAATGGTGCATAAAGCACTGGAATTAGTTTCAACATAATAAAGAGTAGCTTATTTTCAATGTTTTATATAATTAAATGCTTTCCACGAAAATTCTAAAGTTGTAGTCTGATCATTGAGATCAACATTGAACAGCAGTATTAATTTTAATTAAAGTGGGCGTAGGACATAATAGTTAAAAGAAATTGTGCATGAGAAGGGCTATAACTTTAGAGAACAAACTCTTTAAGGCCCACGTTCTTCTCAAAAATAAAAACCACTCTTAAGGCCCACTTTTGCAGTAAATGAGCCCTTTCCTCTAAATTTGTTGGAGAGTCTTCCCTGCAGCTTTCCTGGGGAGGTTGCTTTAGGCTCTTTTGCATGACTGTCTTTGGTTCTAAATAAAATCTCCACCTGTTAAAAAAAAAAAAAAATCTTCAAAGGCCCAAGCCTGAATAAAGCAGAACCGTCAACTAAAGAAAAATTTTGGTAGCTGTACAAAACATTAGGGATTTATTTTTTCGGTAAATTATAATTTATCTTTGTAACTTATGACCTTACACATATAGTTTGCAACTTTTAATTGCTTCATTTGACCATTTGATCCTATGGTTTGGACTAAAATGAAATTGCTAGTATCAGTCCAAAATAGGATTTATGTTTTCATTTTAATCCAAATTAGGAGATAGAAATGTGGCAATTAAAAAGTTTGTCGGAATAGATCATGATATGATCAAACCGCAATAAGGTAAATAAAGCCCCATTTGGTAGAGCATCTTAAACACACATTTTTAATTTTTAAACAATATTATACGTATTTCCACACACTTTTTCACCCATGTATTTCAAAAAACTACAAACAATATTACTCAAACTCATCTACCAAATGGGCTCTAAATTTTCCACAAAATATTAAACCTATTTATTTAAACGGATCCCAAGAATTTTGTTTTAGTTCAAATCTTTGTTTTTAGGGGGATTTTAGTTCAAATCTTAGACAATCAAATGTAGCAATTTAGAATTTTGAATTAAATTGTTGTTGGGATTGAGTAAAAGTCTCATATGCATGGAACAAAAATAAAGAACTCGAGGAGTCTCATATGCATTCACATTCCATATCTTTAAATTATTCTATTTTACCATCTCAAAAAAATATTTTATCTATTATACCATATTATTTTACAATACCATCAACATCTCAATTTTTATTTTAAAATACAACACATTCAAATAATATAAATTATACAATAAAATAATAAAAAAATTTCTATCTCTCATCGGCCTCTAATTTTTGTCACTGCCTCTCTATCTCAAGCACACCACCACCACCAACGACAGAGGCACCACCACACCAAAACCACCATCACAGCAAGCCCATCGTGACCCAAGAACCAAGCAACAAACCCACTGTGACCCACCCAAACAAAACCCAAAAACCACCTACAACCACCATCACCACCGTGAACCCATTGATGACCCATAGCAAAAACCCACCCCCACCACCACCATGACGGCAACCCCCACCTCCACCACCATGAACCCACAAAAAAATACAATCCAAAATCAGCATCTACCTTGCATTTGAAGACCAATCAGAATTCAAAGGCGAAAATCAAGCAAAAAAAAAAAAAAACACAATCAACAAGTGCACATTACATGAACAAAGACCAAAAAGAACAAAGCCCAGATGAAATTACAAAGAGAAAATACCAAAAAGACATGCAGCAATTGCCCCAATGGGTATCTGAAACCCAGTAAAGCTGGCTTGGTTTTGTTGGCTCCTCTAAAAGACCATTGGTGAGTGCTAGCGAGCCTCTTAAAGAAGAATGTAGAGCTAACCCCCATCGGAACCCACCCTTTACTAAAGAGAGGGCAATTAGACAGAGAGGGAGAACAAAGAGCAAGATCCAGAGAAGTGAAAGGAGAAAAGAAGAGGGTAGGGAGAGAGAGGAGATTAGAGCATTCACAGTGGGCCTCTCAAATGCCAAATGTAAGATACATTTGGCATTCAGGCCCACAATATGCCCAGCAACAGAAGGGTCCAAATGCCAAAGGCCAAAAGTTTTTTGGCATAGTGCTACAGTATCATCTTATTTGTGAGATGGTACTATAGCTGAATGGTATAAAAAATAATAATTTTTTAATTCTCTCTCTCTCTCCCCTTTTTAACCCAGAATTTCTCTCTCCTTTCTCATTATTTCTCTTTCTTTTGTCTCTCTTCCTTCTCTCTTTCTCATCTGCTCTCTCTTCTCTTCAGACCCAAACCCCATCCTCCTCCCAAATCCAAATTCACACGTCAATGATCAAACCTAAACAAAACCACATCAGAGACACCATCAGGCATCATCCTTCTCCTCTTTTGTGTTTTCTGTTATGGGTTTGGGAGTTCTGGGTTTTTATTTATTTATTTTTTTTCGATGCCTATAAAAGAGGTGGGTATGGCTGAGATTGGTTCATTTTTTCTGGTGGGTTGCAATCCTCTCTCGTGTTTTGTGTTCTGGGTTTTGGAGTTCCAGGTTTTGGGTTCTGTGATTTTTTTTTCCTGTTGTGACCAATGCCTATAGAAGAGGTGGGTATGGCTGAGATTAGTTCATTTTTTATGGTGGGTTGCGATCCGGGTCATGTTTTGGGTTTTCTAGTGGACGGTGTGATGGGTTTTCGACGTGGTTTGCCGGCGTAAATCTGGGATTTGCTCACCGTGGGTTTGCCGCCATGGGTTTGGGTTTGGCTTGCAGTGGATCTGCTCACCGTGGGTTTTTTTTTTTTTTTTGGTGGTGGGTCTGTGTGGGTCACGGTGGATCATGGTGTGGTTGAGGTGTGGGTCACGGTGGTTGTGGGTTGTGTCGTTTTGGTGGTGCTGGGTGGCGGTGGGTTCCTGTGTTTTTTTTTTTTGGTGGAGTTGATGGTTTGGGTTTTTTTTTTTTTTTTGGGTGTTGACGATAGAATATGGGTTGCTGGTGGTTTCAGGTGTGTGTAGTGCAGGCAGTGGTGGTGTTGTGGGATATATTATTTTATTGTGTAAAAATATTATTTTAATAAAAAGGTAAAATAATAGAGTTTTGAGATGTTGGGTATATTGTAAAAATGGTATTGTTTAATTGATAAAGTAGCTTTTTAGGATGGTAAAATAGGATAGGATTTAGAATCCAGCTGTGGATACTCTTAAAGGTTGAAGAGAGAGAAAGAAGAAGATATTTTAGGAAAAATGAATAAAAAATTATTATTTTGGTTTTGCAAGTTGCAACATTAGATTCTAAAAATAGAATATTACTGTAACTCGATTGTATATTTTTTTTTTACCATTTTGCAATTTTACAAGCCGGGATGTTGCTCACTTTTAATGCCTTAATACTAAAATCCTTTTACATATGGCATTTGCAAGTCGGTTTGTGAATGCTCTAACAAGTAACAACACAGCTAACCCAGACATCTGTACAAACAAAAAGCCCAGCAACAACGACAAAAAACCACTTTGTTTAATACATGGCCTAATGGGCGTTTAGTGGGCATAAAAGAGAAGAAAAAAAAGGGGAGAAATTTCACTTTGAACCGTATAGTTTAGGCCCATAAACTTTAATATGTACCATAATTATAAAGTGAAACTTCACTTTAGAGGTGTCTAAATTGAACTTTATAATTTCAAAAGTACCAAATTAAATCCTACACTTTTGAAAAGTAACAGATTAAATTTTGGAGTCAAAATTTGTTTAACACCATCAGCATTAAGTAAACGCTAACCATCAAAGATAAAGAAAAAAAAAATGATGATAGTGCCTCTATACAATTTTTAATGGTTAAAAAATGTAAGTCCCGTGGCAACTAGTTATGGCTGACCAAAAGAGAACATAATTGAGAAGAACTATGAAAATGATAATTTGAATAAAAATAATGAAATTGAAACTAACCCCAATTGTTAGAAGAGGTTTGTAATTTAACTGGCATCTGATGATATTTCCAACTTAACGTCCAGGTTCAAATCACCCTTCCCTCATCTATTAATTTAAAAAAAAAAATTGTTGTTATATACTTGTTCTTCAAATTTTTTTTTTTTTTACTTATATATATATAATTATAACTGAAATTCTTTAAATTGTTGTGGTGTTCTCTCTACTCACATTTATGGTGAATCACACTAATTAAATTTATGATGATGTCCGTCATAAATGTAAAAAGATGAAGCAATTGGAAGGTATCAAAAGTCTAAATATGAAAGTAGATTTGATCAATCAATAACCACTCAGGTTCGGCCAAAAAAGTTATTTAGATGCATAATGGAAGATAAGAACAAGGGTGGCTTTCATAAGAATGAAAGAGAGAGGGGTTTGGGGGAGGGGGGGGGGAAGGGGTGTTGATGGTCTTTGTCGGGGGCGGAGAAGTCTTTCTTCCGACAAATGAAATTTGTGTTGGGTTGGGAGCCTAAACCAAAACTTAACGATGAGCTTGAAGCATGGCCCAAAGGCTATCAGTGAAGATTTGAAGAATTCGCCTTATTTTATGCCTTGGGCCTAGGTTGAGTCTGACAAAGATTATGGGATGACCCAAAAACACTTCCTACAGTAGACACGTCAGCATAGTTAAAAAGCATACTGTAATAAAGAAATAGCCCAGCAATAAAGTATTCCAGTGGTAAAATGAAACAGAGCAAAATGAACTTCCAGCTGTTAATTATTTCACAGATTAAGGAAAGTATCTGCATCTTCAATATCATCATCCATTGGTCCTGAAGAAGAGTCCTTTAATACGATAACATGAGGGAAAAACTCTATAGTAATAGTTACATCATAACCTTCAATAGTAAATGAATAAACATGTATCATGGGTTCCATTATAACAAATAATGAGGAAAACTTAGTGTGAGATGAAGGGAGAGGGAAAGATTTTAGCTAGCGCAGCAAGATCATTATGATGTTAGGGTATGCTCATGGATTTAGAATATGTAGTGAGTTGTGAGGGCCATTTTTTGGGTAATATGAGTAGTGAGAAAGTATTTGGTGAAGCTACTGGGGCTTTTTGCTGGGGATAGATAAAAGCTTCTAAGTAGAAGCGTGATGGGTATTTGTGAGCTAGGGGCTGGAGAGCTTAGTTTCTAAGTTTGAAACTAAGAACTCAGAGGCTCAGAACCTCACTAGGAGCTTTAAGAAAATTAGAGAGAAGAGAATAGAGAAGTTTATGAGAGAGCTCTTCTTTATTGGTGTGTCCTGGAGTGTTGATGGAGAGCTTCTATTATAGTTGAGTTTTAGGGGGTGATTAGCAAATAATTTCTGCTAAATCAGCCTCAATCTTCTAAAAATTCTTGGAGAATCATTCCTAGGATTTGGCCAAGAGTGGTAAGTTCAGCTTTTAGAATGTTCTTGCTGTTTTGGGTAATAGCAGTTAGAGTTTTGACTTGGTATTAAATGCTGATTGTCCTCAACTATTAGGATTAGAACATGTATTAAGCTAATGATCTTGGTTTTGCTGTTGCTAGAATCAGAGTTCCCTAAGGCAGATTGCATCACCTCAAGCTAGGTGTCAATCTTGGAACCCTTTACTGGGAACTCTACTGGAGATCCCTTTGGTGTCCTCCAAACTACATTTCCATAAGTTTCCCTAGTTGGGTTCATGTGCTTGGTCCATGAACCAGAAAGTACACATTTTTGGCATGATAGTGAATTGTTTTCAAGTTGTTCTAGAAGCTTTCATGGTCTAGTTATGGCTGCCTTTAGTCCTTGACCGAATGGGTTGGAGAAGAAAGGAAAGATGCCTGGTTGAAGCTTCCCAGTTTTATGTCATGTCATCTCAGCTTTGTGTCACATGAGACATGATAAAAATTAGCTTGGCAAGAAAGGGTTAACCCTTGATGGACACGTGTCCTTTTTTTATTTGATTTGACAAGCTGGAACTGATGGTAATGGGCCCCAACTATCAAGTTATACTAAAATTTGACTTAATAGCTCACGTGAGCTTCAGCTGCTGAGATTTGCATGTGAGCTAGGCTAGCTCAGTTGGGCCTTAAGCTTCTTTGGGCTTGTCCATCCCTACAAAATGAATAGTTTTGCCATGAGTGATATTCATGGGCTTTTGTAGTTAGTTGATTATGGAAAGAAAACAAGCATAGTTCCCATAAATTTTGTAAAAGAAGTATTTTTGAGGGATGAGTAATTTATACTTCCCATGAGTTAGAGACTTTAGTATATGAAAATATGATTTTGCCAAGAAATAATTTTGGGCTTTAAGCATAATGTAATTGCTTTTGTCAAATGATATTTGGGCTTTAATAGAATAATTGTTTGCCCAATAGACTTGGGTTTTTGTAAAGGATGCCAAAATAATGTTGGGCTTTATCAATATGTGCCAAAATAGTATTGGGCTTTATAAATAGGTGCCAAAATAGATTTGGGCTTTTATGAATATATGCCAAAATAGATTTGGGCTTTTTGAGATTTTGTAAAAATGTTGCCGTGTAGCAACGGACTTTAGTAAGAGTGTTGTGTCATACGGGTCTTTTAGAGGTGCTATGTTGTAACAGGCTTTAGAGGTGTTGTGTCGTAGCGGGTTTTCAGAGGTCGTATCGTAACGGGCTTTAAGAGGTGCCGTGTTGTAATAGGCTTTTAAAGATGTCGTGTTGTAATGAGCTTTTTAGAGGTGCCATGTCGTAACGAGCTTTTAGAGGTGTCGTGTCGTAATGAGCTTTTAGAGGGTTTGGACTTTTGGGTTTGCTCACAAGGTAAATGAGTTTGGGCCTTTTTATGGAGATAGTATAATCTAGGTGGCCCAATTTTGGTAGTAGTGTGATAAGTATTTTTGTGAAAACCTAAGTTGGATAATATGTGGGCTATAATGAGTAATTTTTGTGAGAGGACCCAAGATAATTTATGGGGCTTATATGGGAAATATTTGTGGGAGTTCAACATGGGTAATAATATGAGAAAATATTTGGGTAATATATGGGAAGTATGTGAGAAATATTTATGTGGGTTCAAAATAGTCTATGGGCTTGTATGGGTATTTTTTAGTGAGTGGGCTAATGAGATTAGAGTCCGAAAATTTGTACCTCAATAGTCTCTTTCTTTGAAAGTTCATCTCTTCCAAAGAAAGTGGCCTATCAATTAAATTTTATAGAAATCCATAAAGTAGCTAATTATAGGGTGTGTTTGTTTAGGCGTCTATGCAACCTAAACGCGCATTTTAAAATCAATTTGCGATATTAAAAGAGCGTAAGACGCCGTTTCAAATACGCAAGAGAGTCTAGTTTTTTTTACAAATGCCATTTTCTAAGGTTTTCGAAGTATCTTAAACAAACCAGCTCATAATTACAAAAGGAATTGAGATCCCTCTGCGCACTTTCAATTTCAAAACTTACTTGAGCAAGGATTTGCTGGTAAGGAGGGCTGCCGGCTGCCCTTATTTGTGCCCATTACCCTATCTAGAAATGAAAAGTAAGGGAAACATCTTGCTTTCAGCAGTTTAGCCCAAGCCATGTTAGGATTGGTCCAAAATCGCAAGCAAAGTTTGTTAAAAGAGCTAAATTATTCATTTACTATGGCAAATATCAAGACCCTGTTGTCATTTTGGTCTTAAAAGGGATATACTTGAAACTAACTTAATATGTGACTTGTCCTACCATTGACAAGAGTTATTGCCAGCCCTCGATGTTCCTTCTGATTTTAACCAGATAATAATAATAATAATAATAATAATCTTGTTATATATATTTGGAAAAGAGGAACTCAAGTATTTTCCAAAGTTAATTATATGGGGAACATTTATTATTTCGAGGTATGTTTGCCAAGAACACGCTTTAGATTTGTGTGTGTAGTGTGTACTCGTGAGTACCCATTAACCTTAAAATATTCAGTTAGAATTAAATAAAGATTTCTGCAATCATTCCGAGTGGCTTTGGTAAAAAAAGAAGAAGATATTATCCCAAAAAAAAAAAAAAAACTTGAAAAATCGCAGTGTCCTCTAGTGACCAAATAGTGATAAAGGGCCTCCTTTTTTTAATTCCACTAGAAGGAGAAATGGTTGGTTAATGGTTAGGTCATTCCATTATTTAAAGATGAAAAGCTCTAAGACTATCATAAATAAACCCCCCATTAATTCTAAGTGGTTATAAACTTTATGCAACTAGTTTTAGTGTTTTACTATTCTGAAAAGTCTGGGGACAATTATATGTTTTCCCCTTGTCTTTTGCATGTAGGTCCCCATAAAAAAGGCAAGCGAGTGACGATTATGAAAACGAGCTTGTAAATAGTGTTGCATGTCTAAATTGTCCAATCATTTTTCGTTGCTGTTTTGGAAAAATTAGTGCTCACCTTGTAGTAAAACAGAATGTCACTTTCAAACGTTAGCATCTAAATTTTCATAGCACTGGTGGGTGGGACGACTAACGTGTAGCTCGTTCTGAAATATGAACCGAACAAAAACATCAGCTTTGAATTAGAATACTTCTTTTTTATAGATCACGTCCACGATAGGTCACTTTTTTATATATTTTATTTTATATATATATATATATGTTTTTTGTATTTTGTTTTGTTTTTTTAATGCAATACTAGAGGTCTCTTTCCTCAAAAGAAATAAGCCTAAATCAGATTTCCACACACGTTTCTTTCATCTCTAACACGGTTATGAAAAAGATTTCTTTCCAAACTAAAACTCCTCTCATATCTTTTTATTGAATCTAAATTTTTGAAAATTTAATCATTGAAATACATACTCTTATCTTCTATACTTGCAAAATTTTAAGAATATTAAAAATAAATAGATATATCATTAATAACATATTTAAAAATTTCAAGTTTTTGTGATAAAATAAAATGTATAAAAAATAAGTTTATTGATCAAATAGCATATAACATTTGATTTGAATGAAATTTGATAAATATGTTAAGAACAAAAAAAAAAAAAAATGCAATCTAACTGTTGTTCTTTTTAGAATTCACATTTAATAAAAAAAACATATATAGAAAGAATTAAAAGAGTTTCCTTTCAAATTAGTTTGAAGATAAACATTCTCCAATATTCAGGTGATAGATTTATTAGTTTGGGATATAACGTAAACTCAAAAATTCTAGGTTCAACCCACCACACTATCAATCTATAGGATTTCTAAAATATCATTGATTGGTAGCTCAAAAGCCTAACCAAAATTGGGACAGCTTCTCTTTATATATAAAAAAGAAAAAAGAAAAAAGAAAAACCTTCTTTCATCCCTATAAAATAAAAATAAAAACAGCAACTTCCTTAGTACAAACAAAAAGTACATGAACCATTTTCCGTTTGTTTGTGAAGCATTACGGCCCGTACTATACTACTATAGAACTACGTCACTGACCCACTTAGATTAAGTTGAATTTATAAACTAAATTAGGTGTTTTCAACAACATGGCAATGAATCAGAAAACGATAGGTTTGAGATTTAAAAAGGCAAGAGAGATCAATAGATTCCAATTTTCAAAGTTTTTAAACAAACCCGAGTCCTCACTTTGTATGAGTTCTCACTGTCAAATCTTGTCTTATTACAAAACTTAAGCAAATAGAAAATGACACACAAATAAAAACAAGCAAGCAGTTCTCATGAATTTTATTGTCAACAACTCCACCTAACAAATCTTGTTTCTTATTGTTGAATCACTCGGATCTGCTGCTGATGCTGCACCATCTGAAGGTTTACGCGCGAGCAAGATCGAGCCATCTCGCCCGCTAATGGAATCACAGGGAGGTTGTCACAATCACATATCTCCACCATGAAGCCATCAGGGTCATGGAAGAAGAGTTGATCAACATGAATCCCACCTTCCTCCACCATTGATCGCACGTAAGAAATTTCCATATCCTTCAGCTTCTTCTCAACTGCACCCATGCTCTCACACTGCCCATCATGCAGAATTTTGTAACTTTTATCATCAAAATTGTTATAAATTATATTACAATTTCATTGCAAGTAACATGATCATTAGATTTTTCTAATTAAATTAGGAGAAATATTATGCTTACCATATTTTCACAACCAATTTTAAGTACTTGTAAACAAAATTGTAGTTTTAATGATAAGTTTAAATTAGAACTAATAATAATTTACTACCTAGAAATTTTTATAAGAGTATTGTGAAAATGCAGTATTCGTAACTCTTTATCATAAATTAATTCAAAATACGACGATACTCAATCAATCGATATTGACAATATATTATATAAAATAGTTACATCACTTTTTATTTACGAAAGTATTATGAAAATATAACGTACGTAACTCTCTATTCTATTCTAAATTAATCTAGGAATCAACCATTAGTGACAATTATTGTATAAATAGTTACATCAATTCACATCACATCAATAATCATTTAAAAATAAATAAATCGCCTTATATTAATAACATTTGTTGTATTTGTAGAATAATTAATGTACGCCACTATAAAAGATTTGTACAGATAAACATATAAATAGTCACGTCACATCACATATCAGTATATCACATTAAAATAAATTAATAGTTTTATACAAAATCCTTAAAGATTTGAATGTAATACTTAATCTTTTCACTTACCAAAAAAAAATAATACTTAATCTTTTCTATATTATTAGTTTACGTATAAAAAAAAAAAAAATTATATCTTATAGAGATGCTGAGTGTAATTAATACTTGAAACCAAGGAAGTCAATATCGTACCGGAGGTTGTACCAGTTTGGCCACTGATATGATATATTTTGGATACCGGTCAATACCGGTGTACCGTTTCAGGTTTACAGCTATTATATATATATATATATATATATATATATATATATATATATATATACACATATATATACACACACCAAAATCTCTAGAACTATGTTTATAAGCATATAATATTTCACTTATATTATAGTAAATATAAAAGTTTATCATAAAACATTATCTCAATTCAGAACAAATTATTCATAGTTTTAGACTTTAGTATCAATTAAAAGAAAAAAAAAACACAATCTAAAAAATAGAAAGCTTAATTGTTCATTGCATACTAAAAAAACAAATAATACTAATAAGTTAATGTAAATAAGTTACCATTATGCCCTTACGAAAATTCAAAAATTACAAAACTAAAATAAAATAAAAAACTTTTTTTTATACCGGCCGGTATTGCCCAAAATTGGCTGGTATGGCTGGTACGTGACCGGTATGGCCGGTATTTTTTCTAGTACAAAATAGAAGTGTACTGGTACCGGTGCACTGGCCAGTACGGTATGTACTGGCCGGTACCGGTACGGTATCGACCACCCTGCTTGAAACCTTGAATTTTTTTAGTGTAATGAAAAATCCACGAGGGGATTTTTGTATATAACATGTATCTATAGCATGTATGGAACATGTCTGTTTGAGAATTTTTTTTTTTCAGTAATTTATTTACATAAAGTAAAATAAATATTTAAAACTTAATTTATTTTTAAAAAGTTTAAACTTTTATATTATTTGAAATAAAGATAAGATAAAAAGTAATGTAACAATCACAAACAATGAATAATTAAAGTAAAAAACTAGCTTATGATCAATAGCTAAACCCGAACGCTAAGACTCAAATTTAGCTGCAACTTTCTTATATACTGCCAGTGCATTACCATTTCAACTAAACTAATCTTTACCAACCATTCTACTGTATTTCAATAATCATGCTCTTCCCAAATAACATCATATTGTTTTTTCCTTTGATTGTCTCCATAGGATAGGTCAAGGATCACGTGAAGGACCAAAACACCTTAGGTTTGGGCCAGGCCTAAGATCTGTATCCTGTATCATAGGAATATATAACTCGGGCTCTGTTTTGAGGTAAAAAGAAAATCTTTATTCGTTTTTTCTTTCTTATATATAATACTTCCCCAATTCATGTGGTCTAAAATGAAATCTCACAACCACTAGTCTTAGAACTCCAATGATAGGTTAATATTTTAAGGGCTCCAACTATCAGCAATTTGACCATAGGTTGGTTGGTTTGTAACAGAGATTCAGAATGTAAGAAAATACAAAGCAATAAATATTAAAATACACCTCAAAGAGATTACAAAAAAAAAAAAAATTGCAGAACGAAATTTAATCCAATTCACCCTCAAAATTAATTTTTAAAGCTAAAAAAAACTTACCTAAAATTTCCCCAAAAGCTGGGCGAGGGTCATCCTTTTCTCTCTGCATTCATCCAAAAGAAAATAATGCCTGAATTGTTTTTTTTTTTTTTTTGTGGTATTTTTTGTATCACTTCTTTGTTTAGTTTTTTTCCCTTTAATTATGCAATTGTATTATTGCATGAACCAATGAACCATTTAAATAATCAGAGCAGAAACTTCATAGCCAAAAAAAAAAAAAAAACCATTATTAAAATAAAATCAAAGTTATCCGTTCAATTTCAGTCCCCATTTTGGTTTATATATATTAAAATAGAATATTTCCGTTCTGATTCTGAGTTACAGCTATATATATATATATATATATCAATTGAAAAGTGTTAAAAAAACAAATAATATATTCTTAATATCATTGATACATAGTTACATACTAGTAACGAGGAGATTTATAATAGAAACAAATTGCAAATAAAAAACTAAAAGAATTATTATAAATAAATTAAATTAATAGCTCAAATGACTCAACTTTCTCAGTATAATAATATCAAATCAAACCAACAAACTCAAAACGCTGTTAATTTTCTAAGAAGGAAATTAAAAAGGAAAAAAAAAAGTAAAATATATTTTACTCATGGCCCTGTTAGCAGAATGATCAATGGATCACAAAATTTAGCAAAACCAAAACGCTGCCATAGAATTTGTTAAGAACTACAAATTAAACCGTATACCACACACACACACACACAGTACGTAGATCCAAAATTACCTGGAAAGAGATATGATTATCCTTTGGATTAATTTCAGTCTTCTTGGGCATGCTCTCCGGGTCCTCTGATTGCAATAAATGGATTCCCATCCCGTACCCAAACAGCCTACATATATAGAACAAACATACACAGATTATCAAAACCCAATAAAGAAAATTATCAAGAAACTTTAATGAATCCAAGAATGAAAAGGGACAGTGATATAAATAGATTCCCATTAATTTTTTTCATCTAAATTAAACTCTTTTCATTTTTTATTTTATTTTTTATGTGAACTCTTTTCATTTTGATTTCTTGTGCGTGAAATGAATTAATTACCATGCACCGTCAAAATCAAAAGAGCCAGGCCTCCTGATAGGGACAAACCCAAGAACATTCTGATAGAAATCTATGGACTCCTCAACTGATCTACAAACAAGTGAGATGTGGTTCAAAGACTTGATAAGCAATGGGTTTCCCGTGCTTTCTTTCATTTTTCCAAGAACAAATTCCAAACCCCAAAACCCAAAAAACAAACAGTAACCTGGTCCTAATAGAAGTGCTACTTCTTGAGAAGAGTTCGTAAAAGGTGGAACTCCTTGTGTTTGTTTGGGACCGATCGAAAATTCAGGTCTGCAAAGAAAGAAAGGGGGTTGGTGGCTCTATATAGAGGCCAAGACACTTCTTCATGTAAGCCACGTGTCCCTTTCATGTGACGTGTCAGTAGTGGATGAGTCTGACACGTTGCTGACTCGGATCGCAAACCCTACCCACTTTCTTATTTTTTTTCACCCTTGAGGACCGGGAACACGTAAGCTACCATTTATTTTTGTTATATTCTGTTTTTAGTGAAATGGTAAGTGTAAGTATTGGCCGTTGAGCCTCCACTTTTATGACGATTGCTCTTAACTATTTGTATTTTTATATTGTCTTGATTGTCCTTTCTATGTTTTTTAAAAAAAAAAAAAAAAATTTATAAAATGGCTATTTGAAATATAATAAATTCTAGTGAAGAAGAGAATAGAAAAAACATATAAACACGGGAGTAAGAAAACATAAAATAGATAGACTATTACTAAAAAAGAAATGATATATCCACAACATTTTTATAACAAATTATAAGTGGCAAATTGTTACTAGTTGTTATTGTTGGGGCAAAAAAAGTAATCTTAATGTTAGGTTCAAATTTGAACCAATAATAACTAATCATCTATGATTTGTTATGAAAATGTTGTAAAAATATTGTGGACGTAGCACCTCTCGAAGAGAAGACATTTATTCATGTTTTGTTTTGACAATTTGGTTGCAATTTAAAAAAAATAATAATAAAGATAGAGAGGTGCTACGTCCACAACATTTTTACAACAAATCATAGGTGGTTAGTTGTTATTGGTTCAAATTTAAACCTAACACTAAGATTACTTTTTTGCCCCAACAATAACAACCAGTAACATCCTGCCACTTAGGATTTGTTGTAAAAATGTTGTAAAAATATTATGGACATATCATTTCTCATAAAGATATGTAGTAGTACCTAAATTTATGGATGATAAGTTATAGTAACAGTTTTATAGTATGAGTTTTTTTTTTTTTTTTAATTCAAAATAAATACGAAGAGATATATTAAAAAAACAAACAAACAAACAAGAAAAAAAAAAGTGAATTAGGAGTAAGGAAATTGCAAATTCAAAAAGATTAAAAAAAATATATATAGTTGAATGAGTCTGGATACAAAGGAAAAAAAAAACATAGGCTTAAAATTCTAAGTGAATGAAGGAGTATGGGGCGTCGAAGCAATTCAAGTCTTGAATACATGATAGTCCTATTTTGTAGACATGTGAATTAGAAATGTAATTTTGCTAAGTTGTCCCCAAGTTTTAGCACTCCTTAAAATTAGGATGTAAGGATATTCTTAAACCACAAACTTATCCATCCCAAATAAGAAAGTTCATCCGAAATAGAGAAAGCCTTTTAAATAATAGTAGTATAGATAATAAAACAATAATTGATTCTTACTCAACAAATAAAAATTTAATCAGTTGAGCTAATTTGAACTACCATTAAGACTTGTCACTTTGTTGTGCATGGATTTGTGCAAACTTTTGTTTATTTTTTAATTTGGAAACTCATGAAGTCATGATGATGTACAAATGCGCGCAATAGTGCAGTGTGAGATTGCATTCTACTTTCTAGAGCCTTCATTCGAGAGACATGTATATAAAAAATTTGACAAGAACAATTTAAAATATAACGAAACTTACTCAAGTAGTAATGAATAATGACTAACTGGGACCTGGTTGTTTGAAAAAATAAGGGTATGTTTGTTACGTGTGTTTAAAACAACAGTTTTTAGTTTTTTTTTTTTTTGGAAATACATGTGTTTAAGCTACCATTTATTTTTGTTATATTTTGTTTGTAGTGAAATGATAAGTGTAAGTATTGGCAGTTGAGGCTTTATTATATGACGATTGCTCTTTATTATTACTAGCATTTGAATAATTATTTGTATTTCTATATTGCATCGATTGTCCTTTCTATGTATTTTTTATATAAAAAATGATTATTTGAAATATAAATAAATTCTAGTGGAGAAGAGAATAAAAAAGACATACAAACATGTGAGTAAGAAAACATAAAAAAGATTGAGTATTACGAATATTACCTCAACTTATATTTCAGAGAGAAAGAGGGAGAGGGGAAGAGAAGACATTATTTATGTTTTTTTTTGACAATTTGGTTGCAATTCAAAAAAAAATAAAGATATGTAGTAGTGCTTAAATTTATGGATGAGAAGTTATAGTAATAGTTTTATAGTATGAGTTTTTTTTTTTTTTTTTAAATTTTATTCAAAATAAAGAAGAAGAGAGATATGAAAAAAAAAAAATAAAAAAACGAAAAATTTGAGATTAGGAGTAAGGAAACTGCAAATTCAAAAAAAAAAAAAATTACTTAAATGAGTCTGAATAAAGGGGAAAAAAAAAAACATGGGCTTAGAATTCTGAGTGAATGAAGGAGTATGGGGGAGTTGGGGCAATTCAGTGTTTGAATACATAATAGTCCTATTTTGTATACACGTAAAGTTAGAAATGTATTTTTGCTGAGTTGTCCCTAAGTTTTATGACTCCTTAAACTTAGGATGTAAGGATATTTTTAAACCACAAAATTATCCATCTAAAATAGGAAAAGTCCATCCCAAATAGGGAAAGTCTTTTAAATAATAGTAGTATAGATGATAAGACAATAATTAATTCTTACTCGACAATAAAAAATTTAATAAGTTGAGCTATTTCGAACTATCATCAAGACTTGTCACTTTGTTGTGCATGGATTTGTGCAAATTTTGTTTATTTTTTAATTTGGAAACTCACGAAGTCATGATTATGTACAAATGCAATAGAGTGCTTTCTACTTTCTAGAGCCTTCATTCGAGAGACATGTAGCATGTATGTAAAAAAATGACTTGGTTTAGGTCCATTGCATCAGTGCACTAGACCTGGTCAGATAGGGACACATGTCTAAAAGTGGATACATGTCATCATCTTAACGAGTCTAGTATTACAGGACACTGGACCTAAGCTTGACCCTATAAAATATTGGACAAGAACAATTTAAAATATACCAAAACTTACTCCAGTAGTAATGAATAATGATTAACTGGGACTGGTTGTTTTAAAATTAATAAAATAAAATAAAATAAAACAACAATCTGGGACCTAGTTGCCATTAGATTATGTCCATCTTTCTTTTCTTTACCCCAGTGTGCCGCTACCCAAGTTACCATTATATTATTCACACCTTCCCAAATAACAATAAATTAATAAATAAAGCTATTCTATTGAAATTTTTTTCAATAATATGAGAGTAATACTTAGGGGGGATAAGCTAGAATTTTTAATTTGTAGGTCGAATTATATATTCATACATTACTTATAACTTGGGGAACCAAATTATGCATACCTAAAATTATCAAATTTCATGGATTCCCTCACACTTTGGCCTTTGTAAGATTAATTTTGTCAGAGTAGTCTTTTTTGAAACCACTGCTTATGGTATTGGAGTAGTTGTTTAAGGGAAAAATAGTGTATGTGTCGGGCGCATAAGACTATTGTCTCACTGACAAATGTGTCCCACAAGTGTGGAATTCTGCTGTCAGTGAGACAATGGTCTCATGCGCCTGGCAGATGAGATACCATCTCTTATTTGAGATGTAGATGGTTAGATTATCACATCTCTTATAGTGAGAAGCTTGTTGGTTGCTTTTCTCTAGAAGAAATCGAAGCATTGGTGGCTCAACACGTTGTGGTCTTCGCTCAAGCACTTGGTATTCATAGTGTGAATTTTGAAGGCAATTCCTAGCAGCTCATTCAAACTCTACATTCTCAAAGTTCTAGCTCTATCCTCATATGTCATTTATGGTCTGTTTGGATTGAAGGGAAGAGAGGGAGAGTACAGTAGAGTAGATATGAATTGGTCCAAAATGAGCCTATTTTCAGCCAACTATTTTCCACACCCCTCTACTCTCCCTCCCTCCCTCCCCTCTCATTCCAAATAGGCCATTATAGAATGTTTTTAGTTTTCTTTTTGTTCCATAGAGTGTGTAATCAAGTAGCTCATGCTCTTGTTCAAGTTTCTCACTTTGTTGACAATTTGGCAGTGTGGATGGAAGAGCTTCCAAGGAATCCAAGCTCTATCTCTCCTATTGCTTTGTATGATCTTATTTCTATTCAATGAAATTTTCAGCCTTCCACTCACCAAAAAAATAAAAAATAAAAAATAACTTTAACATCATATACTATATAATAAAAGTTAAACTTCGAAATTGTCATTGCATTAAATTGCTACACCGAACAAACAACTTATTTATTATCAACTGCTACTTTATCTTATTAATAAAAAACCTGCTACTTTATCACTTCTTCATTAATAAAACGATAACTATCTTCCTATAAAACAAAAAAAAAAAAAAACAAAATGATAACTATCTAATTTTGATTTTTTTTTCTTTGAGAAACAATTTTCTAATCTTTATTCATGTGGAATCTAAAAAAAAAAAAATTTAAAGCTTTATTCACGTGAGTGTGTAAGTTCAACCAAAAATTTAGATAAGTTTTTTTTTTTTTTTGAAAGTTAGAAAAAGTTCAGTAAGTTTCCCACATCATTTAAAACCTTATTGCATTAATCCTATGGTATTTTTTTTTTTTGGTACATTATATAATTGGTCCCTATCCTTTACATCATATTTCAATTTAATCTTTAACCTTCCAATTGTGTCAATTTAGTCCCTAACTTTTAAGTACCGTGTCAATTTGATCACTGTCGTTATGTCATGGATGGAAATATCTCACATGTCTAACGGACTAATAATTGAATTTTTTTTATGCCACTTCAACTACCAGCAGTATAAACACTTCATACTAATTTTTTTTTTTTTTTAAAGAAAAAAAAATAAAAAGAAGAACAAACTTCTGTTCTCATGTGGAGTTAGATTGGAGGAAAATTAAATCCTTAACTCCATTTCATAATTTTTCAATTTTGACATCTTTTTTCAAGATTTCTACTGGGATTAAGGCAAGGCTTTAGCTTCAACACTACATCAACAACAATGTCAAAAACAAGAAAAAATCCACTGGTTTCAATGAAATTGTTGTCAAATACACCAGCGACACAACAAACACCGAATTAGAAGAAAAATAACAAATATAAGAAGCCGTTGGTTTTGATTGCATGGGTGTAGGCAGAACAATAATAAAGCCGTCACTATCTTCTATGAAAATTCTAAAGAAGGACTAGCAGAATTAGTGTGGGAATGGGCAGTGCTAGTTTGGCCATTCTTCTTATGGGTTACAACTTACAAGCTTACAGAGCTATGTGGCCATGAAAGAAGTGAGAGTGAGATCTAGTTTTCCCAATCTATCTAACGTAAGAACAAAAGTTTTTTCTTGATCTCTCTCTCCATTTTCTTTTTTCTTTTATTTTATTATGATATAACTGTATAATTGCCAGTTGATGTGGCATGAAAAATATTTATTTATTAGTCCGTTAAACACTTTAGGTATTTCCATCTAAGACACACCGACAATGACTAAATTGACATGAAATCAAAAGGTTAAGGACTAAATTGACACAATTGAAAAGCTAAGGACCAAATTAACACATAATGTAAAGGATAGGAATCAATTATGTAATTTACCATTTTTTTTCTAAAATTGTTCTTATCAACTCTGTTTTTTTTTTTAATAAAATTTTATTTTTTGCGTTTAAGAATTATTAATAGTTTACATTTTTTTTGGGATAGAACTAATCAATAGAAATACTGCCTTTTGGTTCTTGCCACTTCACTTATACATGCCCATATATATTTTTTGATGAACACTTATACATGCCTATATATGGTAACATAACGGATTGGTGCATTCTTTGCATTTTACACTGTTTTGAACTTATGAAATTTTACCACTGCACACATTTGGTGCGATAGTCACTACACAAGTATAAGTATTTGTGGGGTGTGGGGGGCAAGGGTTGGGGTTTAAGTCTCCAGAAGGGAGTTTCACACACATATACACTTAGTTTAAGTTAGAGTAGAAATTCTATCTTATATATAAAATAAAAAAAAACCTCATGAAACTTTTTTTTTTTTTTTGAGAAACCTCTTATGATACTTTTTTTTTTTTTTTTTTGAGAATCCAAATCCGAAGGTCGACTTTATTGAAAAGTAAAAAGTCACAAGATACAAAGGGAGTTATATCATCAAGAACGGACTCGATCCAAACTTGTAGCTCATTACCGGATTTATCTTGGCAAGATAATGGGCAACTAAATTGCCTAATCTTTTTACATGAGAGAAATTGCAGAAACGAAAAGCACTAGCTAGAACAAGAGAATCCTGAATAACATGGTCAAACTCTGGATGGTTGGTACCTCCATTCTTAAGAGCATTTGTGATCATCTCGGCATCCCCCTCAAAAGTAGCTTCAAAAATACTCATCTCCTTAGCAAACAAGATCGCTCTTCTACAAGCTAAAGCTTCCACTGTGGCTGCAAAATTTGGGATAGGAATTCGTTCAGCCAAAGCACCAATTACCAGTCCCTCAGAGTCACGGATAACCACTCCCAAACCAGCAGCTCCCAATTCCTTGAAGACGGCTCCATCAAAATTCACCTTATAAGACAAAGGAATCGGAGGAAGCCACCTGGTATTACTCCCAATTGATGAAGAATGGGGTTGTCAAAGTACCTGAGCCGAGTAGAAATCATGGAGGAAGAGCATAGCCTTGGTTCAAAGGGCTTGGAGATCTAGGAAGCAACCACCCACTCAGTCAGAGTTTCTTTTTTCCCAAATCATCCAGAAAATCACTGCTAGCATATTGATATCAATCCTGTCCTTCATCATAACAAGCATTTCCATTGAATTATCAAATTTGGAAAACTTGTATTTTAGAAATTTTTTACTGACCTCATCTGCTTCCCAAATAACCATTAGAACAGGGCAGATCCACAATGCATGAATAGTATATTCACAAGCCGAGTTACACCTAGGACATGATACTGATGATACCACATTTCGTCTCCACAGGTTCAACAAAGTTGGAATAGCTTCATTTGTTGCCCTCCGTAACATGTGTTTGACCTTGGGAGCGACCCGCAGACTCCAAGTTCCGTTCCACATCCTTTTACTTCTCCCTAAATTAGAACAGTTAGGGAGGGAGCTTCTCTCAGACTTGGCCAGCACTTGATATGCACTACAGGTGGAATAAATTCCCTTACTAGAGGGGAACCAAACTTGTTTATCTAGGATGTTATTAATACTCAGTGGCAATCACTGGCGGAGCCAGAGGGGGCACCTGCCCCTGACTCCTAAATTTTTTTTTGTTGTATTAGTAGTCACATGGAGGAAAAAAAAACCTTCTACTTGTTGAAAGTGACCAAATCATTGTTTTTGTCTTGTCTACGTGTAACTTGCTTCTATTTTACTATTTACTTTTATATTATTATTTATATAATTTTTACCATTTATGATACTTTTCATAGTATTTTATCTTTGAATGATACTAGAGATATTACAAATTTTACTACTTATGTCTTACAAATTAGCATGTCACCAATCACAAAAAATAATTTCAAACATTTATTCATTATATTTTTTAAGTAACACTAATCATATTTTTACTCCATCAGTTTGTAAATTTTTTAGTAGCTATGAATTGGTTGTTTTTGTTTATTTATTTTAATAATATGAAATATATTCATATTTGCTTACAATTGTTTATTTATTTTGTTATTATTGTTGATTAATGTTTTTTAGATAAATTTCACTTTTAATCTCGTCTTTTAATTTTGCCCCCTCTAGACTAAAATCCTAGCTCCGCCACTGGTGGCAATCCAAAAATAATGCTAGCTTCATGAGGTAGAAACTCTTGCTTAATCAGGTTAGTCTTCCAAGTATGGGATTCATCATCAATCAGAGTACTAACTGTGGAATTCGGACTAAGAGAGGAGATCGGGGATATGATGTTACTGTAGCTGGCATTTGGTAACCATTTATCACCTTTAACTTTAATGGAATTACCATCACCAACTCTCCAAACTGAACCCAACTCAATAACATGTTTAGCTTGGACAATACTTTTCCATGCACAAGATCCTTTGTTGTAGCTAGTTGCCTTTAGGATTGAATAGTTCGGAAAGAACTTGGCCTTAAACACCCTATGGAGCAAATAATCCTCATGGTTTTTCAAGCGCCAAAGTTGTTTGGCAAGAAAGGCATCATAGAACTTGCCCAACTCTCTGAAGCCCAAACCCCCTTCACTCTTTGGAAGACACAATTTCTCCCAACTCACCTAGTGGATTTGCTTTTGTTCGCCTTTGTAACCCCACAAAAACTTTCTTATTAGCACTTTAATTTCCTTGATCAGCCCTCTTGGGAGTTTGAAGCAAGATATGGTGCAAGTGGGGATCGCCTGAACCACCGCCTTGACTAAGATTTCCCAACCGGCTTGGAATAAGAGCTTTTCCTTCCAACCCTTGAGCTTCTTCTAGATCCTCTCCTTGATGATGCTAAATGATTTCTTCTTGGCTCGACCAACCAGAAATGGCAAGCCCAAATACTGTTCATATCTTTGAATAGCTAAAACTCCCAAAAGTCTTTTATTTCCTCCTGAGTCTGGGCTAGTGTGTTTGAGCTGAAAAATAGATTTGTCTTGCCCCTGTTAATATTTTGACCCGACACCTCTTCATAAAGCCGAAGGATTGATTGAATCTTCTGACATTTAGTAATAGAAGCTCTGCAGAAAATGAGACTATTGTCTGCGAAAAGTAGATGAGAAATCTGAGGACCAACTAGACAAAGAGAAACACCTCGAAATGCTACCATCGCTTTCGGCTTTCTTCAAGAGACCATGTAACCCTTTTGTCACCTGTAAGAACAAATATGGGAACGGAGGGTCACCCTAACAGAGGCCCCTTTCAGGCATAATAAGACCGTGTGGTTGGCCATTCAGTAAGATAGAATAGGAGATAGATCTGATGCTCATGGAAATAAGCGATATCCACCTTTAGCAAAACCCCATATTTTCCATGATTTTTTCAAGGAACACCTACTTAACCCGATCGTACGCTTTGCTCATATCAAGCTTTGCAACCATTGACCCCATCTTGCCAGATCTCTCGGATTTCAAATAGTGGAGCGTCTTGTGAGCAATCAAGATGTTATCGGTAATGAGTCTATCCGATATAAATGCGCTTTGGGTTTCTAAAATTAGCTTAGGAAGAAACTTTTTCAGGCAGTTAGCAAGCACTTTAGCAATAAGCTTATATAACACGTTACTCAAACTAATAGGCCTAAAATTCGTGACCTATCTTGGGCTTTGGATTTTAGGAATAAGAGTATGGAATGTGTGATTAAGGCTTAGAGGAATTATACCTAAATTCCGCACAGCCAACATTGTAGCAGAAACTTCTCCACCAACTTTAGACTAGTACTGTTTTTAGAAAAGGGGAGGGAGCCCATCAGGGCTAGGGGCCGTGTTAACTTCCATTTGCTTGAGAGCAAATTGGACTTTAGAGGCTTTAAAAGGTCTAAGTAACTCCACATTCATTTCTTGAGTAACTAGAGGCTCAACTCCACCCAGAACTTCATCAAACACCATAGGATTAGACAAAGATAATAGAGAAGAGTAAAACCTAACAATCATACCCCCAATTTTGTTTTCATCCTCAATCCAATTCCCATTATTATCTTTAAGACCCGCTATGAAATTACGTTTGTTTCTTCCAGTTGCTCGACAATGAAAGTACTTGGTATTCTGATCACCATCCCTGAGCCAATCAATTTTAGATCTTTGGTTCCACATACACTCTTCCATATCCATCAATTTATTAATTTCATCCATCAGAGTTTTAACTTGACTATTACCCCTCCCTGCAATAGCTTCAGCTTTAGCCTTAGTCAATAATTTTCCCTTTTAGACTAAAGTTAATCTGATATTATCGAAGGTATGTTTATTCCAAGATTGCAACTGAATTTGATAATCACTAACCTTTTTCAGTACCTTACCCATTAGATCACCCTCCGAACACATATCCCAAGTTGAATGAACCACCCCATCACACTGTTCATCTTTGAGTCACATAGCTTCAAAACAGAAAGGCTTCTGAGGGCGGTAGAAACAATTGTGGACATCATCTGAGCAAAGCCAAATAGGCTTATGATCTGAAGAATACCCCGACAGATGGTGAAGATGTACCGATGGGAATTTAAGTAATTATTTAGCAAAGGCAACGACTCTATCGAACTGGACCAATACCAACGGACCCTTATATCTTCTATTGCACCATGTGAACGGCAACCCAGAGAAACCAAGGTCTTTAAGACCACAGTAATCTAAGCCATCTCGAAATTTTTGCATCTCCTTCTTAAGCCTCATAGCTCCCCCTAACTTCTCCTCCAGTCTTGTTATTTTGTTAAAATCGCCGATATAGAGCCACAACAAATCAATTTGAGTGTTGAAGTAACAAAGCAGGGACCAAGAATCTTCTCGATTGATTGTCTCCAGAGCTCCATAAAACCCCATGAACCGCCAGGCATCATCAATCCTTGGATTTACCACTGTGTCGATATGATGCAGAGAGAAAGTACGAATGTGAAGATCCAACTCATTCATCCACAGCAAAGCAAGCCCGCCACTAAGATGTCTTTGAGGAACAACAAACATATTATCAAACTTCAAACGACATCGAATTTTCTCCATATGCAAACTTTTCTTTTTGATTTTCCATCAAGAATATCAACCTCTTATGATACTTTAATAGTTTATAATAGAATAAAATTAATCAAAATGATTTTATCGATTGTTAGATTTTTTTTTTTTTGGATATACACGGCACTAAATAAATAAAATAAATAAAGGTACAACCTTTTTTTGGGATATGTTTCAGCAGCAGTGCGGGTTTTTTAAATGAATTCTCATCTTCCAAATAAAAAAAGCAATATATCCAATAAGAGATTTTCTCAAGAAAAAAAAAAAAATCCAATGTTCCCATGCTGCTGATGCAAGAAGAGAACTGTCAAAATTTGTAATGATATACTTATCCCAAAAAAAAAAAAAGATTTGTAATGATATAGATTAAAAAATAAAATCTATATCTCAGCTTATTTTATCTGTAAGATTGGCCATACCAAGATGAAATGTTTTATGTTAGTTTTACCGTTACCTAATTAGCATGACATGTGAGAATTAAATATTGATTTGAAATATATGTTGTTGTTTTGAAAGATATGTTTTTGCTAAAAAAATTTCTATGTATATTTCTATTTATAGGTGGAGAAATGCATAAAATTATTGAGTACATTAATGAGATTTTAAAATTATGTATACAAAAAAGTATATTCATAAGTTTATAACCAAAACTTTGTAGCAGAGGACTACTAGTAGTAGCATTATAATATTTCTAAACTCAAATAAGTATGTAAAATTGTCTAATTTTCCATAATTATTTATGCACGACAAAAAACCTTAATACCATTATAATAAACTTCATTCCATTATCATTTCTAAAGGGAACCGTTAGCACTCATCATTCATAAAATAAAATTTATTCCATTATAATTTCCAAAGGGAACTTAAAAATTTTCTTTAATTTTTTATATTTGAAAATGTACTTTATTGGCAAATCAAATTATCTTATAGAAAAAAGAAAAAGAAAAAGGGTTATCTCCAGAGTCAGTAATTCCTGCTCCAACCCACTTCATGGAATTTGAGAAAACCATTCATGTGTACTTTTAGGTTGTGCTCGTGTTTGTTTCACTTGAAAATTTATCAATTAACTGTGAACAGTTAAGAACTCTATCTATATTGGAATTAAACTAAAAAAACTAAAGAATCTTACTCTGTTAAGAACTTAATACTAACTTGCACATGATAATTATTTCATATTCAATTTTATATCTTAGTCCACACTCCAAAATGAGCTTGTTGAAGATCATAAGTATACATCCATCCTGAATGATCACGAATGAAGTATCAACTTTAGGAACAACTAGGTTTTAGTCGCTTCATTTTTGACAAGGATACGAAACAGAAGTGGCATTCTTTGGTGTGGTCCATGCAGACCTGTTTATATCCTTCATCAAACAACTCCAAAAATGGGTTATGGGGAGTAGGACATATACTAAATATACAAGAAAGAAGAGATTAGTACGGCAAACTTCAATGACTAGTAAGATCAGAAAGCGACATCTTCATGACCATTCGACATATATGAACAAGTTGTATCTTGCAAGGTGTGCTAGTGTGTGTGGATTGTGGAAAGATTTGTAAGAGACCTGTTAAGTAACCAAGTTTGAACCAACCATTCAACCAGGCCAAAGAAAGTTAATATATGCCGATGATCAATTTCAATTACTCTTTCTGCTTTATTAGCAGACATACATATATGTTTACTAAGTAATTTATGGACCTTTTCTGGAATGTACGTTGGAAACGCCAAGTAATGCCATTGATCTACTAGCTAGGATCTTGGTGGTTGGTTTCTACTAGATTTTGGTTTGATGTTGATAAGGTATCGATCAATGATTACATGACCATCTGATGCTTCAGACTAGGGAAAGAGCCAGGATTCAAACTTAAGGGGGCCAATGTTCTTTGTTCTTAGAGTTTCAAAAATTGGAATATCAATACTAGAGGTTAACAAAGTTGCATTATTAGCATTAATTTATTAATTATTATTTGAATTTTTTCTTTTCAAAAAAATTTAATAATATGATTTTATAATCAAGAGTTTTACAAGTCAAATGGCACATTTTAATATTTTCAAAGTTTAACTAATGTGTGGATGAAACAATCAATATGTGACATAGGAGTTGTTTCTATGACTATAAGAGTGGAGTCATTTAAGAGGGGCATAAAACTCTCAAATGAGAGGGAGAAATTGGGTAAAGGTTGTTAGGTTTTTGTGATTTTTTTTTTCTAGGATCTGTAATTAATTTGTTGTTATTGTTTTAGCTTAGATCAAATTTATGATTTGTCCAAAGATTTTTCTTATTATCCAGCTATGTGCATTTTTTTTCTTATAGATTTTCCTTGTTATCTATTTGTTGGATTTCTTGGGTCAATCTGTAAATTTTTTGGGGAGGGGGTCAAGTATATAAATTTAAAAGCTAGAATTAAAATTCTTTTTGTTAATACACATACTAGTATATTTTTTTTTTCAAAGGTTGGGGGGGAAGGGGGCCACCCTTCTGCCCTTGAGTAGTTTAGTCCCTGCTTCAAACAATCTGGACAAGTACTTGCAAACTCAAGAAAAACCAAATTGCAAGGTGGCATCAGTGTGAAGCCGTCCTGAACTTCTCTGAAGTTTAAGTAAAAGTAAGTGACTTCCTATGCAATAGTGAATCAATAGGTAAGATAGATTAAAAATTAAAAATTCACTTTGTGCATTTGGCATTGGCTTAAAAAGCCAGCTTTTTTTACTCTTTAGCTTTTTTTTGCTACTATTCATAGATTCTATTGCATTTTTTGGACCTTTTGGTACTATTCATAGGACTCACTATACTATTTCAGCTATCTTTTAACTTATTTTAGTTTCAGTTAAATAAACTGTTTTCAAATAGATACTAATCTCATCTTTTAGATTAGACAATTTTATAACTTTTCAATTTTTTACTTTTTTTTACCTTTCAAAATTCTACATCTATCAACTACATGGTAATTGCACCATGTATGTTGTGCAATAACAGAAATTCCTACATCAAGTGTTGTGATTTGGGAGCTAGTGGAAGCGCTTTTACACGAACAAAAAAAAAAAAAAAAATAAACATCCACATGAGAAAACACTATTTAACAACACTATTTAATGAGGTTTAGCCAATTCCATGCCTAGATCCATGGGCAACGGCAATCAAAATCTACTATTAATGATATGCAAACCTCACGCACACAAACTCACAAGCCCAAAACGGCAAAACCGAATATACTCAATAACTCTCTCATACTCACAAAACAATCCAACTCTCAATACACAACCACACATATCTTTCAAACTCATGTTTTTCTAGGAGTTTTCTTCTCTCTCCATGTAGGAGGATCCTTAGATAAAAACCATTAAACCCTTTGTAACAGTACATATTTATAAAGCTTCAATTTTATTTTTTGATAGACAATAAGTATCAATTACTTTTTGCACGAGAAATAAATTTTCGTTCCATAACAAAGGAATCATTACCTTTCAAACCAAGGAAAATCACTTCTTCCACTTTACGGAAATTCAAATAAAATCAAATTAGAAATTCGAGACAATTTAACAATGCAACTGTTGCAGGGGATCCAAATTCCATAAACACACCTTCTACTATTTTTATTATTATTTATCTACAAACACAGCTTTAATTAAAGTTAAAGTTATTTGACTGTGCCTTTGTTAAAGGGACAAAGTAAGGAGTTGATATTAAAGTGCGAAATAAAGTTTACACCATGATTATAATGTTTGGTTTAAATTATAATGCTGGATGATGAACCTGAAAGCGACTAACAGGGACAATGCTCAATTATAAGAAAATAATGTGATTACAGAAGAGTAAGTGGTCTAGACATCTGATAAAATATATATATTCAAATGGAGGTGATCAAGAAATGACAATGATGACTTAATCTCAGAAGAGTGAGTTGTCATTTATATATGGCTCCTTAATAAATAGATTGGTTGAGAAACTTTTTTTTTTTAATTATCAGATTTGTTGAGAACTAAGTTTTAACCAACAAGGCGGTTTGACGGTGTGCGCTCAAAGCATGATAAGGGTTTAAAAATAGTATTATAAGTTTATGAGAAAAGTTAATAGATGTACTAAACGTATTTTTAGGAAATATTTTTATAAATTTTTTATAGAATAAGAAAAAAAAACTGATTTTTATATTTTTCATAAAAGTAGTATTGAATTTTTCTTAAAATAGTCCATTAACAAATGTCATAACTGTCTTTGTTAACTGGACTCTAAGTTTATTTGTGTTTTATAATTGGTTAATTAGATTTCAAATCTTTGGGACTCGTAGAAAATATTCTTATCATTTAGACATAATCGCCTCAATTAATAGGTCAGCAAGAAGGAAAATGCTACTACAAGTTTTAATTAATACATACAACTTACAAATTGATGTGACAGTGAATATAAGTGGTGATCTTTTAACTACCTTGTAAATGAATATTTGAAATTTTGAATGACTTCTTTATAATTAATGGTTATACACCATTTGTAAACTCACTGTAGTAAAATTTATAGTAATGGTATCAACACTTGATGAAGAGCCAAGTGACTCAATTCTCTTGTTATTTTGGTCCACTATTCCTTGCTTTAAGAATTTTTTTTTTTTTGAATTTTTTTTTAACCATCATGACCGTCCTCAATTTATATCCTCCTTTTATCCCCTTCCCTGCCCCTTAAGTTGTTAATGAAACTAAAAATTTTAGTAGCAAAGTAATTAGAATTAAAAACCTTGTAACATTCCGAACCTAATTGGGAATTGTTAACGTGTAATAGGTTGTGGCAACGCGTGAATGGTCAGATAGGGATGATTCCGGCATCATTGAGTAGATCGGTTTAAGAGCTATAGAATGATATGTTTGGTGTCGCAATTAGAGATCACAATGGATAGACTCGAGAAGGCAGTATTCTTTGGTGGCGGTGAGAGTGCTTCTGGCGGTGGAGATTCAACCTTGAGGATAGTGGCGGCTCCAAGAATATTTTTTAGGGGGGTTATTCAAATTCGTGTTGAAGAGGTTGACAATGACCTCTTTGTAAATAATTTTTTTTCATCTTGATCATTATGATAATATTGATGAGATCTTTCGTAATCGATGATCCAAAGAAAGATTTTTTTTTAAAGTCAACATGAGTTCTTTTAGATAATAAATCTTAGGTAGGAGATAAATCTTGCAGTATATGTGACTTCCTTATCAAAAATCTATTCATAGTACTAGCATGAGAATTAAAGATAAATTATAAGTTCATTGGGCATTTGTTTTCTCAGTATAATGAAGATATTAATTATTATTGCTAAGATTAAATCTTGTAAATTATCTATTCTATCTATAATAAAGTTATTAATTATTGTTGTTAAGTGAATTTTAATTATTAATACTTAGAATACTCTAATTCATTATTTATTAGTTTTTGTTTTTACTCTTTTCAATTCTTTTATTTAACAATTCAACTCAATTGTGACAACTTATGGGTCTTTGTAATTCATTAAGAAGAATTTTGTTGTGTTTTTTACATAACTCTATTAAGAATTCAATGCAACAATAGAATCATTAAAAAAAAATGTCTTCATTCTCCACTGTCTCACGCCCCACTTCCACTGCCTCAAATTTAATTTTCTTTTAGTGTTTACACTTTACAGCTCATTTAATTGTCTTTTTCTGAGATTTAAGATCAGCAAATTACTAATTTTTGTTATTGGATTTACTCTTTTTTTTCCTCAGATTTTTCAAATTGATTTGATGTTGGGTTTTTTCTTTTTACTTAAGAAAGCGAAGATAAATTTTAGTATTGAATTGATTTGTTCTTTGGACTTATTTTAGGGGGTTCAAAATTTTATTTTAAGGTATTCAAAACAAAAATATTTTAAAATGTTATATATAAAAAAAAAAAAATCACAAGTCAGGGGGTTCATTTGAACCCCCTGAACACCATGTGACGCCACCATTGCTTAAGGACCGCTGACGGAGGCGAAGCAGTCGGGAGAGGACATAGAAGGCTTACAGACCAGAGAAGTTGAGGCAGCGGAGAATACCAACAAAGACAAGACTGCAAGACACAAGAAAAGGTCAGAGCAATGGCTCTGATATTATATTATAAATACTGAATGAATAGTATTATATTTTACACAAGTAATAAAATATACATGAGTGTTTTTATATAGGAGGCAAAGTATATAGTACAAGCATGTGTGCTATACAAGTAAATAAGGTAGGCCTAAGGCCTACAACCTATCGTGCCCTTGCTGATACCACATTTGAGCTCATTTGGCTTCGATGGCTTCTTAAAGATTTAGGTGTATCTACATCATTTGCTACTCCTCTTTATTATGACAACCAGAGTGCTATTCATATTATTCACAATAATATCTTTCATGAATGGACTAAACACATCGAGATTGATTGTCATTTTATCTGTTATCATCTTATCTATGGTACTCTCAAGCTAATCTTAGTTTCCTCTAAAGATCAACTTGCAAATATCTTCACCAAGTCACGTCCTAAGAGATGCCTTCGTGCTTTGGTTGACAACCTTAAATTAGTTTCACATCTACTTTGAGTTTGAGAGAGGTTGTTATCGTGTAATAGGTTGTGGGCCTTGGGCCCACCTTGTTTACTTGTATAGCACAAATACTTATACTGCACATTCTTCCTCTTATATAAAGACAGTATTGTATTACTTGTGTGAAATACGATAATATTCATTCAGTATTTCTAACAGGAATGAAAGTGATTGAAAATGATAAATTGTCTTCCGCATTTCCACGCTTATCCTTGTCAACATGCACTACAATTCAGAATGCAAAGGATGAACTTTGGAAAATGATTAATTATAAAGAAAAAAAATAAATCGTTTCTAAGTGCAAACCAGCTGCAAAAGTTTGAATAATAAATGGGAAGATAAGTAAAGGATAAAATAAAATAAATAAATAGGGAAACCAGAAGCTTTTCCTTTGATGACAGTATTATTATCCACTAAGAGTTTGAGCCAAATAGATAAACATTCTACAGAATTGTTTCAGAATTTATTAATGGTGTAAATGCCAAGAAAGACCTGCGTTAAAAATAAAAATAAAAATGCTCAGAATGACATCGCAATGAAAAAGTAGCTCACACTAGGACAAATTTGATATACTGAAATAGACTATCATAATTCGAATAACCACTCAACCCGTTTGATTGTAATCTATTATGAGAAATAGCTATTTTTTTATAATGACAATTTGGAGTTATCTTTTCCGATTATTACTTTACTATTTATAAGATTATTTATGTGTATTATTAAAAGTAGTAAGTTTATGAGCAAATGCTACTTCTGAAACTTAAACTCTCGTTTCAACAGGCGAGTTAGGAAGAGATGGTGGTAGAAGGAATCAAAACTTCTTCCGTCTACCCCAAGAGAACATGGATTGACTTATAGACGAGAAAACCTTTACTTATTTAGTTCTCGACTCTCTTTCGTAAGGCTCATAGAGTACACCCTAAAAAGTGCTCCGCTTTCAATAGGAAGTGACTAAATAAGTCACATGACTTATTTCAAAATCCACCACATGTACTAGCCTCATCACACACGCTTCGCGTGTAATGAAATTTTTTTTTTTTAATTTTTATTGTGTCTTAATTTTTTAGGTTTAGCTTATCTCCAGTACTTTTCTAACTGGAGATCTCCTTTTATTTTAAATACACAATGGCAAGTGGTAATGGGTTTTAATCTCCACATTTTATTTAGTTAGTGGGTGATGTGGCAATTTCTCATTAAAATAAACTGAGATTCCAATTAAAAAAGTACTGGAGATAAGTCAAACCATTTTTTATTCATTTCAATTTGAGGTTTACATATTTTCTCATTAATATTATGCATTTAGAACTACTAATACAACCAGGAGTGTCATGAGGCTAGATTAAAAAAATGAACAAATATTACACATTTATTTTGTAGCCAAGAAAAAAAAAAAAACTGTGTTTTTATTTTATACTAGCCTCTAAGTACACGCATGAGTGTGTGCTCAAATGCTCTTCTATTTTTTGGAATAAAAGTTAAAAAATTGCATCTATTATAATTTGGGATTACTAAATTTTTTAATTAGAAAAAAAAAAAACCCTAGAGATGTGATAAGTATTATGTAAACGCGTGCTCAAAGGTTCTTCTATTTTTTGGAATAAATGTTAAAAATTTGGACCCATTATAAATTGGGATTACTCTGGAAGTATTCAATAATTACCCTTCAAATAGAGAGTGTGCTAATTTTAGGAAAAAAGTTTACCTAGTCGTTTTTTTTTTTTTAAATTTTGTTGAATTAAAATTTTAACCCTATTTATTATTTTTTAAGAATTAGGATTATTTAATTAGATTAGGAGTATTTTTGACATTTTTTGAAGTTATAACTAACTTTTTGAATCTCTTAATATGTGTGTATGTGTGTGTGTGTGTGTGTGTGTGTGTGTGTGTATATAATTTTAATTTTGAAAATCTAATTGTGGTGGGCCTTTTTTGTAATGTTGGGTTGGGCTACCTCCTGCTGTTCTAGGCCGAAAAATGTTCTAGATTAGGGAGTTGGGACCAGTCTAATTGCAATCCACCTTAGTCCGGCTTGTGCACAAACTATGCCCCCTTTGTCAAGATTTTTTACCACATGCCGATGACAGGCAGAACTACTATGGGAAATTATGGCAGACAAATATAATACAGATAACAAAGGAAAAGCGTTCACTATTCAAATAGACTAAATAAAGGGGGGTAACAAATGACTCTCCATACATAAAACAATAGAGTTAAATGAGGAAATGATAGTAATAAGTTTTGTTGAATGAAAGAGTAGAACATTAGCCTACCGTGCCAAACTATGTTATAGGGCCGGAACCAAGAAGGGAACTATTTTCTCAATGCAAATAATCTCCTTCAAAAAGAAATTAATTGCTTTAAGGGAACAGGGCTAAATGGTTTATGCCCAGAAGAGTTTCTTATTTTTTAGCAGAGAGCAAGAGCTTAAAGGGAGAGAGGGAATCAACCTATTTGGTGCATGTCTACCATTCTATGTTCTCTCCTTTTTGTTCTTTCTAATTCTCCTTTTCTTTTCTTTCCATTTTCTTTGTCAATGCTTGCTTCTTTGTTGTGATTCTTTCCTAGAGATTACTATTACTCTGTTCATGCTCTCCCCCCCTTTGGCTATGCACGGCAAGGGTACTTTATATAATGCCTGCCACAGCTAGCTTTTATTATTTTATCCTTCAACCACTTTTTTCTTGTGTGGGTGTCCTTACCGACCATTATTGATTGGTCAATTGTCCAACCAGCACCACTTACCTGTGCTAGTCACGCCACTCCACATCACCAGACAAAGAGGACTATTTTGTTTGTTTGCTTGCCATGGCATGGGTGCTCTCTCTCTCTCTCCATACCTCATGGCATGCACCTAGTGGTTCCAACTCATCCTTACTTCTTTTGGGTGGTATGTCATCCCAGCAGGATACTTCTCCCAAAAGAGCATGGGCAAGAACCACAGAATAGGTTTTCCCCTATCCCCACCACTAGACCATGTCTTCTTACCTCTGACCTATGACCCACCACTTCCTGTATTGGCTAGGTACAGGCTAGTGATGTCTAGGCCTTGTGCGTGCTTCATTTCCATGTTCATTCAAAACCTACCTGCTGGTAATGCATTCACCACAGTCTGAAGGTCTATCTGTACATTCTACCGTCCATCCTTGACTTTTTACAGCGTAAGCTGCTTTCCTGTTTCCTCGTTCTTTATTGGCTTGTTTCCTTTAGGGGGCTGGGTATTGCTTGATTATGGGCTTTCTTTCCCTCAGGCCACTCTTTTGCTTTTTCTTGCGGTTTTGCAATCATTTCCTACCACATCACACTACTATTCCAACTATGATGTCATTTGACCCAAACCTGCTAGGCCTCTTTGGGCCTACTTCTTATTTCTTTTTTGATGACCTAGTATGATCATTGGGCTTTTTACTACATTACTTGCGGGCTCCTATGTCCCATTTATTTCCTTTTAGGCATCCTTGACCCATTTACTTTCCTTGGGCATCCTTGGCCCTTTCTAATTTTGTGTTTCCCATGAGCTTTTACTAACTCCTTGGGCTTCCTTAGCCCAATTACTCTATCCTTCATTTTTGGGGCTTATGGACTCTCCATTACCCAGTATGGCCGCTGTGGCCCATTCTCACTTTTCTACATCACATACTGCCCATAGGTTTGCTACTTGTCTCTTTCAGAGCCTTTTTAGACCCGTTTTCTTCCTCAAAGTCCATTTGTTTGTTTTATGGACCTATGATCCATTATTCCCGCTACTTGGGCTTAATGGTTTTTCTATCCAATTACTAACTCTCTTCTGCCCATGTTGTTGGGCTTCTTCCTATAGGGCTTCCCAAAATAAGCATCAACATTTAGCCCCCTGAGCATATGAAATGCTCCTGCGGTTCATATGCGAATAAAGACTTTCCTATCCCTTCTGTTTTCTTCTTCATCTTTTCTTTTGCGGACCCCAACTCATATTTTCATATACATTTTTTTTCTTTTCCTACCATGAACAGTGTTGTCTCTTCAAATTTTCTAGTTTAGCAGTTATTCTGAAACACAGCCCCCGCTTCATTAATTTCTTCCCTTATCAGATGATTGACCCATCGCATCTCTTCGTGCCACTCTTGATGGTGTTAGTATTTAAGAAAGAGTCTTTTCACACTTCAAGCACAAACATTCTCTCTTTCCCTTTTTCTTCTTCGTGTCTTCCTTCTTAAACACCACCAACCATTTATTCCGATCAACCAATACCTCATGATGCCGGCGAAAAGCCAAGTTTCTTCCCACCGTAAGGGAAAAGAGGTTGTCGATGATCCTACTGTGCACGAGATAGGCGAAGAGACTGCCTATTCTGAATGGGACCATTCTGACAAGGAAGAGGAACAACGCGATCCCAATAGTGAGTGCGCTCCTCTTATAGATCCCTGGTACGATGTCCATGACCATTTCCCCAATGTTCCTGGTGATTATGTGCTACCGCCACTGGGCCGTGTGTGGCTGGCCTTTTGCCGTTGCAATATAGACATTTCTTGGGCTCCGTTGGTTTCTTCGATTCCTGACCACGCCATCCGCCAAGGCACTTCACTCCCCATGACTATTCACTTCGAATTTGGGTCAGGCACCACTTTGGGTTAGAAGGAGTGGATGGATAGGGAGCTGTCTGACACGGGCTTCATGGAGTTGCTACAGCAAGCCAGTGTATTGAAGGCTATTGTTTCATCCCGCCGTTTATCTAACTTCAAAGATTTGTTCAACCTCAGTCAATTGGTCCATTGGTGGTGCACCGCTACTCACACTTTCTTTCTTTCCTATGGTGAGATCACTGTGACTTTGGAAGATGTGGCGAACCAATTACTTTTTCCCATCCTTGGTGATGTTGATCTTGGTGCTTTAGAACTTTCTCTGGAGGAAGAGGCCGTGGAGGCCGAGTTGAAGAAAAGAATGAGTGGCAATGCAAAGTTGTCATTTTGGATTAGTTCCCCTTCTAAGCTCTCCGTTGCTGGTCGTCGTGCGGCCTTCATCATGTTCTGGCTTTGTAAGTTTGTCTTTAGCTCTTATCCCCAATATGCCGTGAAGCCTTTATATTTTTGATTCGCTATTAAGATATCTGCTGAGATAAGTCTGTCATTGGCTCCCATGTTCTTGGGACATTTGTATGTCCAGTTAGATATTCCGCAGAGCGATGAGAATCAAGCGAGTTCTCCTTCCATATAGTCACTACCTCTGTTCATAGTACTATTCTATAGTACTTGTTGTATAGGCGTTGTGTCAGGCATTTGGCGAAGTGTAGGCCCGTTCGTTTTGCTAAGGAGAAGTATCGTTCGTGCCCAAGGGTCATCACTGGTTTCTGTGGCAGGTTTGACTCTGATTTTCCTTTGGTTTTTTGTTGGGTTGGCTTGAAACCGATTGACCATTCTGCTGGTGAGTTCTTTGATAAGGGGATTGGATTTTCGTGGAAAGCATATAGGAACTTAGGCACAGGTTACACATGTACAAATTCTTTGATGGGTCCGTTTGTTGCTACTGCTGGTACCGCTACCCCATTGATTGGTTTTGAGAAGAGGGGTATCACTTACTTGGCGGCTACCAATGCCGAGTGGTTGCCTTACCTAGCTGATAAGGGTGTCAGATTTGTGCATTACCTCGTTAATAGAGTGAAAAGGCAGTTTGGGCTGGATCAGGATATTCCTGATGATATTTCTTTTCTCATGGAGTCCCCTACTTTCGTTCGACCATTCCTGCAGCACACATCCTTTGAGTTTTGGAGCAAGTGTTTTACTACAGTTACTATTCAAGGTTCACAGAGGGAGGGTGTTTGTACTGCTACTATGTACGGGTATTGGCAGGAAGTGATGACTTCATTTGAGCAAGAGTTGTTAGGCAGTTGTGGATTTTCTTTTATTCCTCCTGATGGGCTTGGCGCAATTGTTTCTATCAATCCTCAATTACTTCTACCTTCTAAGTCTGTATTGGCGTATGCTAGGAAGCAAAGTTGGTCCGCCATATTTGAGTGAATTGAGAAAGAGAGAGGGTGGTTTTGGCATGCCGGTGATTATCTCGCGGGTTGGGAGAAGAGGGTGAAGTTGACCAACATTTCTATGCCCACGAAGAAGAGTTCTACCAAGTCTAAGTATGCGAAGAAGAAGAAAGGTGATGATTCTTTTGAGACCTATTCGGACATTGTACCCTTTGAGAGCAACCTTCTTCCATGGGCAACATAGTCTTAGAGAGCTCTACTCCTCTCTTTGCTCGCACCCATTCCAGCAGGCGCCTTGTCATAGGTAAGTCTAGGCCTACTGTTCCACGGCCATCTACTGATGCTCCTCCTTCCAACAGGACTCGAGGTAGCAAAAGGGAGACTTCGCCTCTTCTCGCACCCACTACTACTGAGCGGAGAGTATGTCATCTCTACCTTTTCTTTTTCTTTATTATTTTTGTATAAGGCTCTTCTTGCGGCTAACTCCGTATACTTATTGGCTCGTTTTCTTCTTCTTGTCCCCCCCCTCCCCCCTTTTTTTTTACAGTCTAAGTACAAGGAGGATTTGTCTCGCACCCATCCTATTTCACTTGACGAGCCCGAGTTCAAGGTATGTCTCTTTCCTTCTTTCTTCTTTCTCTTTTTATTTTTTATATGTCATTAAGCTTCCTCCTTGTTTCCTAGGTTGAGCTCGAGCCTATCTCTGTGTATCACCCCACAGTTGAGGAGATTTCTGCCTTCACGGGGACAATTATGGAGGGTTTCTTTGATGGGGGCTGATGTGGTTCCCTGCCACGGCTTCTGCCACTCCTACTGCCACACAAGGAGTTCTTGCTGAGGGGGTTAGTGAGACTTCTCTCATTCCTGCCGAAACACTTACTCTCCAAGAGGAGGTCATTCCTTCTGCTGTTGCCCAGACCAAGGTTGTCCCTCTTGCCACACCTCTAGTTATCTCCACCAATGATCCCTTTACGGCTCTATCTCAAGCCACAAAGGATGGTTCTTTCTTGGTGGTTACTCCTTCTTCATCCCTAGCTCTGCTACACGTGGGCCTGATGTGGTCTTGTCTTCTGAGGGATCTAAGGATGTTCTTGAGGACCCCAACGACAAACCTACCATGAAGAAGAGGATTTCTAAATCTGAGGAAGAGGAAAGCATGGACCACGAGACTAAGATGATAGGTATGCTTCTCTTTCATCTCATTAAGTTCCCCTTTTTTCCTTCCCTTTATATGTTTTTTTTTTCTTTTGCCCTCCTTTTTTTATGTATATGCACTGGTATATCCCTCTGATGTGGCCCCCTTTTACTTTGTATATCTGTTCCTTTAATTATGAAGACCCTTAAGGAGCCAAGGGTTGCAACAGACACAGTGATGCCTATTGCCACTTCTCCTGCTGCACCTACAGTTCCTATTTCTGCCACTATTACGAAGTCAATTTATGTTATTCCCTCAACCCCCATTCTTGCAAGCCTTGGTGAGTTCACTATCTTCCCTTCTCTTCCTCATCCTTTCATCATAAATTCAATCTACTTGCTTCATGATTTCTTATACCACTCTTCACATCTCCTACCAAGTCCGCTTCCCACCACTCCTTCTCAGTTTGAGGTGTGCAGCAGTTCTGCTACAGTTCCGGATCTGGCGAGTGAGGCCGCAGCCTTTTTTACTCGTTTCAACTAGCATAAGGTCAATGACCTCAATCCTGCAAACTTTTGGGGTTCTGGGCCTCCCTACGTTGACTTTCATGGCTTCAGGGTTCCTAAGGATTGTGCTTCGTATCTGGTGGCGATCTACAGCAGTCGTGGTGACTTTATGCAGGGATTCTAATTTGACCGTTCTACTATGGAACACTTTTTGAAGTTGCTGGGAAGCGTGATGAATGACATTGAGCATAATTTTGTTGATATTGTTTCTACCGAGAGGATCCTGCAGTGGAGGGTTGCGGTTCAGAAGCTCGTTAGCGTGGGATTTGCCGTGGATTTCATCCAGGATCATCTTCTTGAGATCGCTCGAGCCTTCTTCATGAGGAGGGTTCAGCCTGCTATTGATGCCATTGATACACGCCTTGAGGCTCTTAGGAAGGAGGTGGCAGACTTGGAGGGTCGTCGTGAGTGCCTTCTTTCTAGCATTGGTGGATCCAGCCGTTTTGGAGACCAGCCCCTTATCTCTGGGCTTCGTTGATGATGATGTGGTTCCCTTTTTTTTATTTTTTTTATTTTTTATCTAGTACACTTTATATTTTCCTTTTTTTTAGCACTCATCTGGCAAGGTTGATATGATTGTCACAGTTTGGGTTTGTAACTATAAAATACTACACTTTGTTACTACTTTTGCTACTGCTATGACATAGAATGCTTTTATAATACTTCGTAAATTTTCATTGCATACTTCATGAAAGCACATTACAATTTTGTTTTGTGACATAGTCACTTGAAAAGAAAACAAAGGGAAACATAAAACTCATTAAACAAAAGGGATAACTTCATAACCTCTCTTTTTTCCTTTTTTCTTTTACGCATAATAATGCTTCAACCACTTCCTATTGATGGGATCCGTTAGGTCCTTGCCATCCGTCTGGATCAAACGATAATACCCACTGGGATGCGCTTCTCTTATCACAAAGGATCCCTCCCATTTTGGTGCAAACTTAGATGGTCATGTCTGCTACCTTTAACACAAGTTGTCCTTCTGCAAATACTCTCTCTTTAGTCATTCTGCCATAGACTTCAGTCATCCTCTGTCTATATCTGCGGTTGCGCTCTTAAGCCTCTTCTCTTCTTTCATCAAACCCTTCTAGGTCTTCATACCTTTCTGCCGCAAAAACCACCTTTTATCTTTCCTTTTTCTGCTATGCATAACCCTCAAGGACGGAGTCATTACTTCTGCTGGGCTCATTACCTCTATCCTGTAGACTAAGGAAGACTTGTGAATTCTTAGCTTAATGTAATATCATGGTTTACCAAAAAAAAAAAACAAAAATATTTATATTTTGTATTTTGTGTGTCTGTGTAATTGAGTTGAAGTTCAATTGCTGAAATAAAAGTTGTTCAAGTTGGAATTTGGGTCGAGCGAAATGGGGATGCTGTTTGAAGAAATGGAAAATGGGAATAATTTGAAAAGTAGTTACGACAATGATCTCAAGCAGGGGCAAAGCTACATCTAAAATATTTTCATAACACTTTCACAACAAATCATATGTGATAAGTTATTATTAGTTTTAATATGTATTGGTGCAAGCAATTTAATTTTTCTGTAATTTACTAATTTAGCATTTTTTTTTATAGAATTTTTGAAATATAAGCCTTTTTAGGATAGATGGCGAAAAGGTATGCAACTTGCAATCTAGTTGATTTTCATATCTGCTAGGAAAGATATATCAAAGAGTAAAATCTTTGTCTAAATAATAATGCATTTTAGGTAAATCTTGAAATGTTTAAGAATGGATATAAACTTGATAACTTATAGAAACGGAAGAAAAATTTGACGAGTTTGGCTTACCTCCAATACTTTTTTCAACTAACTTACTTATGTTCTTAACATGTATGATTTCATTGGACAAATACAACGTATTTGCTTCTAAAGAATTTTAATCTTAGCCAAGAGTCATTATGATTTAGTGTCTGTGCCTAATTTCTATCATGGGATGAACTTGGAATATTCAAATCCTTGAATCACCACTTGTAATAAAATGGGAAAAAATGTTAATCAATTTTTTGTATTCTTTGGCAAATTTTTATTTATTTATTTATATTCCTTAATAATTTAGAGATGGAGGATTTGAAATTTGAATCATCTTCGTAAGTTCCGGTTGTGCTACAATGATCTTGACAACATTTCATTATTACATAATGTCAGACTGTGAGTTGTATCAATTAACCTAAAATCCAATTGGTAATGAGGAAGATATACTCAAATATTTGATGGCATTCGACATCATGCCCCTCGGGCATGTTTTTAAGAGTGGTTGTAGGAAGTCGAATTGTGGTCCCCCAACAATCCTTACCTCACAATTGACACTCCTGTGACTTGAACCCATAACTTTAGCTTTAATACAATTTATTGAACCGTGAGTTGTACCATTCTACCTAAAAACTAATTGGTGATGGGAAAATTATTAGGTACTCTTGGAGTACCATAAATGCGTTCTCTCCCCTCTCACATGAATGGTAGGTCCCACCAACAATTTGTCGAACCATGAGTTGTAGCATTCTACCTAAAAACCAATTGGTGATGGGAAAATTGTTGTGTACTCTGAAAAAATTGTTGTGTACTCCAAGAGTACCTAATAATTTTCCTTGGTGATAAGGAAGATATGCTCAAATCTTTTATGGCATTCAACATCATGTCTCGCCAACCTGTTTTTAGAATGGTTGTAAGGAGTTGAATTGTAATCCCTCCAACACATGATAATTTACTAGCCAACAAGCGCAAATACAATCTTAAAAGTACACATAAGGGAGACGGATTATAGTTTTAACACAAAGGCACACATAATAACTGAAAGTTAGCCTTGTTAATTATTACTCTTGAATTGTTACCCAAGAAAGTGGAAAATAAAAGATGGCATTTAGTGAGGAAGAGAATAGAGAGATCTTTAGTATAGGAGCTTTATACCATATCCGAACTGTTAGGTTCTAAGACCTTAGGGACTAATATATTAGAATTTCAATGTGTATTGTGTTGGCAAACTATGATCAAAACATTTAGTCTAGGTTTAAACTTGCTCAAAGTTTGGTTTAATGTAAGTTTGGAATCGAGTAGTTGTAGGAAATTATTGTTCTATTTCTGCACAGCTTGATCGATCGAAGAATAGACTCAATCAATTGAGAATCATGGATCAGAAATTTTCTGCAAAATTTTAAGTCGGCCCAAATAGCAGTTCAAGCCCATTAAGGATTAGGGTTTCAGATCTACTTTTTCCACTATATAAAGAAAACCCTAAGCACGTTTTTAAAGGGTTTTTAGAGAGAAAAGATTGTGCCTCTTTTGTAGATCTAGAGTCTTATACCCAAAGCTCTCTAGAGTCTTGTTGTTGTTGTTGCTGTGTATGTGAATCTCTTGTGAGATTTAGAGGTATTTGCCTTCACATATACTTAGAGTTATAAAAAATCAAGATTATGTTAAGAACTTGATTATCATTCAGTTGCTACATTAAGAGCTTAAAGATATACAAGTAGGAGTTCTTGTGCTTGCTGGGAATTCAAGAAAGAAGTAGTCTGTGGACTCGGAGCTGTCACGTGGTCGTGGTAGTAAGTTTCCTACTCGAGGTAGCAATAGGATGTTAGTGGTCTAAATCTTTATTGTGTAAACTTCAATACGTTCATAGTAGATTCAGTTTTACCTTGAGGATAGCTAGGTTAAATCCTCCCCAAGTTTTTTACCGGTTTGGTTTTCCTGGGTCATCATATTGTTGTGTTCTTTATTTTCCGCGCTTTACAATGATATGATTCATATGTGTTAACCTAGATTTGCATAATTTACCTAAGTTAATCACTTGGCTAAATAACTAGGTTAATCTGGTTGTATTTAAGGGGTCTAAAAACATACACGAACATATTTCTTTTGAACTTTGGACAGCGAGTAATGATGTCGTCAAATGCCGGAACCAGAGCCCCCTCTTCCCCCTCAAGACATTCATGCATATAGATTGCAGCACATTCCATGTAAGATGTCAAGTTAAAAAGGTATATTTTCTGTTGCTCCCTCATAACTCGCAGCTTTTTATTTATATATCTTAGCCATTACTACTCTTCTCACACCATCCATGGCTTTCCTTTGTCTCTTCGTATATGTGCTTATTTTAACGCTATTAGAGCATCTACATCAGTTCTTTCATTTTACACATCTATTTTTACACTAAAAACCTACTTTTTCTATTTTACACATCCAATTTTACAAAACACCCACATCAGTTCATCTATTTTATCACCTCTTTTAATTAAATAATCAATTTTCTCAATTTTTTTATTATTTCCCCCAACCACCCCCTTTAATACGTGCACGCTCTCTCTCTTCCCCATTTTTCTGATTTTTTGCTCTCACTCTCTACCCATCTCTCTACCCACTCTCTACCCATTTCTTCTCAAATCAACTCCCTCGATTACGATCAAATCCGACCAAAAGATCAACTCTCTCAATCACAATCAGATTTGACTAGATTTGGCTCACGACAAAGCAGCTTCGACACTGCGACCCACGATCCACCACTCTGGCCTTGCTCCTAGGCTGGGCCACAAGGCGTCGCGGCCTGTCCATGCTAGTGCTGGAGACGGCGGCGCGGTAGCTGGAGGAGCGCAGGGCCGACTGGGGGTACTCAAAGCCCGTGGTGGCTCTAGACATCATGTGGAACGTGGCGTTCATGGTGATCTCAATCTCCCCCTAACTCCAATCCATAAGCACCGATCAAATCCAAGATCTCCCTTGTTCCGATCAGGCTTTGATCAGGCAAGACCCATCTCAGTCAAATCTCCCTAGCTTCGATCAAGCACCGATCTGTCTCTCTGTGTGTGTATGTGTGTGTGTGTGTTTTTTTTTTTTTTTTGAGCAAGTGTATCTCTGTTGATTTGTCTGTATGGATGTGTTTGTGTATGGGTGTGTTTGTATGCATCTGAGGAAAAAGAAGAAGATCAGGAGTTGAGTTTTAACTGGGTTTGTTGAGCACGAAGAAGACAGAGAAAAAAAGGAGCGAACGAAAAATTATAAAATAATGAGATAAACGAGTTACAGTAACCGTGTAAATATACACGGTTACTGTAGCTCATGGATGGATTTGCACAATTTTATATCCACTGATGTAGGTGTTTTTTTGCTCAAAATATATAAAATTGGTAATTTTCTCTATTTCAAAAGTTTTTACATGAATTGGTGTGGATGCTCTTATAAGGCTAATACCTTGTCTTTTACACATTCATCTTCTAAGTGAAGGTGTCTTCTTTTGTAATTAAGTTGACTTATATTTCACTTGAATTGCCCCTTTCAACCTCCTAGGTGAAGAATTATTCTTTTATTCACACAAAAAGGTTTTTCTAAATAAAGAGTCGTTTTAAAATATGGCGACCTTTTTACAAAGACACTTTTTTTTTCACACTAGTGAACATCATGTTTGTCTCTTTCTTTTATTTGCTATGTCCACCTCAAAAATTAAGGAGTATCAAATCCGAAAGTAGTTTAGACACTTAATTATAAAACCAGCGTCATATATATTAGTTAGGGTCTGTTTAGCTAAAAAAAAGTAATCATGTAATTTCATTTTTCCTTTTATTTATTTATTTAGGCTAACCTAGTAATCATATATATATATATATATATATATATATATATATATATATATATAGTGACTTGGGGAAAGCATTCAGGTTTCTCTGTAATTCTATAAATTCTTTTCGTGGTTCGTATGGATTGGTGCCGCGTTATAGGGGAAGAAGTTGTGATCCTTGGCTTCTTTCAAAAGGTGGATGGTTATATATACAATTATACTAACTTATTACAAGGCTTAATTATTCAAGCTTCTGACACTTAACAGTTTTTCAATAAAGAGACTTTTGAATATCTTTTCGTGTCAATTAATATAGGATATCGATCATCTCAGCGTAATTCAAAGGTTATGAAGGAATTATATGAAACAGCATATTGGATGAAGTGAAATGCAAGCCATTTTGGCTCTAAGCTACCTACACAAGTTACTCTTAAAATGATTGTCGTTATTAATCCTCATTGTTGATAAACTCCCTGTTGTTCAATGTGAAAAGATTGAGGAGCTTGAAGGTATTATTAGTTAAATCTTCAGTTTGGCAATAATATTATCAATATTGATAATCTCCCCATCGTTTCTGCGGAAAAATTTGACAATCTTGAAGGTTTTACTCATAAAATATACAGTTTGGCAATAATATCATTGTAGATAATCTCCTAGTCATCACGCTGAAAATGTTTCAGAAGCTTGATGACGTGTTTATCACCTTTTTCTTCTTTTTTTGACAAATAGGAGGCCCAATATTGCAAGTTGCAGGTTCAAATGAATTTAGGCCCATTATGCCTACCTCTTTTTCACTAGCCCAATGAAAATTTGGAGACACGTGGGTTAGATTTTAGAGGGCAAATGAGAGATTTCATTCTCATGTTATTGGGTTTAAGGGAAAAAAAATTGGAAATGGGCTTAAAGCAATTACAAGACCCTTGAGCCCATGGACAATGTACTGTACAAAATTACCAAGCACACAGAAAACTTGCTCAAAGCAATACACACAATTCTCGGCCCAAAACGCAGCTCACCAATAAAAGTCTGCCCATCATCAATTCATCGTTAATGCCAACTGACATGCTACAATCGCTTTAGCAGCTTGAGAGGATGTATCCTTTTAGCCCTCGATTGGGAGAAAGGAATAGAATAGAATAGAATAGAATATTGAGGGAGGAAGGAATAGAATAGAATGAGAAGAAATAAAGAGAATAATTTTATAATATTCTTTCATTCTTTTGTTTAGAAGTTTTAAAGGAAGGGATGAAAAATTCATTCACTTATTTGAGAGTTTAAGTATAAGGAAATGAAATAAGTAAGAAGAAACACTCATTCCTCTCTATTCCCTTAAAACCTTAAATTTTTATTCTTCTGAAATTGAGAAGAATATAAGGGAATGAAATTAGGTTTAATGAATTTTTTACTAAAACTCTTAATATATCCCTATATATTCAACCATTTTATTTTAAAATAGGAGTCTCATAGTAATATTATCATAAAATGATTTCATTCTTTTCCCGTTATGTTACTTCTAAACAAGATTACATACATTCCATTTATTTGCATTCATTTCTATTCTTTTATTTTAAAACATCCAAATAAGGTTACTTCATTCTATTCCATTCCTTTCATTTCCATTCATTTCCCTCGCTTAAAGACATTTCATTCCATTCCATTCATTTATGATCATTCAGTTCCATTCTATTTCATTCCCTTATGAACTCTCAAACAAAACCTTAAGGAGACAATCCAAACATGATTTAGCTGACTAGTTTATCCCAGCATCATACAAAGTTACGATCCTCTTAAAAATCTAGCAACTAAAGCCAACCTCACTTCTTGCATTTTGGTCCCCATGGTTTCCATATCCCAACCCTCATCTATTATACCCATAGATCAATGTTAATGTGTGATTCTAGGCAACTTGTGTACACATCTTCATCACTTCGAGATTGCATCCTTCGTCATATACATTTTTTGTAATATATTCTAAATGACTTCCAATTCACAATCTTTTAAGTGAACAATATCAGTCTTCCAAGATCACTCCTAGAGTTGAGGGGTCAGCCCACAACTCCACATTCATACTACTATTGAAATTTTTGTCCTACTATTCCTTTAAGTTATAATCCGTGAAGCTTTTCCTTGAATGACCTTATCAGCAACTTTCACTATTAGTAGCTCATTTATGCCAGATGCATCTTAGTGGGCTTTAAATCCATCACCAACTTCTCTCTAGCGCTTTGTTACTTATAACTGACAAATTATGTTCTCCTTGGCAAAAGTTACATAGCTACATTCATCTAGGCATCCCTAGGTCCTTCTATCATAACCAAACAAACCATATTTAGTATCCATCTAGGTATTTGGATCCACAAGTCCCATTTTCTCTATAGTCTACATGCTCTCTAAATTAATCAATAGTCACTCCCTTGGTCAAAGATTAGCCATCATCTTGCTTGAGTGAATAAACCTAAACTTGAATCTCATATTTTCCACTAGATCTTAAATATAGTAATACTCCCCTTTTTTTTAACGATAGCAGACTAGTTGTCACATCAACCAGACATTCTAGTATAATGAATTTTAAACTATAGAACAAACATTTAACCCAAACTGCGTGACTAACCATTGTGTTGATATACATTCTACCTCCATTATATGCTTCACAACATAACCTTGTTTCTTACTTTACCAATAAATAGTCATTGTAGACACGTTATTTTGTACTTCTTATGACTCAATCTCCCGTTCTTCATTAATGATATCACTAAAAATCCTATGACTAGTGAAGGCTCTTGCCAATAAAACTATTTAGGTGAAAGGATCATTTTGTGTATTAAAAACCTACCTAAACCCTAACCTTGCATAGAGCATTCAAGGTCATTCGAGGTATAGAGAAAGAAGATTTCATTTGCACTTGTAACTGAGATGATACAAGGACTAATTGTCCTGTAAGGTTTTATGTTTCATTAATGCGAGAAACTAGAAAGTATGAAGTGGTTGATTTTGTTGGAGAACATAATCACACTCTTCATTTATCAGAAACAGTTTATATGATAAGATTTCAATGAAAAATTTAAGAAGTTCATGCGGGATTCATTGATTTAGCATCCTCTTCTAGAATCAAGCCAAAAGCAACACACGAATTAATGAGTAGAAAGGTTGGTGGGAGAGCTAATCTTAGATTCATTGAGCTTGATCAGAAAAATTACCTTAGAGCAAGACAAAAAAAAAACATAATATATGGTGAAGTTGCATGTTTATTAGGGTACTTTTAGGAACAATTGATTAAAAAAATTCATCATTTCAATTTGGAGTACAGTTGGTTTCAATCACTATAGAGGCTTAATGGTTTTTAGGGCTGCTCTTTTATATGACGAAATGGAAAAATCATTTTAGTGGCTTTTTATAAGCTTTCTAGTTGCACACGTAGGTAAAAGGCCTAAAACAATTTTTACGAATCAAGATCTTACAATGACAAAGGCATTAAATGAGGTAATAGCTAACACTTACCTTGGATTATGCACTTGGCACATAATGCAAAATGGGATAAAACATTTGGGAAATTTGATGAAAGATGGTTCTTCTTTTCTTCAAGTTTTTAATTTTTAATTTTTTTGTTTGATTATAATGATGAAATTGAATTTGAAAAAATATGAGAGGACATGATTGACACATGCTATACATGATTATTGTTGGTTGGATAGTATCTACAAATTGAAAAGAAAATGGGCAAAGTGTTACATGAAAAGTGAATTTACTTGAGTTTAATGATAGACAAAAATTTCCCCTGTTGGGCTTTAAAAATCTCCCTTGTTGAAGCAAGTAGTACAAGTGTACACACCTAGTATTTCGAATGCTTCATGATCAGTATGACTTTGCATCAGTAGCAAAGATAAAAAATCGTCAAGGGGATTTGTTAATACATATATACATTGTTGAGTTTCTCCCAGGGTGGTCGATACCGTACCGGTACCGGCCGTACCGGCCGGTACGTACCGTACCGGTCAGTGCACCGGTACCGGTACACTTCTATTTTGTACCGGAAAAAATACCGGCTGTACCGGTCGCGTACCGGCCATACCGGCCAATTTCGGGCAATACCGGCCAATACCGGGCGTACCAGCCGGTACAAAAAAAAACTTTTTTTTTTTTTTTAGTTTTGTAATTTTTGAATTTTTGTAAGGAAATAATAATAACTTATTTACACTAACTTATTAGTATTATTTGTTTTTTTAGTATGCAATGAACAACTAAGTTTTCTATTTTTTATATTGTGTTTTTTTTTTCCTTTTAATTAATACTAAAGTTTAAAACTATGAATAATTTTTTCTGAATTGAGGTAATATTTTATGATAAACTTTTATATTTACTATAATATAAGTGAAATATTATATGCTTATAACCATGGTTCTAGAGATTTTAGTGTGTGTATATAATATATATATATATATATATATATATATATAAAATAGCGGTAAACCCGAAACGGTACACCGGTATTGACCGGTATCCGAAATATATCGTACCGGTGGCCAAACCGGTACAGCCTCCGGTACGGTATTGACTTCCTTGGTTTCTCCATAAATCCGATGAGTATATAGTCTCTTTTGACAATGTAGATGAGACATTTTCATGTAGTTGTAGAAGTTTGAAATAGTTGGGATTTTATGTTGTCATGTTTTGAAAGTTTTTAACTCGCTTGATATAAAAATAATTCTTGATATGTACATTTTGAAAAGATGGAAAAAAGAGGAAAAAAATTGATGCATCTTGGACAATAAGAGAACAAATGTGGAAGATGAAGTCCACTTGACTGTTATATAGTAGTATAGAATATTATGTCCCAAGTTGGTACGATTAGTTTCTCGAGAAGCAGACACTAAAAGACATTTTATTTAATAGAGAAGATGATAGAGCAATATGAAAAAAAAAAAAAAAAAAAAAAATAAAGACATTGCAACAAAAAATGTTGCTGGTTAACAATAGCCCCATCAAATGTCATTGTGTAGTGGTAAAGGAAATTTTGATCCTAACTAGCATTTGGAAAATTTAGTTGAAAGAGCTAAAAGTCTTATAAAAAGAGTAGGTCGCAAGGGTTGAAAACAAAAGAAAATTTGGATTGAAAAGAAAACAAAAAAAAAGGGTTAGAGTTGAATTAAAGGATTATGTTAGCCAATAATTTTCAAAGTAAATTTCATTTATTTATTTTTACTCCATACTAAGTTTCTATTGTTTGTAAACTGTTATATTGTTATGGCTAATAATATATATATATATATATATATATCCTATATAGGAACCTAATTTTGCTCCCAACACACAATCTAATAATTATAGGTCACATGAAGAACATTATTTGCATCAATTAAGTGTTTTTTTTATTCGTAGTAGAATAACTTGTAGATAATTTGGGAAGTTGGAGGTTGTACTGTACTTGCCTTTTTATTTATAAACTTATTAGTAAGGTCATATATATATATATATATATAACAGACTTATCATGTTAGTGTTTCAGGCAAATATATATATATAAAACAGACTTATCCTGTCAGCGTTTCAGGCCAATACATAGTTACGAAACTCGTTTTACGTCATTCTTAAGGGTAAACTTACTTGTTTATATATTTTGCACTTATAAGTAATTAAGATGATTTCTTAAAATGTTTCTCTTATAGTCATTGTGATTATATAGGCACCATTAACTCCATTATTGTCTCAAGTATCAAATCATGTGAATGTTGATAAGGTAAAAAGTAAACATTTTCATACATGAATTTTGAGTAAACTTATTTACATTTATTTCACTTATAAGTAATTAGATGATATCTTAAACTGTTTCCTCTTATAATCTTGTGTACATAAACACCATTAACTCCATCATTGTCTTAAGTATCAAATCATGCAGATGTTGATAAGGTAAAATGTAAACGTTTTCATACATGAAATTTTGAATAAACTTACCTGTTTATATGTTTTGTAGTCATAAGTAACTGATAATTTTTTACACTTTTACTCTTATAATTGTTATGATTACATAGACACCATTTGTTAGTACCACTTTAACTCCATCATCGTCTTAAGTATAAAATCATGTGAATATTGGTCTAGAAAAAATAAATGTTCTCATACATGTTTATTGCAACCCAAAACACTATTTTGGTTCTTCAAAACCTCTCTCTAGTACTCATTAAGGTAGAAACTATTGATCTCATTCCAAGGAACATTTTTTAAACATTCTTTCTAAAGCTTTTTCAAGAACATATTTTTATTTTGAGTTGTGATTACCTATAAACTATTGAATTATTTGGGTAGAAACTATTGATCTCATTTCAAGGAACGTTTTTCAAACGTACTTTCTAAAACATTTTCAAGATATTTATTTAATTTTGAGTTATGATTACCTATAAACTATTGAATCATTTGATTTCCTTGATATCTCATTGAATGTTATTGCGTAGGCACTAAGGGATTGGCTAAATATCAACCAAGTTATGTTTTATAAGCAAGGTAGGTCTCTTCATGGTTCTTTGTTAATTTGGATTTTTATAACTCGTGTTCTTGTTGCTCTTAATTTGAATTATTTTTTATACATGCTTAGAAATATGTTTTGCTTTATTTGATTTTGATTTGTTGTGTCTCGTCATGTTTTGAATGAAGAGTTGAATTAATATAGTAGAAGCATGCTAGGTTTTGTTTCATTGTTTTTTGGTTGTACTTTAAAATTGTGTTTTTGGGTGTGTATGCAATTATGCATGTGCATGCTTGTTTGGTTGTGCTTTAAAACTGTGCGTGATTTATGTATGTGTATGCATACTCGAGGCATGCATACGCATACTTCATTCATGCACACACATACTTGTGCCTAGAAATGTAGATTTAGAGTTCTTACTATTTTGTTTGTTTTAATTAGTTTTAATAACATGTTTAGGTCTTTTTTGAGTCTAGTTTTCACATTTTTAGCATTAGGCTTAGTAAGATAACTTTTTCACATACTTGGATTGGTAGATTGATGATCAAGGTTTATGCTTGATTGAATCACATAAAAATTCATGAGAACTTGAATAGGCGTTGATGCATAGGTGCTGAGGTGTTATGGTGCAGTGATGTAAGTAAGGTAAGTCATGCATAATTACATGAACATGCATTTGATTTGGTTGATGAACATGGTGTGCATTCTTGATTGATGAACATGATGAATATGTTTGATTATTTCCCTTAATTTATGATACTTTTTTGTGATGTGCTTGCCGCCCTTGGATATATATTACTAAATGAATGGTAGAATTTATGCTATGGATGAGTGTGAGACATTTGCCATGTTTGGATGTTAGATGCATGTTAGTGTGTGTAAGTTTAGAATAACATATTAAAGGACCTTTTGATTGGATTAGGATTTGGAACACAATTAGTGGAGGTTGACCTACAAGTCGGGTAGAGTTGGGTGCTTAACACCTTCCCATCCCTATACCTAAACTCTGGACATGTGCTCTGGTAAAGATTAGTTCTTCCACAAGGGTGCTATATCCATGATTCTTAAACCTAATCTAGGTGGAAACTCCATTTATACATTCCGCCATAGTCCACCCTAGTCGAAGGAGTACTTCTCAAGGATTTAGGGAAACCCAAAGCCCGTCGCGAGCACTTGCGCCCACAATAACTTTCTTATAAAAAATAATAATAATATAACTTCTCAACCACTATAGTTATTCACAATCTCTATAGTTTCCATCCATAAAACATAAAATCTCTATAACTTTACCAAATCAAGCACTACCATGAATCACCTATTCTAAACCTCAAAAAGCTGAATATAAAAAAGAAAAAGAAAAAAGATTTGAAAAGATGAAATCCAAATCACCAATAAAATAGTGAAAAATTAATGAGAGAGGGAGAATGAAAGAGCTTGCAGCAGCAATGGCGTTCTCCAACTGTGGTGATTCAGCTTGCCGTACAATTGAGGCACTACCAGTGCATTTTCTTTCTATTTCTTATAAATATTGTTGCATGTTATTTGGGTACACCGGGTTTAGAAGCTTCTGCACAATCCTTTTCAAACCATTTGTGTTTTGATTAAGAGAGAATCAAAATTTTCTCTTTCTTTTATATATATATATATATACATATATATTCCCTTATAGGACTTTCTTATTATTTTGTGACAATAATTATCAATTTGTCATTGGATTTTATTTATTTATTTATTTTTATAAGAATACCAAAAATTTATTAAAAAGAAGAGAAATTCAATATACCTTGAGCCAAAGTGACTTCAAGCATAATATAATTTTCCTCTATCCAAGTTACAAAATGAGAAACACCTTTGACGTATTGAGCCAAAAGATACACAGAACGATTCTCTCGTTGCCTTACATGATAAAATTGTACCCTTCTAAAGTCTCATATATTTTGAAAGATCCCAAAGATAACATTAGACACAATGGTTGGCGGTTCATTATTTCCAGAGACGGCATTAAATATTATTAGGGAATATCACTCAAAAATAACATCTTTGATACGTATATCCTAAGCAAAAGTGACATGTTCGTCTAGTGCAATGGCTTCAGCTTCAATCGGCCCAAAAAGTCTATGAAAATTCTTGCTCAGTGCCGCTGCAACTTGTCTTTCATGATCTTGGATCACAGCCCCCATCCCCGAATATTACAAATTTTCAAACACCACTCCGTCGACATTCACCTTGTACCATGGTTCTCTTGGGGAAGTCTAGTATATCTCATCTGAACAATCCAGTGGAGACACCGTAAAATTTGCCACCTAGAATTCATGCAACAGATATCTCACCTTGTGAACGATAACGGAACTTTGTTGTTAAGGTCTTCCTTACCGGACTTCATTTCGGCTAAAATGATTAGGGCTAACATATTATCATCCAAAATGCTGAACAAATTTGGCATGCCACAGGAAATCCTAGAATTCTGTGAATTAGGCACCTCCGGGTTCAAATGGTATTCCCGATAGCCTCTAATCTTCACAAGCTCGATCACATTCCCAAAATAGATAACCACCATTTTTAGCAGCTTAATCACAGGCCTCGCAAGAAGGATCATCAATGACCCTCGGTGGTATAGATTAGCTTTGGTGGGAAGAATATTTCTGCAAGCCCTCCAAGCAAATGATTTGATCTTGTTTGGGACATTGAGGCTTCAAAAACACCTCTGGAAATTCAGATTATGCTAGCCATTTGAGGACTAGCCTGGGCTTGGAGAAGAGTTCATGATAACTTCCACTTTGTAAGCACTACGGAATGAAAAATGTCCTTTAGGAGTGTAAGGCCACACTAGCCGATCTCTCTGCCACCTAGAGCTTATTAATTGGAATAATAAGCATAGCCGAAGCATCAGCAGGAATAAATAAATAATTAATCATACTTGTGTTCCACTCCTTAGAGTGAGGTTCTATGAACAAATTAACTTGTTCTCCCATTGGCAAACTGGCTAGTGGAGCTATAAGCTTGAAGGAAGATGGTTGATGAGTCCATTTATCCCTCCTTATATCAATTGACGAACCATTCCTTACTTGCCATCGATGTCCATGTCGAACAAGGTTCTATGCTATCGTAATCAAGGTTGTCAAAATCGGGATCCTACGTAGGATCGTGGGAGGTAGGTAGGATCGGAGATCGTAGGATTGGGTCGTGAATCGTAAGATCCTACCTATTTTCAGATTTTAAGCAAAAAACAAATTGATAGTGACTTTGTATGTTATATAATTACTTAAAATATAAATCCATCCATTAAAAAAAAATTGCATCATAAAATGTAATTTGCACGCACTACATCGTTCTTATGTCATTCTAATGAAGCAAAATATATTTAACTTTTGACATAATGTATCTAAAAATTTCAGTACATGTTTAATTAGCAACTAAGTACCAAAATATTATCTACACATATGAAAAATGTTTTCCAAATTCTTAGTTCCAAATCCAAAATAAGTTAGGCTAGTTAGCATATAAAAACTAGCTAACTACAATTTTACAATATGTAATCTAAAAGAAAATTCTCAATCTAAGGTAAACTAGCTAATTAAATAATGAAGATCCTATTTCATAATTTTTCAAATTTTACTTAATTTAGTTAACAAAATAGAAAAATAAAAACCTTAAAAGCTTTGTTAAAATCATATACGCAACACAACAATATGGAATTAAGCTAACAAAGTACAAATAAATGATAAACTACTAAGTATTAATTACCAAAACAAATTACTAGAAACCTTAAAGGCAGCAATGGCTCATGGCAACATTATTGAAAGGGCTGAGAGGTGCTGGGTTTTTGACTGAGTTTTTTTTTTTTTTTTTTTTTTTTTTTTTTTTTTTTTTAAATTTAAACGTTAAACTTAAGTTAAGAAAGCTTAAAGGCAGTGATGGCTCAGCATTAACAGGGCTGAAAGGTGCTGGGTTTTTGACAAAGGGTTGAGGAGGCACGGGACAGAGGTGCGTGCTAGAGCTTTGCATTTCTAAATAGTTTAGGTTTTGTTTTTGAAAACATTAAACTTATACCATAGGTTTTTTTGAGATTTTATGTTGACATAGGGGTAAATTTGGGACTTCAATTCATTATTGGGCTTCTAAAACCTGTTGGGCTTGTGGGTTTAGGTTTACCCAAATGAATCCCACTTAAAAAAAAAAAAAAATTCAAGCCAAATGGTAGGATCGATAAGATCGGTAGAATCTCATACGATCCTACGATCCTATACGATCCTACCTACAATCCTAACATTTTTGCGATCCTGTTATGATTTAAAACTTTTTGGTGAGGTGGGATCGTAAAATCGTGCGATTCTACGATCTGGATCGCGATTTTGACAACCATGAAAGTAATACTTCTCCATGCAAAAGAAGGATGATTGCCAAGCTCAGAAGTAAGAAAGTCTTCATTGGTGAAATACTGAGCTTTAAAGACCTTATAGACCAACGAGTTGATGTTATTGTAACCTAAATCCCTGCTTAGCTAGCAAAGTAAGATTGAAGTCCTTAAGATCCCAAAAACCCAAACCTCCTTTGACCTTGGGTAAGCACATTTTTTTTGCTAATTCAACCATGCCATCTTATTTTTCTCATTCTTGTCCCCACCAAGAGGTTGAAACCATACTTGTCACTTCATAACATAGAGCACTAGGGAGTTTAAAAACATTCGTGGTGTATGTAGGTATTGCCCGTGCAACTGTCTTAATTAGTATTTCCTTGCCTGCGGTTGATAACAACTTTCTTTCCAACCTGATAGTTTACTATCCAACCTTTCAAGTAATTGTTGAAAAGTATTGTGCTTATTTTCCCCCACTAAAGATGGTAGGCCAAGGTATTTCTCATATTGGCGTATTATTTCTACCTCAAATTGATCCTTTATGCCCTCCTAAATGTCTTTGAGGTGTATTACGACTGAAGTATAGAGCGGTTTTGTTAGGAACCTCTCTAGGTTCCTAATGGGGATGAGAATGAATTGTAGGAGGATTGATGAGAATTGTAGGGAAATTGATCTAATTCGAGGTAGTCACCCTCTATAGAGAAAAATAGAGATTAAGAGAGAGAGAGAGAGAGATGCACTAATGCACTAAGAAGTTGATTTATTCTTCAATTGATATCTCATATTGGATTACAATCATGTATTTATAGGAGACTAGTTTTAATCTTATTGGCACACATGACCTCATTCTATTGGTTCTATTATTTCCCATGTACATTAATAATTCTAATATGTGCTAAATGTGATTAACATGTTTGGAATTGTAATTAACTAACTAATTAACTAAATCTTAATACAACAATTATTATCCATATGCTTATAGCATTCCTAACAGGTTTTCTCCTGATTCAATTGTTGCTCAGATGCCTGTTCATAGGTTTCTAAGATATTTTCCAAAGTAGCACAGTCCTCATGTGTAGCGCAACAAAAAATGAGGTTATCATCTACAAAGAAAATTGTTTGAAATCTTAGGTATCCTCATGCTTGCTACCACTCCTTTAAACATTCCTTGCTCCATGAATTGCTTAATTAGTGCCGACAAGCCTTCTACACAAACCAAAAAAGATATAGGGAGAGAGAGAGTCCCCTTGGAATAACCCTTTAGTTAGGGTAACGAGCCCTCAAGGTTCCCCATTAATCTTCACTGAATAAGTTACAATTCTAGCACATCTCATCATGATATCCACCCACTTCCCATCAAAGCCCATCTTAAGCATTTTATTATCCAAGTATCTTCATTCTACCCTGTTATAAGTTTTACTCATATTAAGTTTCAAGGTCATCTCTCTACTAGTGGCAGCTTCAAGAATTTTTCTCAATGTGTTTTTTAAGAAGCATAAATTACACAATTTAATAAAAAAGATTGATCTTGGGCTTTTTTTTCCTAGATTTTATTGGGCATTTGGGGCTTGCTATGTTATAATTTTTTTTTTCAAATTTAGTTCAAAATTTTTTTGGGTTTTTTTTTGCTTGAAAGCCCTAATATATTGTTAAGTAGGACAAATTATGAAGTAAAATTTAATTTTATTGACATAAAAAAAACTGATGGTACTCCCAATTTTTTTTTTTTGAAAGGTAGGCAAATATAAACTTTTATATTATTATAAATAAAAAAAAAAAAATTTCAGGTCAGGGTGGTCACAGTCAAGGTGGTCCTGTGACCACCCTGGCCTTCAAATGTGGCCGCCCCTTGCTCCCTACCTTCCCCTTTCTTTTCCGATTGATACGATACATAATTTCAAGAGTAACCAGTATATTATCTATAATAAGGCAATTAGACATAAAAGGGAACATGCGTTTCAACCTGTTAGCTAAGACCTTTGAGGCAATACGTGAGACCACATTCCCCAAGCTGATAAGTCTATATCATGTATGGCCTGTTTGGATGGAGGAAGGAAGGAGAGTGGAGAAGAGTAGAGTAAAATAATATTAGCTAATAATAAACTAATTTTGTGCTGAATCTACTCACTCTACTCTACCCTCCCGTGCTCCCCAACCAGTAATCTTAGTTGGGTTCTTAACTCTGTGTTTTGTTTGTCTTCGATAATGTTAATAATATATAAGTACTAGGAAGTTGTTAGTGCAAAAAAATCGTAAGATGGCCACAACAAGGTCTCTGTCTCTGTCTCTGTCTCTGTCCTCTAAACCCAAAACCTTACACACTCTCTTCCACTTTCGTCTCAAACCCAAACCCCAAAATATCCACCCTTTCTCTTCCCAAGCCTCACAATTCTCATTAGTGCCGGACCCATCATCACCACACCTCGTTAACGAAATCTCTCGCATACTCAGTGACCACCGGAACCCCCATAATGATTTAGAACTTTCTCTCAACACTTTTTCAAATCAAATATCCACAAACATGGTCGAGCAAGTGTTGAAGAGGTGCAAAAATCTTGGGTTCTCAGCTCACAGGTTCTTTCTTTGGGCTAAAAGAATTCCGGGTTTTGAGCATAGTGTTATTAGCTATCAGATTTTGGTTGATATCTTGGGAAGTAGTAAGCAGTTTGCTATATTATGGGATTTCCTAATAGAAATGAGAGACTCTCATTGTGTTGGGATTGGCTCTGAAGTTTTCTGGCTTGTTTTTAGAGCTTACGGTAGAGCTAATCTTCCTGAGGATGCGGTTCGAGCTTTCAATCGAATGGTTGAGTTTGGTATCAAGCCGGGAATTCATGATCTTAATCAGCTTTTGTATGTGTTATGCAAAAGGAGGCATGTAAGACATGCCCAACAATTTTTTGATAAAGTGAAGATTGGGTTCGAGCTGAATGCAAAAACTTATAGCATTTTGATGAGGGGGTGGGGGGATATTGGTGACTCAAATGAGGCACGTAAGTTGTTTGATGAAATGCTTGAACGAGGATGTAAGGTGGATGTGTTAGCATATACTAGTTTGTTGGAGGCTTTGTGCAAAGCTGGGAATGTGGATGAAGCGTATAAGATCTTCCGGGAAATGGGGTCTAATGGAGTTGATGCTGATGCTTCTACTTACTCGATTTTCATCCGCGCATACTGTGAAGCAAATGATATGCATTCAGCCTTTAGGGTGCTTGATCGAATGAGAAGATATGAGCTTTTGCCTAATGTTTATACTTACAATTGTATTATCAAGAAGCTTTGTAAAAATGATAGGGTGGATGAGGCATACCAACTTCTAGATGAGATGATTGAGCGGGGAGTTTGGCCGGATACATGGAGTTACAATGCTATGCAAGCTTACCACTGCGATCATTCTGAGGTAAATAGGGCTCTTAAATTGATTTCTAGAATGGAGAAAGATAATTGCATGCCAGACCGACATACCTATAATATGGTGCTCAAATTGCTTATCAGGATAGGAAGATTTGATAGGGCAACTGAAGTTTGGGAGAGTATGGGGGAGCGAAGATTTTATCCTTCCGTGTCAACATATGCTGTCATGATTCATGGTCTATGCAAGAAGAAAGGTAAACTAGAGGAGGCATGTAAGTACTTTGAGATGATGGTTGATGAAGGAATACCACCATATACTTCTACCATTGAGTTGTTGAGGAACCGCATATTAGAGCTAGGTTTCTTGGACCAGATTGAGATACTTGCAAATAAGATGGAGAGAAGTACTTCTTGTTCAATTCAGGAGATGGCAAACATGATAAGAGGTGATAAGACAAATAAGACTTCAAGAAGTGAAGAAACAGATCTGGAAAGTGACTAAGAGCAATGGGCTATGAGCATCTTGGAATTATGATCATCTAGATGAAGTGGTTGTATTTCTTCTAAGAACAATCTCTGGATGAGTTCCCAGCAGTAGTTCCCTTTTGTGTACGTTTTTTCCTTTTTAATATTTTTAATATTTATTTAAACATAGACCTTATAGTCTAATTGATGATTGCTGTGTCAATTATTGTTGTAGGATGCACCATAAGTAGAGAAAACCTAGGTTGAATGATTTGAGATTGCTCTGTCACAGAAAAAATGAAGGTGAACAATTAGTAATAGTGTCTAACAATGTCTAGAAGCTTTTATTTTCCAAAATGTTGCAGTTAATTTTGAGTTTCTAATAGTGGTTGTTATTTTTTCATTGGAAATTCTATTTTCATTTTCTTTGTTGTACATTAAAATACCATTAAAAACTCAGTGAGACAATTTACTTTATGCATGAAGTACTATTAATTATGAATGATGCATTGGTATAAGTTTGACAACATCTCGTGTTCATAATTTTCAGTTGGATATCACCTGTTTCAGTGGACAGGACTGATTAGTTATGTCATTATTCGGGGTACTTTTAATAGCTTAGCAAAACAAAAATGTTTTTCAAAATCAATTTCTTCAGGATTTATATATTTTACCAATATTAAGTCTCATTGTGGTCATGGAGTCTCAAGGTTGACTTCATAGACACTTGAAGCATCCCCTCTAGGTAGTCCGTAAACTGGCTCACCTGATATTGTTGAGAAAATTCGCTTTAGAAATTCTAAGAGGTGGTTGAACTCTTGGGTACTTTATTCAGCTCTCTGATAATCAAACTAATCGTATGCTTGGGTAGGCAGTGTTTACCAAGAATATAGATGATTGGCTTGTTGGACCATCCTCATGAGTTCATACTTAAAATAATACCTTTGGAACTATGACAATTTGATACTTTTATTCATTATATTTCTGCAACTATTGGTATGGCTGTCATTCTCATGAGCTCAATGAATTCATACTTAACATTAGTTTCTTACTTAATGATAAGCTTTTATGATACCAACTGATTGATAGATTATGAAATTTTATTATTCTACATTCAAATATTCAATAATTGTGCCACTGCCTGGTCTCCATTATGCAAACTCAGGTGCGAATCCCTCTCCCCACTTGTTGTAACTATAAAATAATAATGATTAAAACTCAAACATTGCAAAATCATTCTGTCAGTTTTTAAGAGGATGAGTCTAGAGGAAGGGCTGTCTTGAGTTTTTCATTCAAGAATCTCATTGATGATTTTTCAGTAAACCCTGAAAATTCTGATTTGATGGTCTGAACTTTGATTTCGAGTTTCAAGAAACCCCTCTCTGCTGGTAAAGAACATAATTTTTGCATCTTTCCTGATGATATGATGCATTTTTGGTTCCCTAATTGTAAGTTTTGTGTTGTAATCATCAGACCATGATAGCTGTAGACCTATGGTTCTTGAAATTTGATATGGTACTGCTCTAGATCTTATTAAGAAAAACATCTCTAGCATGTTTTTGGTGCTAGCTTTTTCTGTGTGTAGCAGCAGTACAGCTGACTCCGTTTGGTTGGTTGTTTGCAATTTGCCCCTGGAGAATTCTGTTCTGTCACCAAGTCCATTTAACCTAATAGACAACTTCATACTGACATAAGCTCGAGGCAGCATGACTTGTCAAAGGGTATTGAGTTTTTATTCTTTTCTGTTATATTTATTTATTTAAGCTAAGTAGGGGAGTAGTTTTACAAGTCTAGTGACACAATTTTGAGGATTTTTTTTTCTATAGAAATTACAAATTAGTGACATGTGCTTGAGGCAGCATATGCTAAGTGAGCAGTATGCTAAGAACTTCATGATTTACTTTTCCATTGAAGTGCATAATGTTGTTCTTGTTGATTTTCTTTGTAAACTTAACAGAGAGTTCTTAGCTTTTTGGATATGAGAGGGAGATAGATCACTTCCAGTTGTTAATTTGAAATATTAATTCTTCTTTTGAAAATATATAACATTGGTTCAATCATGCCATAAGTTAGGGGCATGAAATTCATAGGCCATTATCTACAAATTTCTTTGCTATAAGCTATCGAATATGACAATTATATTCAATTTCTTTGGTTTTTTTTTTTTTTTCTCTATTTTAATTGCTATGTGTATATGCTATATCCTATATTTATCACTGTATATTTATGGATTTTATTCGCTGGAATTGTCATATGCTATCTAATGTTACAAGTACAGGCAGTTACCAATACTTATTTGTTATGAGGGTTATGTGTGCTTCTGTTCTGATGGTGGGTAACTGCTAGTATGACTGCTAATTGTGTGCAAAACAGCGAGAGAGTTGTCATTTAAGAAAAATGATGAGGGTCCTGTACTGCTGTTTAGTCAATTGCTACTGTATAATTAGGTAAACTGAGATGTTAAGTTATGGAGAACAAAGACAGAGGCATAGTTTAGTGGAGATAATGGGCTAGTTCTTTCTAATCTTATCAATAAATACAAAAGATATCATGTCAAGCACACCTATGCATAAATAAGCTCTATATGCATAAGCACTTGATGCCAATGTATAACTTGGAATTTTATTTGTTTGAATTTGGAATCTTTTGTTTTTCCTCCCTCTTTGAAATGAACAGAGACATGTTTCAAGATAACATGCCACGTGATTTGACTTGGTCTTGTTTGAAAGTAATCCTTCTTTTTGATTTATGTTTCTGTGTGTTTCAGGCTTTTACTGATTCCTATAAATTTTCTGGTGTTTGCAGTTAGGCTGCCTGAGATATGTTAATATTTAAGAGGAAACAGCTGACCTGCTTGCAGCAGAAATGGCTTGATTTTCTCAAGTATCACCTCAATATTTCTATATAATTTTCAATAGTTAGGAAATTATTGTTCTGAATCTTACCATATTGGCATGCTGTTGTCTGGCTTAACAATCCAGGAATATGGAATATCCAATTGTTGTTGTAACAGTAATATTGAAAACTCATTCTTTTATTTGAATTGACCATTTTCTTTCTTTCAATTGACACTCTTTCGGGACTTTGTTGTACCACGAAGAGTGCTACCTGTTGTAATATTCGTGGCTTGGAACTTTCTGTGAAGTAATTGGCTTAATGCTGACAGTTGCTTCGAAGGTGGTCGAATTTTGCAGGGATGGATTAATTAAGGGAGATTAAGTGGCTTCCGGTTTTCTTTCTCAGTCTGAGAATTTGTTTTAGTTTTAAAGATGAGCTGTGGGGCATTGATCAGATAATTTTGTTGACGTGGAATATGGTATGAAAGAAGTGGAGATCAAAACTGATTCAGGAGCTATTATTACTGTAGAGATGTTAGTTTTCATTTTGATGCAACTTCGTTTCAAACTTGTCAACAGTTGCTATGGAGAGATTAGAGTGCTCAGTTAAACACTCCTATCAGCAAGGGAGTTGTCATGCAGATTGATTAGCTTTTTGACAAAGTTTGGTTACAAATTTGGTTAAGTCAATGGCTGTAACTCCCCCTAAAAAAGTTGATTTCTCATTTCTTTATCTTTGACAAAAAATTTTGGATCTTTGTGGTACATATAGTATTTGGCAGATAGTCTGCAAAGAATTTTTTGGGATTTAATATTTGTTTGCTACATATGAAGCATAGTCATTTAAAATTTAAAAGGAAAGCAATTTATATGGAGAAAGTTAATGAGGGTACTTTGTTCTGTAATTGTTTGTTCTGAATGTCTTTTTAGTGTGGAAAGTTAACGAGAAATGATTTGCAAAATCAAGAATGTTGAATTCTGTAATTATGATTGGGATGGAGATAGATTTATGGTTGGTATAGGGTTCTAGTTGGTTTTGTGATATTCTGAGTAAATCTTAATTGGCATTCATTGCAGACAATCGGTTTGGTTTTTTGTTCAAATGCTGCAGCTTTTCCAGTTGAGAGTAATGGATATATCCTATTGGATTGCTATGGTGGGCACAATCAGATGCCAAGAGATGTGAGTGCTTAACGCGAACTTCATATTTGCAGCTTTGAGATCTATGTGAAATATGCTTGATTTTTTAATACTGCTTTGATGAAAACAGGTTTATTATTTATGATGAGTGCAATTTTGTGACGGTGTGGTATTGCTCATCTGTTAAACGCAATCCCAGTTTTGCCAAAGTTCTAAGTGGCTGCATATTGGAATGAATCCAGGATTGCATTTAACATATTGCTAAAGATAATTCATGGTTATGTTTGTTGCTTGCTGAGGATGGGATAGCTATGAGCCTGGAGGAATTGTTTCTAAGTTTCAAGAATCGGAATAAGTTTACTGTATATAAACATACAGTCTCGTTTTATATAACTATATCATAGTTAAGTAAAGGATCAAGATATTTGAATCCCTCCATCTAACTTCTGTCTTTTTTTACCTTAACATTGATTGAATAAATTGCTAGAGTGGTGTTTTATTTGACAGAATTTTTAAATATGATGTGGCATTATTTTATTTTATTTTTTCCTCCTCTCTTTTTTTCTCTCTAACCATCGACCTCCAGTCCATGCAAGCCCGATAACTTTTGAGATAGTAACCGGGCAATAAGCTCGACTCACCATAATACAAAATCATATGGATAGTGTGAAGAAGTCAATCAAACTCTTGGCATCGAGAGACTCTTCGGTTTTTTTTTTTTTTTTAATAAAAAAAAAATGAAGAAGGAAATGAACCAAATCATTACTTTGTAGATACTTTGGGTTAAAATGGAAATTTTAAATTTGACTAAAATTTTTTTTGAATTTTCCCCATATATTCAGAGTCCAATAAAATAATTTTTTGTTTATCCTTTTATTTATTTATTTATTATTGTTTACCAATTTGATGTGCCATGATTAGAGTGATTGATACACAAAACATTTTTACATAAAATAATTTGTATATTCTTGTTGGTTATTCTCAAGTCAAGGCCACTCGATCAAAATCGAGTGTTATTTGTGTTTGCACGTGGCACCCAGTTTAGCCACACCGACTGAGACTGAGAGAGAGAGAGAGAGAGAGAGAGAGAGAGCGAAGGGAAGAAAATAATCCACATAAATATAAAATGACTCATCACTCCACTTTTACAAAACTTGCCACCCATTCCTTCTCTACTCCTTTGCAGCATATCGCTCGCACGCTATGAAAAGAAGGGTATTCGCTGTAATTATGAAAAACTTCTAGGTGATTTACATCTACTACCTGGAAAATCCTACTAATTAATTTCTCACCTTTTTTTCATAGTGTGTTTTGGTTGAGACTAAAAGTACTGCTTCTTTTCTTCCTCATGGCGCTACTGGCTCAGGGTGGGTGCGCACGGTTGCACGTGCCACGCCATGCGCACGTTAGACCGCATAGAGTACTGAGTCCGTTTGCTACTCTATCTCCAGGTCCAGGTCGAGTTGGAAGCCAAAGCATGGAGTGGGTCGAAGCAACTTCGAGCTTTTTCCAACAAGACTCAAGGCCCATCATGTTATTTGACGGTACGTACGTAATATACGCACATATGTACATGTGGACCAAAATGATTACTTTAACATTTAAATGTCTTATGTAATATTTTACACCTTATTTATTTATTTTTTTTTAATATTGTATGCGTTTATATAGTCTGCCATATAAATCTTAAGTTTAACTGTCTATGTACATATACTCTACCTGTGCTTGTTTCTTTCATATGAGATGTGTTAGGGACGAGGATTCTGTTAGATGAGTACTGGAATTTTTGGTGGAAATTTGCAAAAATGGTTCATTTGAATGAATGATTCAAAAAAATGTTGGTTTATAGTCCTTGATTAGAACTAATAGAGGACACCCAAAAAATAATTTACAACAATTTCTCACATATGGACTATTAAAACCAAATTTAAAAATTGCAAATTGTGGTAGGCTAATATAGGAATGTTGTGAATTTTGTTGTCTCTTATATTGATTTTTTTTTTTTTTGGGGTCAAATTATAGTTAGGCTTATATTTGACTGAATCAATTTGAGGCCTTAATTGGAGCATTTAATTATATTTGAATATTAGATAATATTTATTTAAATCTTTATAATATATATTTTTAGTTAAACCCATTATTGTTCATTTTCAGATGTGAAATTACTAATTAAGTTTTTGTGAAGTTTAGTAGACGTCTTCTTTTCAATCTTAATCTTTAGTTTAGTGTGAAATATTCAATCTTTGGTATGGTTTTCTCAATTTTACTTTACAAAAGCAATGTATTAGTAAAATTCTGTAAGAGATAATGTTTTTGGAGAAAGAAATATATCAGTTTTTTATATGTGAATTGGAGTATTTTCTTCTGTTAGTATCTTTCTTTTTAAAATTTTTTTTTGAAAAAAATATCTAAATAACTAATATCAGAATAAATTTCTTGTTTGTTCCACCCCCAAAATGAATGAACAGATTTTTATTAAAAGATATTTTGCAACTCATGGGCACTTATAAACTTGCCCCATCCTAACTCTTTGTAAGTAAAGAGGAGAGGAATGCTTAACTGATAACTAACTTCAAGTAACCACTATAAACACGTGCTTTGATAGGCAAATTGTAGTTTTTATGTAACATGAAATGCATATATACTTTCTTTCCCAGAGTCTGAACAAATTAAGTTAAGGGGCAATTAATGACTGACCAGAGTTTAAAGTAATTCTGCCCAAGTTTTCTGTTTGATGTATCTGTATTTTTTTTTTGGTTCTGGTAAGTAAGGTTTGATGTATCAAGTCAAGTAAATGCTAAATTTGGTTTGACAGGTGTATGCAACTTATGTAATGGGGGTGTGAAGTTTGTGCGTGAAAATGATCGAAATAGGTCAGTGTTTCTTTCCTTCTTTTAAATTCTGATTACAACAATTCTCAAATGTTTGGACTAATGGCTCACAATTAATATGTATTTTTTTTTTTTTGGGGGGGGGGGGGGGGGGGGGGTTGTTAAATTACAGTTTCATTTTTGGTGAGTGGATTTATATGTGAACAAATTAGTGAGTTTAGGGCCCCTTTACTTAAGATGTTTGCTGGATGATGAAAGAAAATGAGGAAGGAACTCTTTAGGCTGAAGTTATTTCGCATTGGAAATTTACCTTTTTACAAAAATGTGTTCTGCATCTTGCACTTCAATAAGATACTAAGTTACTAACCTTCACGTTTATGGTCCTAGTTGAGGTTCATCCTGAGTTTCACTGTAATGGCCGTTGAGTAATTTTATTGCTGATGCTGTTCAAAAATAAATCCATATTAAAGACTTAATGATAAAATATGAGCTTTCTAAAAACATAGATAGGGAATGCTTCTTCTCTGCAAGAAAAGAAAAAGTCTTGATATGCACTTTCATATTTTCATTAAAATGACTTCCTTACCATGTTTATAGGGTATAGTTTTACCACTTGAGATCTATTCATTTGTTCTTTTTTATCTCATTATTAACAGGAGCATAAGATTTGAGCCTCTTCAAAGCGAAGCAGGCAAGAAATTGCTTCAGAGGTCTGGAAGAGCTCCTGATGATATCTCCAGTGTTGTACTTGTTGAAAAGGATAGGTTTGTATATTACTGGTTCAATTCGCTTAATTGTGATAAACAATAATCGTGTACCTAGCATAACTGCATGAATTCAATTTCCAATCATCAAATCATCCATAGTAGTTCATTTTGGTTGTGAAGATGTTGGACACAGAGAAAAGATTGGTTTCTGAATTCAACAATTCCTAGCTGAATAAATATCCATATTCCTGCTACTTGTCAACCAATGGATTACTACAGATTTCTTTTTGTTCAAAAAGAGGTTATTAATTAGGACATAGAAGATAGATCTAAAGATATATTACCTAAAGAAAACTGAGAAACCATGCTGGATTTCAGATCATACATCAAGTCAGAAGCTGTGCTGAAAATAATGGAATACATAGACTTACCCTTCCCTCAGTTGGCACTTTTTCTACAGTTTGTGCCTTTGTAAGTACTACCTTTCCAGTTTCCGGACTCCAGTGCTGTTTTGTTTGTCACTTCAGATTTGAATCTAATGGAAGCAACCAGAGATGATCACTTATTTATCCCTTTTCATGGATGATTGCAGGTTCATAAGGGATTTTCTATATGATAATGTGGCAAACAACCGTTACACATTTTTTGGCCGCTCAGAATCATGTGAGATATAAACAAATTTATTCATCGTACTTAGATTAATTCAATATACGGTAAAGTCCAAAAGTAAGGTCTCTTCCTGTGGTCCACTAATATTGTTTTCCCAGAATAAATTGAAGTTGTAATGACATTTATCAACTGATGTTTGTTTGTGTATGTTATATAGCTTAGCTTTTCAAGTGACTTAATTGTGCTGCTAGGCAGAAGGAAAAGAAGAATTAAATAATATGACTACAAAATTCCAATGAAAAATGGTTGTAAGATTCTAATTTTCTTCTTTCTTTCCCCTCTATTTTCTTGGCAATTAATAGAAGCAAATAAATAGTAGAGAAAGAAGAAAAAGAAAAGAAAAAAAAAAGTAGCCCATTTGGACATATTGAAATAATGCTGAAAGGTGGTTATTGAAGTCTTCTTTCGAAAATGTTATTCCAGAAACTACAATTTTGAGAAGATCTCTTTTATATCACTACTTAAGATAAAAATTATTGACATTTCCCTCATTTTCTTCTATCTGTGGGAAGTCCCCCTGCTAAGAGCTCATTGCTCATAGTATGCATCTCTCCTGTGAATATATCTTTCATTTTCTTGTTTGAATTTTCCCATCTATTCTCCAAGGAATTACATTAGAGTATACAAATAAACTCAACAAAGAGGCTTTAAAAAAAAAAAAAAAAAAAAAAAACAACAACAACAAAGTCTTTCTCAAAATACTCAATGTTGGCTATGCAAATTGTTGAAGTGGGCCCGCATGTGTGGCTTGAATTGCCACAAGCCCATAAGGCCCAACCAAGCCCAATTTGGTCATAGTAATTGACTGAATACAAGTTGTATTTGGAGTCTTGGAACCGACTTGATAAAGTAACACACGAGCGCGCGCTCTTTTATGATATGCGGTAGTAAGAGTAATTCCAAGAAGTCTTAATACTGTATAACTATATAAGAATAAAATAAGAAGGGAAGTACAGTCGCATCAGAGAAAAAATTGTGGGTTCTTCAGTTTTGTGTTTTTCTTGTGTGTGTGAAAGAGAGAGAACTAGGGTGTAATTGAGATTTGAGTTTTTTGAGAGTGTTCTTGTGCATTATTGTATCTCCATATTTTAATAATGAAATTTCTCCATCGTTGCCATGGAGGTAGACAGTTTGCTGAACCATGTAAATTCTTGTATTATTTGTGTGTGCTTTTTATTTAATTTCGCTTATTTACTGTTATTGATTTGAGTCCTAAGGTGCTAGTTTGCACAACAAGTGGTATTAGAGCAAGGTTAGGATTCAATCCCTTGAATACAGTAAAGATGTTAAGCACAAAGTATAACTTAGAGAAGTTTTGTGGTAAGGGATTTTTCTCTTTGGCAAAGGCGGATGAAAGATCTCCTAATTCAACAAGGAGTTCATAAGGCCTTGCTTGGGAAGGAGAATATATTGGAAAAGATGAAGGATGAAGAATGGGTACAGATGGATGAGAAAGCAGCTAGTGATATCGTCTCAACCTAGGTGATGAGGTTATTCACAACATCCTAGAATCAAAGACCGCAAAGGAAGTTTAGGAAAAACTAGGTCTTTATATGAGAAAGAATCTGACGAACAAGTTTTACGTGAAGAAACAATTGTATAGTTTGCACATGAAGGAGGGTTCAGATTTGTTAGAGCATCTCAACATGTTTAACAAGTAGAACACCCAATTGTCAAGTTTTGGGGTGAATTATGAGGACGAAGATAAAACATTACTCTTATTAGTGTCGCTTTCTACACATTTTGATCATCTAGTGACCACGTTGTTGTATGGGAAAGAGACTGTAGTACTCGATGAGGTGACTAGTGTTCTCTTGTCACATGTGAAGATGAAGTAAGATGGTAATGGTTCTCAAGCTGATGGAATTGTTATAAAGTCAGAGTCAAGCAATTGGGGTAGAAGCGAGTCAAGATCCAACGAGAATAGATCTCAGTCTAAATCACATGCAAAGAAAGTTGTAGAGTACCTTTATTGTCACAAGAAAGGGCACTACAAGAATCAGTGTGAAGAGTTGAAAGAGCATTTAGAGCATTCGCATCAGTTCAGTAAAGATTTTCGTCTATTTTATACTAAGAACCTACTTTTTCTATTTTACACCATCATTTTTCCAAAACACACATTAGTTAATCTATTTTCCAATCTACTCTATGTAAATAATATTATTTATTCTTTTTTTTATTACTTATTGTTGAGGGCCAAAATTTCACAAAGAAAGCCCATTCCATGAAAAATAAGGAAAGACTATAGGTCTTACCAAAGAAGGTCCAATTCATGAAGTTAAGAAGGACCATGAAGGCCCAAAAATCCCAAAAAGAAGAAAAAAGAAAGAAATAATAATAATAATAAAGAAAAAAAGAAGAGGACCTCGGGCAAGGATCTTGGGAAGACCAGAGGATATGCAACAAGAAAAATCAACATCAAGACCTATGTATGTTCAGATTTCTAGCAAAGAACAAGCCATTAAAAATCTAGCAAAAAAAAAAACCAGGTATTATCTTTATAACCCATGGTCCAAGCTCGTGAGATCCGAGTGGATATTAAGGGAGGAATGGTTTGGTCGGTAAGGGAGTGATTTCTAATGAATGGAGGATCCCGAAACTTTCCCTTGGTTTATATATTTTCTTGGGATGCATGAACCAATGGAAAGCTCAGTTCCCCCATGTGCATGACACCCCCCCACAATTTCCTCTCAAATTTTCATTTTCAACAAAGCTGTCACAGTACACTGAGCAGCCCAGACATTCCATTTAACTTTCCAAGAAGGAATCTTACCCAACAAACCTGGCACGTCCTCTCCCGGGGTCCCAGACCAGATCTACTATAAAAAGAACACAATGCATAGCAGAAGGGGGGGGATTTGGAGGGGAGAAAAATGGGTATTCAGGAGAAAAGTTTAGAGGTTTAAAACACATATTCTTAGAGCTTTAAAAGCCCAGCAAGGAAGATAAAGAAGAAAACAAAAAGAGAGAGCCAAGGAGTAGGAATTTGTCCCATTTCCTTGAGATTATTCGAAATATCACTTAGTCTCCAAAGAAATGTAAGCCAAAAAACATGCACACATCAGATATCACTCTCCCACAAAAATCCTCTTCACCTAACTATCTTGGATGACAATGCCCAAGCAAAGCCACTTGGCCTTGAGTTCCAAATCCCACAAGTTTTATGCAAAACTACTAAGTCTGTGAGAATTGGGGTCAGGATCCTCGTGACTGAATTATTCTCATGAAATTTATTTATATATATGTATATTTATTAAAATGCATTATCCTAATCTAAGAAACTAACAATTATTTGAAGATATGTGTATTGTATAGTGATTCTTATGCAGGACTTATGAAGGTAAAGGGAAAGGAAAAATACTCCATTGCATAACAAGAAGGAAATCAGACAGAATCATTAAGAAAAAAATCTGTAAAATTCAAAGAAAACAGGAGAATATCTCCCGGTATCCCAGAAACAGCCACTACAGTACATACTTAGATTCAAAAGGATTCAAATTTTGCAAGTCTTAGAGGCTTAAATAGTCATCTAAATCTGTAATTTTTGAGCTTTTTTGGACCTTGTATTACGTCTTAGTGAGCGCATTTGTAATCCATAACTAAGAAAAATTAATGGATTAGTTCTTATTGATTTGAGGATCTCGAACAATTACTCCATGTTTTATTGTTATAATCTTGTCTTCTTTTGCTGTTTTCGTGTTGCTCAATACATATTCTCGCTTGCTAATGTGTACGTATTGCAGGAGTCATTGCCCTGTGCACCACTTGGTTTTGTAAACAGCCTATTTAGTTGCGGTGAACCAAGCCCAGTCCCTTCAAACTATAACAAGAGGGTCTGACGTCCTTGCTTAAACTTAGGCCTAGACACCGTCAAAAAAATGACCCTCACATTTTGGCGACTTCACTGGGGATTGGGAAAAGGAGAGGGAAGAAGCAATCCCTTCGCGAGCATGGCTCCAAAGCAGGGAAACACCAAGAGGAAGGAAAGTTCTTCTTAAAGTGTGGGTTCCTCCAAAGAACGCCCACCAAGAGACTTTATGGAATTTTGGGGAACTTCCCAACCCAAGATAAGTCATTATTTTTCTCCATTTTACAATTTGAACATAATGGATCATTGCCCTACTCTCTTAAAAAAAAAAAAGGGTCATGTTGTAATATTTTAAAAAAATCATAACATTGTCTCATCGTTGAAAAAAAAAAGTGGAGAAGTGAGCAAATAAAAAATATATATATATCGAGATTGATGAAATGAAGATTGTATGAGCTACATAATGAAGCAATGGCCCCACATCTAGGGGGCTAATGTATTTTCTTTATAAAAAAAATTTTCATGATATTGCTTCATTTGTTTTTAAAAGAAAAGAAAAGAGAAGTAAGCGAATCAAAGAAGCTTGATGAAATGTAAATTACATAGCAAAAGCAATTGCCTCACGTTGTGGGGTTAAATAATTTTGCAGCAACTTGATAATAATATCAAATGGTGTAGGTTAGTGAAAGGGACAAGTTTCTTGGCTCTGCCCATGGATTTAGTAAAATAGAGTAGTTCCATAATTCCAACAAAGCCTAGGAGATCTTTGTTCCCAACAAAGCCTGGGAGATCCTTAATCCCAACAAAGCTGAGGAGATTCTTTATTTCAGCAAGGCTAGGTACATTCTTAATTCAAGCAAAGTCTAGGAAATCCTTAACTCCAGGAAATTAAGGCCTGGGAGATCTTTGATCCCAACAAAGTTGAGGAGATCCTTTATTCTAGAAAAGCTGAAGAGATCCTTTATTCCAACAAAGCTGAAGAGATCCTTTATTCCAGCAAAGCTGAGTACACCCTCAATTCCAACAAAGCCTGGGAGATCCTTAATCCCAACAAAGCTGAGGAGATCCTTTATTCCAGCAAAGCAAAGTACACCCTCAATTCCAGCAAAGCTCGGAGATCCTTAATCCCAACAAAGCTGAGGTTGATTCCAAAGGAGATCCTAGATTCTAGTAAAATAAAATTTTCTTAGTTCTAGCCATGGTTCTAGCAAAATGGAATAGTTCCTTTCCAAAAAAAATAAAATAAAATTCGAGTTAGTCCTTGATGGAATAGTTTTCTAATTCTAGCAAAGTGGAATAGTTCTTTGGTTCCAACAAAGTTGAAGTACTTCCATGGATCCAACAAAGTAAAAAAAAAAAAATGGAAACATCCAGAAAATGGATAGAAGTTCCACAATAGCATCAAGAGAATGTGGATTAAGCATGATTCAACAACAGGCTATGTCCTGGGGGCTAAAGCCTATTGTGCGGCGGACCTTAAATATATTTTGAAAAAAATCAATAGAAACACTATATTGCAAGTCAGTAGCATAATCAACATTATTGAAAGCTCAACAACTATACAATGCATCTATCGTTTCTTGCAGCTCAACAATGGGGCTCACCCATGGAAATAACAAGATTTGAAGAAGCTATAGAGTCCACTGAAGGACATGTACAACTAGCTCTAAATGTCAACCATGACATCACAAATATCGTTTGATCCTCTCAATGTACCATTGGTACGTGAAATAGGGACTGAATGGGAAGCCCACAAAAATTGCTGCCCATCTTAGTCCCTTCATCTAGCACGAAGTAAACTTTGTGGAAACACATTCTATGATGAGTTGGCTCCAGCTGAAGAATATCCCATTGTTAGGATCTTAAGGGGGCTCCCATCTCTAGGATCCCGGGGGCTCTTATCCCAGAAGAAGAAGAAACCTGGAGGGAAGGTAGAACATTGCTTATGAAGGCACGCGAGACCTGAATGTAGCCTACAAGAGGATCCCAAAACACCATCTTACATGATAGCTCAGGAAGAGATCTTGGAGGAACCTAGGGATATGATGAGTTAAAATATCCCATCTCTAAGATCCTGGGGGCTCCTATCCCAGAAGAAAAAGAAACCTGGAGGGAAGGCTAATATACTGCTTATGAAGACCTTGGAGAAACCTATGGATATGGAAAGGAATGCATAGATCCTACCAAAGGAGGAACTTGAAGAAATGAACCTGGGGGCTGACCCAGGGAACTCAGGGCCTATTCTAATCAGCAATCAGTTATCAGTGCAAAAAATAGAGAAATCGGTGGAGCTATTGAAAAAGAAAATGAAGATTTATGGGCGTGTACTACCGCAAATTAAATAAGGCGCGTCCAAAGGATAAATTTCCCTTGCCTAACCTCGATCTCCTTATAAATCCAATTAAGGCAACAACAATATCAACCATGAAGAGGCATACCACGGTCAAGGAACTCAAGAGCTTCTTGGAAAGAATTTCTTACATTAGGAAGTTCACACCAAGGCCAGCCTTGGTCACTAGTGGACTATCCAAATTGTTGAAAAAGGAGAATGTTTTTACATGGGGAGCCGAGCAACTGAACGTCTTTCATAAAATTTCAACAGATCATGAGTCATTCGCCTCCCTTATGGGAACAGGTTAATGGCAAAATCATTATTGTTGTACCTGGGATCCTGATCCCAAGCATACAGAGCATTAAAGGATACCGAAATGAGGTATCCCAACAGAGAAAGGGCGTGTTTGGTGGCCATGCATCTCAACAACTAAATCATTACCTTTCATTCCACAAAATCCTATTGGTGATGAGCTCTCATCCAATAAAAGCCCTCCCCCATTAGCCCTTGCGATCTTGAAGAGTAGCCCGGTGGTTAATATTAATTTTTCAATACAACATGGGTCTGAGGGATCCCCAGAGCTGTCAAGAGCTAAGCTGTAGCAAACTTACTAGTCTAGCTCCCCGAAGAAGAGGAGTACCTATTAAGTGAGAAGATCTCTAAAAAAGTAGTAGCGGTAGAGATCCTTGTAAAGAAATAGACTATGAGGTTTGTGAAGACAGCCTCTAACGAGCATGCCTAGAGAAAGCATTCCTCTTCCAAGATCCCTGTAAGAAGATCCCACAACTGAAAAAAAAAAAAAAAAAAAAAAAAACCATTACAGAATCATTTTGGTGGAGCTTCTCCTAGCCACCAATCCACCAATGAGAGTAACCTTAAATGGCTCGTAAAAGAAGAGTATTTCCATGAAGTATTTGTTCACAGCCAAGAGAGGATATTTTAGAAGATCCTTGGAGAAGGAAACAAATCCTTGACCCTTTGAAGAAAAGAAAAGAAATTAGTTTAGTAACTCCACTTGAGAATGGGAGGCTACGAAGGAACCTTTTCTAAAGATTGAAAATTCAATGGTCATGAACAAATTTTCCAAGTGGCATGGCCTAGGACTTGGAAAAGAGCAAATTTTTCTTGTACCTAGCCCAAGACTTGATCAAAACAGATTTTTCCAAGTGACATGGCCTAGGACTTGGAAAGAGCAAACTTTCCATGTACCTAGCCCAGGACTTGGCTAGAAAAATTTTTCCAAGTGGCATGGCCTAGGACTTGGGAAAGGGCAAATTTTTCATGTACCTAGTCCAGGACTTGATCAGAATAAAAATTTTCCAAGTGACATGGCCTAGGACTTGGGAAGAGTAAACTTTCCATGTGCTTGGCCCAAGACTTGGCCTAGAACAAATTTTATAAATACATGGCTCAGAAATTAACCAAGAGCAAAGGTTTCCAAATACAACCAAGAAGCTGGTCAAAAACAAAAATTTATGGATACAAGCCATAGCACGTCCCAATAATGCGTGCAGATCTTAAGCATATCCCAGTATAGGCTACAACATGTAGCACGTACCAGCAATGGCTACAAGCTGTAAGTGGCTACAAGCTGTAAGTGGGTATGAAAACCCATAAGTGGGTGTATAAAGTGCACAAGATTGAACTCCTTGAAAGGAGTTGGGTCAAGGGAGCCTAAGGAAGCAAGGAAGGCGTAACTTTTTAAAAAAAATTCCAAAAGTACATCACTCAAAGCCGCAAAGGCATGGATACCTTTGCAAATCTCTGTACAAAGAAGATTAGTCAATGACATTGCAAACCAGTTAGCAACATTTCCCTCCTCCTACAAGGTGCAAACTCACCAAAGGCTTGGAGGTACTTCGATTCAACAAAATAAAGGTACCCTTTTAGTAAGCCCACTCATTAATACCATGTTCGAATATATTAAAACACTGCAAAATGTTGTGCAAGAGGTATCACCCATGCACTAATACTTTACTCATGTAGATTAAAATGAAAATTCTAATATTTTGGTCTTCTTACTTGACCAATTATCAAAAGTTAAAATTTGGAATTCTTGTGTGGCTGAAATCCTCACATGGTTTCATATACATGAAATAATTTTTATTGCTATATCTTACTTGGCAATTGGCTTTTCCAGTGCATACACTGTGGGCTAAGATAAGATTAAAAATTTTCCTTACATATATCTTTCACTTGATAAAAAATTAAGAAGTCCAGTGCATACTTTATAGTACATAAGTTCAGCCACTGTTATTTTTCTTTGGCTCATGAACTATATGGTACATAGCAATTCAACAACAATATAATTGGTGGCATGATATGTGAATAATATGCTGCAATCTGCAAAATTATACAATCTTTCACAATTTGGAAAAGGAATAAGGCAAAGATCAAGAGAATTCACAAGAAGAGCAAGGTCTTTAGCTAAAGCAAGGTGTGGAGATGTTCTTAAGCCTTCTAAGTCATGTCCTTAGGGAAGTTTCTATCTCTTGATACATTTTGAGAAGAATAGCTAGCCTTGATTAGACTCTAAATCAGCATGTTTATATGATTCAATGACTTATAATATCATGGTCCCATGTGGCAAACATCTTGGAGTTATTAACCTTAGCCATAACAAGCATGTACTACAATGCATAGAATATCTTTGGCAAAGTTCATGGGGGCTTCCCTCACTCAACCTATTTTGTAAAACAAACAAAATCTTGTTGACAAAGCAATGCTATCTTATATTGAGATTTAATATGCATCCAATGTGATTTTTTGTATGCTACTTTCAAGAAAAACATATCCTAGAATTACTAGCAAAAAACATTAGCGCTAGAAATATACTCTTAGCATCAAATGCAATACCAATATAATTTGGTTATACATGCATATATCAATGTTAGTTTAACAAAGTTGATTTGTTGAATACCAATCTGCAGCTTTATACTAACATGAAGGTGAATTTTAATCTTTGGCAACATGTTAGTTCATTCCATGAAGGAAGTGTAGCAATTCCTTTGGAGTTTCTCTCAAGAATTATTTGATCTACACATTGGTTCCACAAACCAAGAAAGTGTCCAAGAACAATTTATTTTCTCGTGTGTGGGCTACAGGTAACCCACGAGCTCTAAGGGCTAATGTTGAGGGCCAAAATTTCACAAAGAAAGCCCATTTCATGAAAAGTAAGGAGTAAGGAAAGACCATGGGTCTTAACAAAGAAGGTCCAATTCATGAAGCTAAGAAGGACCATGAAGGCCCAAAAATCCCAAAAAGAAGAAAAAAGAAAGAAATAATAATAATAATAACAAAGAAAAAAAGAAGAGGATCTCGAGCAAGGATCTTGGGAGGACTAGAGGACATGCAGCAAGGGTCTCAGTCAGGCCAGAGGATATGCAAGAAGAAGAATCAACATCAAGGCCTTATGTATGTTCAGATTTCCAGCAAAGAACAAGCCATTAAAAATCTAGCAAAAAAAACCAGGTATTATCTTTATAACCCATGGTCTAAGTCCGTGGGATCCCGAGTGGATAGTAAGGGAGGAATGGTTTGGTCGGTAGGGGAGTGATTTCTAGTGAATGAAGGATCCTGAAGCTTTCCCTTGGTTCATATATTTGCTTGGAATGCATGAACCAATGGAACACTCAGTTCCCTCATGTGCATGACACCTCCCCACAATTTCCTCTCAAATTGTCATTTTCAACAAAGCTGTCACAATACACCGATCAGCCTAGACATTCCATTTAACTTTCCAAGAAGGAATCTTGCAATTATAACTAAAGCCAAATGCCCCTTTTGAGTTGTAATTGCCTAAATAGGCTAAACCTCTGCCCCATGCACCTTTTCAAGTCACAGAGGATGTAATTTTACCCAGCAGACCTCTTGGGGTACCAGACCAGGTCTGCTACGTCATTTTCAACAAAACTATGATAATACGATGAGCAGCCCACCCATTCCTTTAACTTTCCAAAAAGAAATCTTGCATTTATAGCTAAAGCCAAATGCCCATTTTGAGTTATAATTGCCTAAATAAGCTAAACCTCTGCCCAATGCACCTTTTCAGGTCACGAAGGACGTAGTTTTACCCAACAAACCTGGCACGTCCTCTCCCCGGGTCCCAAACCAGATATGCTATAAAAAGAACACAACGCATAGCACAAAAGGGGGGGGGGGAATTCGGAGGGGAGAAAAATGGGTATTCAGGGGAAAATTTTAGAGGTTTAAAACACTTATTCTTAGAGCTTTAAAAGCCTAGCAAGGAAGAGAAAGAAGAAAACAAAAAGAGAGAGCAAAGGAGTAGGAATTTGTCCCATTTCCTTGAGATTTTTTGAAATATCACTTAGCCTCCAAAGAAATGTAAGCCAAAAAACATGCACACATCAGATATCACTCTCTCCCACAAAAATCCTCCTCACCTAACTATCTTGGATGACAATGCCCAAGTAAAGCCACTTGGACTTGAGTTCCAAATCCCACAAGTCTTGTGCAAAAGCACTAAGTCTGTGAGAATTGGGGCTAGGATCCTCGTGGCTGAATTATTCTCATGAAATTCATTTATATATATGTATATTTATTAAAATGTATTATCCTAATCTAAGAAACTAACAATTATTTGAAGATATGTGTATTGTGTAGTGTATTCTTATGTAGGACCTATGAAGGTAAAAGGAAAGGAAAAATACTCCATTGCATAACAAGAAGGAAATAAGATAGAATCATTAAGAAAAAACTCTGTAAAATTCAAAGAAAACAGGGAAATATCTCTCGGTATCCCAGAAACAGCCACTACAGTACATACTTAGATTCAAAAGGATTCAAACTTTGCAAGTCTTAAAGGCTTAAATAGTTATCTAAGTTTGTAATTTTTAAGCTTATTTGGACCTTGTATTACGTCTTAGTGAGCGCATTTGTAATCCATAATTAAGAAAAATTAATGGATTAGTTCTTATTGATTTGAGGATCTCGAATAATTACTTTGTGTTTTATTGTTATAATCTTGTCTTCCTTTGCTGTTTTCTTATTGCTCAATACATATTCTCGCTTGCTAGTGTGTACGTATTGCAGAAGTCATTGCTCTGTGCATCACTTGGTTTTGTAAACAACCCATTTAGCTGAGGTGAACCAAGCCCAGTCCCTTCAAACTACAACAAGAGGGCCCGACATCCTTGCTTAAACTTGGGCCTGGACACTGTAAAAAAAATGACCCTCACACTTATTTATTAAAATCTCTCCTTTGTCTAAACCGTATCTCTGACTCTCAAATATCATTCCAAAAGTCTCTCTCTCATTCCTCCCTCAACTATCTTCCTCTCTCAAAAACTCACACGGTGGTAGATCTAGTAGCGGAGTAACAGCAGATTGGTGACAGTAGATTAGTGGCAGCAAATTAGCAACTGCAGCGGTTCCATTGGGTTTTTTCATGTGGGTTTTCGGTTTGGTTTTGATTTTGGTTTGGGATGGTTTTTTGGTGGGTTTGAATTGATTTTGAGTTGGGTTTCCTGGTGGGTTTGGACTGTTTTTGAGTTGGGTTTCTTGGTGAGTTTTGATTGATTTTGAGTTGGGTTTTTTGGTGGGTTTGACTTGATTTTGAGTTGGGTTTTCTAGTTGCTTGTGTTGATTTTGGTTTAATTTTTCATTGATTTTCGGTCAACTTTGTGGTCGATTATTAATTGTTCAAATGATTTGTGTTGATGTTGGTTGGGTGGTGGTAGGTGCGGTGATGGTGGTGGTGGTGCTAGATTGGTGGTTGGAAGGTTATCGTTGGCTTCTTCCTTCGTCTTCTTATGTTTTGCTGGGTTGTTGCTAGGTTGTTGTGAACGTTGGGATGAAGTAGTCTAATAGAGGAGAGATAAAAAAAAATATTATTATATGTAGCTACAGTAACCGTGCATATTTGCACAGTTACTGTAGCAAGTGTGTAAATATGCATATTTTTACATCCACTGATGTGGGCAGTTTTAGAGGAAAATTGTGTAAATATGTCACTTTTTGCATTTTAGAAGATTTAAGAAGCATTGGTATGGATGCTTTTAGAGGAGAAGAATAATGGAAAGAAGCCTCTAGAATCAGCTAGTGTTGTCGAAGAAATATCAAATGATAGTGAAGTTGATGTAGATATACTTTCAGTTTCATCAGGTAACAATGCTATATTGGAATATGGGGTTTTAGATTCAGCATGCTTATATCATATGACTATAAAGAAATATTAGTTTGACACGTATAAGCCTTACAATGGTGGTATGGTCTAAATGGGTAACGATGCTACATGCTCGGTTATTGGGATTGATATTGTAAAGATCAAGATGTTTGATGGAATTGTGAGAGTTCTTAGTAATGTTAGACATGTTCTAGATCTTAAAAAGAATTTAATTTCTGTACGAGTATCGGAAGATTTGGGTTATTCATACTCATCAAAGGGTATAATCATTAAGATTACCAAAGGTGCTTTGATGGTGATGAAAGGACAGAAAGTAAGCACGCTTTATAGATTGATTGGGAACATAGTTGTAGGAAGAGTTGCAGTCATCACTTCGGTGGAGTCCAGCACTAACGACATAAAATTATGGCATATGCAACTTGGCCATATTGGTGAATGTGGTATGTTAGAGCTGCACAAGAGAAATTTATTGAAGGGAGTGAAGACATGCAAGCTAGATCTTTGCAAGTATGTATTGGAAGCATCACAGAGTCAGTTTTAAGACAAGCTCTCATACAATAAAAGGTGTTCTCGACTACATTCATTCAGATGTTTGGGGCCCAATATCAGCTTTTTCTCATAGCAGTGCTCAGTTCTTTGTAAATTTCATTAATGACTACTTTAGAAATGTATGCATTTATTTTATGAAGCATAAGTCTGATGTGTTTGGCATATTTAAAAACTGGAAAGCACAGGTTAAGAATCAGACTGGCAGGAAAATAAAATACCTTAGAACAGATAATGGACTAGAGTATAGAGAAAAAGAATTCATAAGATTTTGTGAATAAGAAGGTATTACTCGTCACTTCACAGTTAAAGGAACTCCACAGCAGAATGGGGTTGCAAAGAGAATAAACAAAATCTTAGCAAAAGGATTCAAATGATGAGATTGAATGCAGGGTTGCCTAAAGTGTTCTGGGCAGAGATAGTTAACACAAATAGCTTCATTATTAACAGATCTCCATCATCAGCCATTGATTTCAAGATTCCAAAAGAAGTTTAGTCAGGTAAAGTAGTCGATTATTTGAGTCGAAAAATCTTTGGTTGTCCAGCTTATATGCATGTGCAGAGTGGAGAGTGTTCTAAATTGGATTCGAAGTCCAGAAAATGCATATTTCTTGGTTTTACAAAAGGTGTTAAAGGCTATAGGCTTTGGGATCCAATCTCAAAGAAAACGGTGACCAGTAGAGATATCATATTTGATGAAGCCTTTATGTTGAAACAAAATTAAGTAGAGACATGTGATGATAGTTTATAGGAGAAATTGTTGAGGTGTAGTTTGACAAGAATAGTTCACCTAGTGATAAGGGCAATGATAATGATATTGATCCATAGCAGCAATAAGAAGAGCCTTATTCAATTGTGTTGAAATGGCTTGAATTATAATGTCGGTAGATTGACATTACAAGCAAACATTAAATGCCATCTTGCATGAATTGTCAAAAGGCAAGGAACAAATTCTAGCAATGAATTACAATCTTGGCAATGAGTGCTTGCATGCCCATATTAGAAAGTGTGGCTTGATCAACAAAGCCAAAGATTTGCAATTCAGCAAATAAGCATGCATGAAGAAATTCTACACTCCTTGCATTAAATATTGCATGGATTCTTGGCCACTATTGTTGACTTCCTTAACAATAGAAGTCTTGCATATGCTAAAACTATTTGTATTTCGGCTAAACTTTAGCTATAAATAGAGGTAGAGGTAGGGCAAGAGAGATTTCCTACGTGAGATAGAGAGATAGCAAAAAGCTTCTTCTATGTGTGCACACCAGAGATAGGAAGTTAGAGTGTCCTGTAATTTTTGTCTAAATACAATAAGCTGTTCTCTATTTATTTGTGAGAGAACCAAGGGTGTATTTGGGGTTTGAGTTTGTGTGAGAGTGCCTTCAAGCTATTGTTGTAATCTCCAAAGTTATAGTGAAACTTTATTTTGTCGCCTCTTGTGGACATAGTCATATTGCTGAACCATGTAAATTCCTTGTGTCTTATTCTCTCCTCTCTATCTCTCTTCTTTAACCTTGTGTAAATAGATTATTTCACTAACTTTTCACAAAAAAATTGCTAAAGGTAGAGAGAAGCGGGTTCATAAAGCACCACTGAGATATGGCTTTGAAGACATGGTTAGTTTTGCTCTCATAACTAGCGGTGGAGATCCATCATCTTAAAAGGATGTAGAAGAGATGGGGTCACTACAGAAGAATAAAAGTTGGAAATCAATGAAATTGCCCAAGAAAAAGAAGGCTATTGGTTGCAAGTGGGTATATTGCAAGAAAGAAGCATTATCAGAAAATAAAGGTGAAAAATTCAAGGCCCTGTTAGTGGCTAAGTGGCTAAGGATTACTCACAGAGAGAGGAAGAGAATGCCTCAGATATGTTAACAAAGTCATTTCCAACAGACAAGGTCAAGAGGTACTTGGACTTGATTGGCGTTTGTAGCATGTGAGCCTTTAAGGGCTAAGGTGGAGGCGATGGAGGAATTTGCTAGTGTAGCTTGATCAATTCAAGCCAAGGTGGAGATTTGTTGAAGTGGGCCCGCAGGTGTGGCTTGAATTGCCACAAGCCCATAAAGCACAACCGAGCCCAATTTGGTCATAGTAATTGACTGAATACAAGTTGTATTTATAGTCCTGGAACCGACTTGATAAAGTTATATATATATATATATATATATATATATATATATATATATATATATATATATATATATATATATATATCTGTGTGTGCACGCATGTGCGCTTTTATGATATGCGACAGTAGGAGTAATTCTAAAAAGTCCCAGTACTATATAAGAATAAAGTAAGAAGAGAAGAATAGTCGCATCAGAGAAAAAAGTTGTGGGTTCTTCAGTCTTGTACGTGTCTTTCTTGTGAGAGAGAAAGCTAGGGTGTAATTGAGATTTGGGTTTCTTGAGAGTGTTCTTGTGCATTATTGTATGTCCCTATTTTTATAGTAAAATTTCTCTATCGTCACTATGGAGGTAGGCAGTTTGCTGAACTATGTAAATTCTGTATTCTTTATATGTGTTTGTTATTTAATTCTGCTTATTTACTGTTATTGATTTGAGTCTTGGGGTGCTAGTTTGCACAACACAAATAAATTTCAATGCAAATCTGTTTGGGGCAATATCAATATCATTATCACACAGGTAAATCTTCCTTTTCGTAATACCAGTACTGTAATTTGTCACAAAGTTGTTCTTATGAAGCTTCAATCTGAACCAAAATTTTCATGCCTACTAGCATGGTCGTTGATCTTCATTGGGCATTATCACCTTTCTCCATCCTGTCCTTCATTGGTGACTCATGATATAAGCGCACAAAAGCATCAAAATCAGCTAATTTCTTGACTTATATATTGCTGCATATTTGTTCTTCTGTTTTATTATGTTCCTAACTTCCAATTACCTTTCACAAAAATTTAATTAAGCGCAGGATACTCAGCCCGAAATTTTTATATAAATATTAATTTAATATCGAGATCCATTTGGTTTGTGTCTACTGTCTACCTCATGGGCCTGCATGAATACGTAGTACTTGTATTTAGTTGTTCAGAAAACTAAACTATGCCAGGGTGCATTCAAAATGTTGCTTCCTATCAAATACTTTCCTCAACCAATGACTGGCCATGCCAACTTCTTTAATCTGTATGTAATTATAAATTTTTTGGAATTTTGATAAACTGTCCTTTCCAATTCGAGGAAATTTATTAGGTAGTCTGGGAGTATACTCCCTCCTTCTCACATGTGTTTAAGTGTACAACATAGGCTGCTGGAATTGAAGAAATATTAATGAATATATGATACTTGATAGTATTGAATACTATTTCATATGGTCCTTCAAATTGCTTTCATGCATGTATTTCTCTATTGAATTCCATCAAATTCTCTCATAAGTAATCATATATGTATTCTCTATACTGTTTTATAAGCCAGATGGATTTGAGTATAGCAAGCTACACCATATTGCAATCTGTGAGTCTCTGGGTGCCTGGTTTTTGTCTCTATTTCCCTTCAGCTATGCTCTAACGGAGCAAGTACCTTCAAAGAAAATACAGATCTTTAACCAATTTCAATCGAGGAAGATACAACCACCACAAATACATACATTCAAGGAAAAGTACCTACATCAATCCATTTATACATGCATACACACATACCTTCATATTTACATGTGAACATCCATAAAGATGTCTACGTATATACAAAAATATAAATTCTCATAGAAAAAAGAAGAAGTAAATGCACAATCCAAACACAGGTATATATGTGCATCCATAGAAAATTAGTATTGTTATACTTGCAAAGCTTGAAGAATAGGAAGTTAGACTGACATAATCTTTCAGCCGATTGAAGCTCTAGACGGGCAGACTAAACATCTTCTGACCAGTGAATAGCTCATAAGATCCGTATGCATATCTGCCATCATTTTTTTTTTGGGGGGTAGACAAAACAAATCAAAAGAAAATGTTAGCAACGGGTGGATCATTTTTCCATGGTAGATACTTAAAACAAGAAGCTTAGAATGAAGCGAAAGTTCAAGTAATTACCCAAGAATTAAGAGGACTAAGGATATAATCCCATACAGGTACTGATAACACTTGTGCTTGGGTTTCCTCTTTATTTCATATCCAGGAGGAATGTATCTGCGGCTTACATATCCAAATTGAGGACGAACCAAAAGAATAAAGCCAATGAGAAATCCTGAAATGAATCCTCCTATATGAGCTGAATTGTCCACACCAGGTAGAAACCCTACTGCCAAATTTATGGCAATAACGATCACGAGGCTAAAAAGTGCTGCACACTGAATATTTAGGAGTCAATACTATTTTCACAAACTAAGACTATATTATAGTACCTTTTACGTTCATAAAAAGCAAAAAAAACGAAATGGAAAATTATATTCTTTCACTAAACTATCACCTTAATTACACTTAACTCTTTGATCTATTGAAAAACACTATTAACCCCCCAATTTTAAATATACGTTACACTTAATCCTCTACTATGTATTTAGCTGTTAAGTCTAACAAAATTTAATATTGAAAGATCAATTTACCTCTCAGCTATCTGTTTTGGAGAGAGGTAAATTGATTTTTCAATGTAAATCCTATTAGACTTAACACCAAAAGAGACGGTAGGAGGGACATTGAAACAAAGTTATTTTTTTGGAGGGTAAATCATGTGTTTTGATTGTTTAGGGATTAAGTGTAATCAAGGTAATAGTTTAAGGTGAAAAATGTGTAAGTTGCCCAAAGAAAATGTAACCTTATTTGCATAGATTGTCCAGTTAGTGAGAAGCTCAGAGAGCATGGCTCCCAATAATCCAAAAAGTGCACCAGATGCACCAACTGATACTGTTGATTTTGCATGAAGAGCAGATAACAAGCTTCCACCAAAACCAGCAAGCAGGTACAAGACTCCAATCCTCACTGCCAAATTCCAAGAAGTTGAAAAATCAGCTAAGGTAGACAGTACAAAAACTGATTAGACAATAGTCAGATTATACTAACCAAATCCAAATTCCTGCTCAAGCCGGATTCCAATGAATAGAAGACTCAACATGTTGGCAGCTAAATGCACAACTCCAACATGAAGCCACATGCAAGACAAGAGCCTCCATCCTTCACCTCCCTCCACCACTAATTTCTTTTCAAGCCCTCCTAGTTTTACCAGCCTGTATATATAATCGAGTTTGTAGCAGTTTGGATGATATTCTACATTAGGCGTGTGTTTGGCTCCAGCTTAAAAAACCAGCTTATTTTACTATTCAGCTTATTTTTTGCTATTATTTATGGGCTCCACTATACTTTTTGATACTATTCATAGGTCCCACTATATTATTTCAGCTAGCTTTTATCTTTATCTATAGTAGTTTCAACAAAAAGTTTTCAATTTCAATAAAATAAGCAGATCTCACATAGACCCTAGATTAGCTTATATATCCTATAAGCCCTAGCTTACATTATTCTAATAAAGAGGTTTGACCTGAATTTTTAGCTTGCAATGGCTTTTTAATTTTAATTATTCTACTTTTGCTTAAGGGTCCATATTACATGCTTCACTAAGGATCAATATTAAGTAACAAAATATTCATCTTCCAAACCAAAGTTTATATATAAAAGATTGGTTAAATCGCTAGTTGGTGTTCCAACTATTATGTAACGTGTAAATTGGTCTCTAAGCTATTAATTATTTCAATTTAGACCTTAACTTTCAAATCTAGTCAAATTTACCCTAGGGTTTCATATTTGTTTAAATTTCAATTAAATAATGGTTAAAATTTTAACACATTTTTACAATATTTTTTTAACTTGTGTTCCATTTATCACTTTAACTAAATTCATTAAAATTCAAGTAAAGTATTAGTTCAAAGATGAAATTGATTTAATTTCCAAAGTTAAAGGATTATATTGACACAGTTGATAGCCAATGGCTAATTGATGCAATCCATAGTCGATTGATCAAATTAAACCATATCCTATATATAGATGAAGGAGCAAATTAATAATTTAACCTAAAAGATTTCTATTGCAAACTATGAACTGTTTATTCATCTCCATTTCGAAAATAAAACAAAGAAAAGCAAGCGAAAAAAGAAAAGGATGATTTTCCTCCCTTTGTTTTTTTGGTGCAATTCATGATATGATTTAATTATTTATTGATTTAATAAGAGCATGTCTATTATTAAATAGTACTAATAAAAAAGAATCATAAAAGAAACCCATTTTAAATTCTCCAAAGACAAAACTTTTAAGGATAACACAATGGAAAAAACAAAAGAAAATTATTAACTTCTTACGTGTTAGAGGAAGGGCCAAGGAGTGCATTTTCTTTGAAGGATTGGAAAGAAAATCTCCCCAAATATTTATGGAAAATACAGTCGTCCTTATTTCCGTGTGCTGGGCAATCATTGTAGTACATTGTGTACACAAACATGGCGATATTAGCAGCAAAAATCAACGGCACAAGCCATGAGAACCATGACTGAGGGGCTGGAGGGTGAAAATAGGGTGAAGGCGGTGGTGGTGGCCGAGCCTTGAGAGGGCCCGTCTCAAGGTCACACGGCGGTGTAGGCCTGAAATTCCCCATTGTGGCAATGGCAAAGGAAAAGGCAGGCTAGCTGCACCAACGTCGCGAATTTGCGACGGTGACAGATTCTATTGTGTGCACCAGAAGAAAGAGAAAAAATAAAGGCTATTCTTGGCGAGGAACGGGTCTTGCTGGGTTGGCAGTTAACTTAAGTTTGGTACTTTTCCCCGGTACTAAAAGTGGAAATTTTTGCATAAATAACCAAATTTTAACGATTTTCTTAGATTTTCATGGAACTTATGAGCCATGTTTTTCAGTTTCTATATTTACATTTCAGTTTCTATATTTACATACATACATACATATATATATATATATATATATATATGATGATTACATGTACAAACTTTAATTATAGAACTACGGATTTTGTTATACACTAAACTTTGTTGGTGTCACATGATCAAATGTGTTATTTTTCTCTTCAAAATATTTTGAGTCCTATTTAGTTGAGTTGGAAAGCTGATGCATATAGATGACATATTATGACTTATGAGATAGATAACGTATCTACCACATATATCTATACTGTTATTTAAGGGGCTTCCCTTGTTTGGATTGGATTTTTTTTTTTCAAAATACTCCTATACCCCTAGGTTTAAGTAAAGACAAAACTAAATGATAGTTTAATAAAAATACATATTTAAATTGCACTAAAATATTGCTTACAAAATAAGAACACGCTTCCACTAACCCACTTCTTCAAAGTAACTACACATTTATTGTTTTTTTTTTTTAAAGAAAAATAAGTTAAATACCCCACGTTATCTAAAAAAATCTATATATATATATATATATATATAAACTAAAGGACAATCCGGATTTTTTTTTGGTTCTAAAATACCTTTACATTTCTATATTTAAGTAGAAACAAAACTAAAGGGCAATCTGGTAAAAATATAACCCCAACTTCCACTAAAGCATTACCTAAAAAATAAGATCATTTTTCTATTGATTTTCAAATTTATTTATCCACTTATAAATTAGATTGTTAAAATAAAAATTATATATACAAAATAAAGAACATAGATTTTTTTTTGCTACTACCACTAAAAAAAAAAAAAAAAACTCATCTCACGCGCGAAGTTTGTTATTGATTTTTAAATTTATTTATCCACTTATAAATTAAATTGTCAAAATAAAAATTATATATATAAAATAAAAAAATATAGATATTTTTTTTTACTACTACCACAAAAAAAAAAAAAAGCCTCATCTCATGCTCGAAGCGCGTGAGATGAGGTTAGTGAGATAATTATTAACTAGAATAGACCACCCAGTCAAGAAGAATATATATATATGTGTGTGTGTTTTTGTGAGAGATGTGGTTCTAAATATTTTATTTAAAATTTATATGTACATAGAAATATAATCTTTTAAACAATATTATTATTTTTCTAATGAAAAACGTAAAATCACTTATATATATTCCAGCAAAAGTAGTGATAGGGAAGGCAAGTAGGGTTGTTAGGGAAACTGAAGTCTCCACAACTCCTAATGGCTATTCTGACCATTTACATGCACCTCATGCTTGCCATTCAGTATATGTGCGGTGCGAAAGAGCACTAAACCAGTGTCAAAAAAACAAATTTCATTAACGGCTTAACTTACCTAGACAACATATATAGTGCCATGTCATGTGGAACAGAATGAGATCGATAAGGAGGGACTTGGCAATGGTACAGTGCTTTGTGTACATTGGAATGGAGCCATTAAGATCATGACTTGCATCATAATAACAGGTCTCTAATGTACAAGAACACTGAACTCAATCTTTGCTTGAAAGGGAATACTACTACTTGATAGTGTGCCAAAGTTTGCTTTTGTAACCATATCTTAACCAATAGAATTTTAACATTTTTTTTTATAGTCCTCTCCCATTTGTGATTGTAAAAGGGGGAGTATGTAAGGTGTTCATTCGTAAGCAATCTTTCACTCTACAAAATAAAAAAGTAATACCACACAAGTGTACATAGCCAAAGTGCTAAACGTTACACGCCTAATGGAACGCCATTGGGAACATAGTGAGAATCCCAATATGACACATTTTGTAACTATTTTTTTTTTTGAGAGGAAGTTTTAATTTATAGCGTCTGCTTCTGATAATAGCCTTTTATCATCAGACCAAGACACCAATCAGTTTTTGGTGTAGGTGGGGATTGAACCCCATATCTCTTATTCAACTATCAGAGACTATACCAGTTAAGTTAACTGAAACCCACCACATTTTGTAATTACTTAATTTATCAACCAAAAAAAAAAAAAAAAGTCTAACATCAAAATCATACTTATAGGCATATAGGAATTTTTTTTCAAATGGTCCCTCCTAAAGGCCTGAAATAATCTAATTATTTAAAAAAAAATTAAAAACTAATTATTTGGAAATTATAATTTGTAGGGGCAATGAAAGCTGTTTTAATAAATAATTTCCTAATGTCTCACAAAAAGCCTTAACAGACGGCTCACTAGAAACCAAAAACATGAGCCTTATCAGAGAGCTTATTTATTTATTTATTTTTTTAATTTTTTTAATTTTTTAATTTTGTAAGCTAGCAGAGAACTGTGCAATATATTGTTCTGTCATTTCATTTGTGGCGCAATTTTTATTCTTAGTTTTTTTTGTGAAACCTATCAAATTACATGGATGAAATGAAAAATAAAGACGCACATAGGAATGATGGAGTCGATGCGTCTAAATTATAATTTACCAAAAAAGAAAATAAATAAAAAATGTATACATTTTTTACGTATATATATAACCAGTCTTCTACGTATTTTAATGCAATCAAATTGTGATCAAATAAATCCAGTCTCAACACTTCCCCCCAATTTAGGATTCTTCATTTGATCGACCTTATCAATCCATTGAATTGCTCATGAGTGATCTATATATATAACCATCATGGATGCATGAAATTAATTAGCAAATCTATGAGAAATATAATTTGAGTACACAGCTTTTAAGCTCAAGAAAGAAGACAGTTTTTATTGGTGAATTGTACTAAACAATAACAGCAAGAGGAGCAAGATGATAGTCATGGTACGTAGACAACATTCAATGTAAAATGAAAAGAAATGCAACAGTGAGCATTCTCAAGTTTTTTTATTTATTTTTTATTTTTTATTTTATCTTAGACAAGACTTGGGATTTACAGTTCCTATTGCCTCTCCAAAAGCATTGTTGCAGCTAGAACTGACTTTCTTTCCACGGGTTGAAGATGTCAAATCGATATTGTTCAACTTGATATCGGTGCAAGCAACATTGTCACTACAATTAAAATTGAGTGCTACTTCGGACGTGGATGTCCCATGCATTTCAGAGTAGAGCACATTGCTTATCTTAACTCCAACTTTCTATCAACAACAAAACACCAATTTTTTTTTTAAGTTAAGATATATTCTTTAGCTCAAATATTTGTCCCAAATTAAGTAAACAATTTGTGTGAGATAAGCACAACCATTTCTCTAAACTTAGTACTAATAGGTAAGGTAGAATATTCAAAATGATAAATAAAGAGCATGATTGACTTACCGTTGGCGGGCATGCATTTGGGGCGCCACAATAGTGTTGGTCAATAATTATTGGATTTCCAGCATCTATGAATGTTACATCTGTGAACTCAATGTTCTGAACCTGACCTCTCCCAGTCTACAAAAGATCGAATTCAGATTAATAGTTTGATTCAGAAGCACCAGGAGATGTCAACTATTTAAGTCACAAGGCTTTTAGCTATTTTCTAACTTCTACAAGTATGGAACTTTAATAAATACAACATATATAGCAGTAGAACTAGAAAGTCTAGAATACAAAGATTGCCGAGGGGGCATGGCCACCTTAGTATTAGAGCAGTATTGATTGGCTTCGACGCTTCGTGTTAAAAAGAATCCTAGCTAGAAGAGCCATATTTCATTTCTAGGATGCAAGCTGAGCTCATGATTAACCATCTATATTGTAAAATAAGTATTCCAAATGAACATGAATTTGACTCTCCATTTCATACCTGATATGTCTTGATTCGTGCTCCGTTTTGCGTCCCATTGAAGATAATATGCCTCGCATGAATGTTTGATACGTTTGACACAGTTCCATCAAGTCCTAAACTTCCAATGCTATCACCAATGCAGAATCAACAAAAAATATTAAAATTATGAAGTTCTTGCAAATTAATTTGAAAAGGATAAAATAATGTGAAACATGCAAACGAAACTGTCATTTTCCAATGAACCTATTTTAGCTTACCTTACTTATTATATATGCAAATTCAAGGTAGGCAAAATTAGTACCATAAAATTTTTTTCTTAAATGAGATTATACTATTTTTAATTTGATAGAAATATTTCAATTCAAACAAATTTGAGTAATGCTATATGCACAAACTATTTTATAATATTTTTATAAAATGTTGATGCGGCCAAACTTTTATTGGTTTTCATCTAGACTTACCGTTAATATTACTTTTTCTTTTATCAATAATTACTCATCACATCAGCAGTTTGTAAAATAGTTTGTATCTTTAGCATTATTCAACAAATTTTATGAGAGAAAAGAGAAAAGGAAATATTTCAGCAAAGGTAATTTGTTTGGTATTTAATGAAACATCCAATTCATTATATATAAATTGTTTGATAAGTAGAAAACAAATCGTGAGCAAAAATTCTAAAACTACCTCAAATGTATCACAACTTTGGTTACAATAGTTCACGGGATAAATTATGAGTGATAGAGAAAAAATGGTAAGTTTATTTGAAAGTGGCATGTAACCAATCATAATTTGCCATATAAGATAGTTGTAACAAAAGTTGTGAAATTTTACGTAGTACTAGAATTACTTAATTGTTAATCCTATTTTTTGTGTTCTACCAATCAAAACTTACTGTGAATTTATTTAACTTCTCTTATAAAGTAATTAAAGGAATGAAGTTCAGCTTGGGGGTGTAAGGAAGACTGGTCATGTTCTGTTGCAGTGGGCCATGCAATATCTGGAAGAATATTATGCAGTTTCTAAACTCTCTCCCACACCTTCGGTCCCAGCTTTGGTCCCAGCTGCACATAGAAAAATATGGTCTCCTCCGCTAGATCGCTCTTACAAGGTTAATGTTGGTGGTGCCACATTTTCAGACCTTGGAGCTGTTGGTATTGGGGTGATAGTTCGGGATGTGTCTGGGCAAGTTGTAGCAGCTTTAAGTAGTAAACTCATGGCTCCTTTGGGGGCCATTGAGACAGGGAGCAAAGGCTTTAGAGGCTGGGTTGCAGTTTGCTAGGGATGTTGGGATTCAGGATTTCATTTTGGAGAGTGATTCTTTGTTGCTTATTCGTTCATTAACATGTTTGTCTTCCCCTCCATCTTCTGTGGCTTCGGTGGTGCAAGGGTTGTTGGAGTTTAGTGGGGAGTTTCGTAAGGTGGCTTTTTCTCATGTATGTCACCAAGGCAATAGACCGGCTCATCTTTTAACTAAACATGTCAAGGGCATTGTTGATTTTTCTATTTGATTGGAAGAGAAGCCTTTTTTCTTAGAACAAGCTCTTCTCCATGATGTAATTTCTTTTGCTGATTCTTAATAAAGTTTTTGATTTCACATCAAAAAAAAAAACTTACTGTGAATTTATTTAACTTCTCTTATAAAGTAATTAAAGTTTAAAATGGGGAAAAAAAAATTCAAACATAGAACATACCATGATTGGATATTCTTTATCCAACAAGCCTAAAAATTTACTTCACAGTAGTGTGCCACATCATCTTGCAGCTAAATTTTTCCTTCAATACAATTAGATTTGTGTGTGTAACACTGTAACTACGTTAAAGAAGTAGGCACTGTGAGTTCAAGTGTCCTTTTGGATTAGCTGTTTGAAAATGAGTGTTTAAAAAAACATGCATTTTGAAAATGACATTTTTAAAATCACAGTTTAGCATTTGATAAATCTTGTGTGTGTTCTCTCAATCAAGCATTTAGATAATACTAGCTTGTAACCCATGCAAATACATGTATGCATTTAAAATTAAATACAATTCTTATTTTAAAAATATAAATAATTAGTCAAATTATTTTTTCAAAAAAGTATACGTAATTTGTCACATATATTAAAATTCTTATCTAAATTTATTTCTACTTATGATCATTTTTTTAATAAGATAGAATGTTTGGTGATCTTTATTGTGTGGTGATTTTCATTGAGTATATGTGATTTTTTTTTAAAAAAATTTTATAGTTTATTAATATTAGATTCTTAGTATTTTGCACTCATTAACTCACTTGACATAGAGATTGAAAAACTTAAGTGGACACATATCATAAACTTAGTTGGATAATTATGATGTGGTCCTCACATATATAAATTTAGACACATAGAGCAAAATTGAATTCTAATTTAAAATTCTAATTCAACTTTTTCTGAGTTTTACCTATATATATATATAGTGAAAATAAAATCATGTGCATTAGTTTGTTTACTTAGCATTCAGTAAGAGTGACCACCTGTTGGAACCATATACAAAAACGAATATAGAAAAGAAATAAACCAAAATCGAAAAGAATAAAAAAGAAAGACAAAAGGAAAAGACAGAGGAGCCTTGCTGTTGACCAACATCATATACATATTGCCATCCCAAAAAAGTAAAAGACAATCAGGATTGGGGAAAGAAAGTTTTAGAAGAAGAATATATATATATATATATATATAAAAGGAAGATAATAACCCTTTTTTTTGGTTGAGAAGCCAGAAGATAATAAGCTAAAAATGTTGGTTAGGGTCAATTTTATTATATAAATTTCAATTCTTTTAGTAAAATTGTTTTCATTAGGAATATTGGTGGTAGACCTTCGGAGAGTGTTTCTTGTCAAAGTTTTATCTTAGTAACCATATCATTTGTGCTATTTTCTTTCTACATTGATTTTAGAAATATATACTTATTTTTCATACAAGATAGAATATTTACTCTAGCCTAATCTAAGTGTATATATGTGTGAAGCTCCTTTCTGAAGACTTGAATTCTGGCTCTTATCCTTTACACCCCACACCCCATAAATTTTTATACTTATAGAGTGACTATCGTACCAAGGGTGTATGGTAGTTTACCAATATTAGTTTGTGAGTTGAACTAACCAAAATTGAACTTAAAAGCACAATTAGTTAATTAATTGAATCCGGCATAAAAGTGGTTAATTGTTTTGTAACTGGGGTCTAAATTCCCCAACAAATCCTAATAAAATCAATCAAAATGGGACAAAATATATTAAATTTAGCATTTAAGGAGATTATAGATCTGTCCCCCCACCCCCCTCCCCTTAGACCGAGAAATAGTTTGCAGTTTGTCATGTTCTTTTTTTTTTCTTTTTCTTTTTTTAAGATAAAGACAAAGTGAGTTTATTTATTTTATATTTTTTTAGATTCTTAAATTACCTTTTACATATTTAAACAAAGAAAATAAAATCAAACGAAATATTTGTTTAAGGAAATCAAATATATTAATAGAGTGGGCTCTTTTTCTTACCTTATTCCGTGACCTGGCCCACAATTCACATGAGTGATATTTACATCTGTAATTTCATCTCCAATGGAGACACAATCATCACCTGTTTGTCAATATTAGCAACATCAGGTTATTGTTTTCATAACCAAAATATCAACTAACAAAAAAGTTGTAAATTGACATTTTCAATAGCACTGCTTGATTCTCCCATTAACTGGAGAAAAATATAAGTTCAATCCCGTCCTTATTTAGCTCCATTTGTTTTAGTAGAAAATGTTTTCTAGAGAAAATTTTCCTCATTTTTAGGTGCGTAGGGCAATTTTGTCAAATCATTTTCCACATAAGCAAACAAACCCACTTATTTGGATTGAAATTGTTTTACGCTCCTATGCCTCAACCTCTCTCGAACAAATGGCGTCTTACTCAGGGGCGGAGCCACCTTATGCATGGCCCCTCCAAATTTTTTTAAAACCTCTCTAATTATAGGTAAAACTAGGCTAGAATTCTTTTGAGTTAAGAGTTGGCCCCCACAAAATTAATAGATTGGCCCCCCCTCCAACACATCACTCATAAAATTCTTCCCACCCCAAATCCCAATCGTGCAATCATAAAAATTAACTCCTTTTGTCTTTTCCATTCTTCTCTAAAGCATGATAGCCACATCCATATTTTTTTAGTATTTATTTATTCAATTTTTGTGAAAGGATAAAATTGAGGTGTAGTATATCAGATTACATGATTAAAATCATATGTATTGAATTTAATTGTCCTTAAAAATAATAACATTATTTGTATTTTTTTTTTTTTGAGAAGCACATTATTTGTATTTTATTGGTCATGTTAAACATGTGTTTGAATTTAATTGAAGAACCTAATGTATTATAGATATTGTACTTAAATTTTGCACTTCCTCAAAACTATTACAATATCCCCTTCCACTTAAAAACCACTGAAAAGACTCTCCTCATCACTTGGTGCTCTCTCTTAGGTTACTCTCATTAACTCTTCCATGGGATGCTCTCACATAATCACACTTTCATTAGTTTCTCCCCCTTCCTTAACAAAGAGTTTTCTTATTTAAAGCTAAGCAAATATTGAGAAATACCAACTTCCTCTTTTTCTTCTTTTTCTACAGTTGTGTTGTATACTTATATTTGATTTCTATGAATGTTGTGGACTAATGGTTTTTCAAAAGAATAGGAGAACCTCAAGGAAAAAAAGACTTAAGATGCTCAATTGGTCAATTAACTTGTTAGTATTTTGATATTTGAGTGCTATAGAATTACACCAACAAAAAAATTCTATCAATAATCCTATGTTATAAATATATTGTACTTTGAGTTTTTCATTAAATTGCAAATCAAAATGATAGTTTTACCTTAGCCCCCCAAGCAAAAATTCCTGACTACGCCCCTGGTCTTACTATAAGAATTAAATAATAAATAAAACAAAAATAAAAACGCTGGCCATCTTTTCCGTTCCCTACAGAACCATACATACGTTAGGTATAAATTTCACCCATAATGTCAAATCCTAACTCTACCACTCATTATAGTTCACATAAATTACAGAATTAATGTGACCTGAAATAGTAGAATTTTTTTATAGGGTGTTTGGATGTCCATAGGTATTAAATTGTTCCATTGGATTATAAAAAGTAGGGACAAACAAAAATCTAGCACTTTGCAGTATCCTTTATTTTTATTAGCATGTAATTCATGCAAACGCATGGATGTATTTACAATTAAACACAATTTTTATTATAAAAATATAAATAATTAGTCAAATTTTTAAATAAAAAAAAAACATGTAACACATGTATATGTATAGATACATTTTAAATTAAACACAATTTTTATCATAAAATATAAATAGTTAGTCAAATTATTATTTTTTAAATAAACGTAATTAGTCACATATTAAAATTCTTACATAACATATCAAAAAAAAATTTACATAAATTTAATACTACTTATGATAATTTTTTTTCTAATTTTTAATAAGATAGAATATGTGATGATTTTTATTGAGTATATATGATTGGTTTTTTTTATTATCTATATATATATATATATAGATCATTAAAATATTATATTTTTAGTATTTTGCCCTCATTAACTTACTTCGCACAAAAATTAAAAACTTAAGTGAATAATTATGGTGTGGTCTTTACATAAATTTAGACACATGAGACAAAATTGAATTCAAATTTTAAATTCTAATTGAACTTTCCTAAGAGTATGTTCTAGTTAGCTTAACTAGTAAAGTCTCTGATAGTTGTATTAAAGAGTTATCATTAGAAGAGGATACCATAAGTTGAAACTCTCTCTAAAAAAAAAAACTTTCTTGAGCTTTACATATATATATATATAGATTAAATTGGATTTCTTCAAATTTTCAATTCACCATGGGTAAAATACTTCTCCAAATTTTGGGTATCAAAATTTTTTTTTTTTGGGATATAGGATAAAATCTACTCTAGCCTAATCTAAGTATATATTTGTATGAAGCTTCCTTCTGGAAACTTGAACCCTGACCATTACCCCTCACATCCTACAAGCACTTATACTTATAAAGTGATCATCGCAATAAAGGCGTGCGGTGGTTTTGGGTATCAATCTTGACTAAACTATTACATGCTTGTTTGCAATGATAAATGAAACATCCATTACACTTTTAAAAAAATTAACTTCCCTTTAATAAATAAATAAACGACCACAATTGGATGAGTTTCTTGACAAATCTGCTATTACATTAAATTCTATTCGTTATACCTTCTTAATTTCAAAAAAATAAATATAATCACATACAATATCATATATAATTTGTTTAATTTTCAAGTAGTTCCTTTTTTGGTGATTGTTATTGTATTCGCATATGTGTATATATGGTTTCTTTTGTAAAATGTTCACACAAATTTTATGTAATTTTATTGAAATATTTTAGCAAACCAACCATTATTGCATGTGCATTAAGTACTTTTTATGTATGCAATTGGTAAATAGAAGATGATTGAGTTCCAAACCAACCACTACCATATTTTAAAGCATAAGAGTCAAATTAATGCAGTATCTCAAATATGTATAATAGAATGCAGAAGATTGTTTTCTCAAAAAAAAAAAAAAATGTAGAAGATTGAGAAAGGCAAAAGGGAAGAAAATTACCGACGCCAATAAATGAGTTGTTGATGAATATATGATTTGATTGATGAATATGAATTCCATCTGTATTTGGGCTCACACCTGAAGATATTATGCTTAGGTCTTGTAATTCAACACCATTGCATCCCAATAGAAGAACATGGATTTGGGGGCTATTTACTATTTTAAGTTGGCTCATGTGGATATCGTTGCTATTATGAAATCTGAGTGTCTGCAAATAGTCAAAATAGAACACCATACAATTTGTTATCGAATTGGAACAATACTATTTGCAATGAGTAATAATGTTAAATATATACTACAAATTCTTACCTTGCTTTAAACTGATGTGTAATACTTACCAATTATATACGATTGAATAACCATATATTGCTAAAATTTATAACATCTATAACAATTATCTTACTAAAAAGATCAAAACATCTAAAAATAATTTTTTTTAACGTTATTAGTCAATATTAATAATAACAATAACAACCAAAAATAAGAATAATAATAATAATAATAATAATAATAATAATAATAATAATTTTTTATGTTGACTAAATTCCATGACATTTGTAATGAAAAAGTTTAGATTTAATTGTCTTTCACTTTTTTGTAATCATTTGGTGTAAGTTTGAAGAAAGTTGTTCACTAAGCATGATTGGGAATTTCAATTGAGCAAAATCGTAATCGATCAAGCGAAATCAAGCAATTTAAAAATGGACAAAATTTAACTACAAATTTGGTTGTAGTCTTAAGCTACAACTTTATTTAATATATTTTTATTAGAGGTGAATTTTGACTACACCATTGGATTATATTTTTTTCTTATATACTCCATGTTTGCAAAATTTCTAGAAAATTGAAGATCAATAGCTATGTCATCAATGAATTGTTTCAATTGCAAGTTTTTGTAGTATAAAATTATGCATAAAAAATATAAGCTTGTACATTATCTAGTAAATAATTTTTAATTAATTACAAAATTTGATATATGTATTAAGAGTGTAAATAACATGCAATTTAATGGTTAAATTTTCAAAATATGTAATAATGTTTATTTTATTAAGTAAAGTTGTAGCCTAACGTTACAGTTAATTTTGTAACTAAATTTTATCTTTTAAAAAGTTGTTAGGACAAAAATTTTAGCCTAACATTCACGCAAAACTTGTTTAAGCACAAACTTGTTATTAAGGAAAGCCAACAATTTCACGCAAAACTTGTTTAAGCACAAACTTGTTTAGGAAAGCCAACAATTTCGCTTAACATTTCATTTATGGCCAATCATCCCATGTAACGTATACCATATAAGAATAAAATAAAAACCGTAATATATATTCCGTAAAGAAAGACAACACAAGAATTCCTCGAGAAAGCCTTCCAAAACCAGTCTTTCAACCCAAATACAAAGATATTGTATATTGGCGTGTTGTTGTGAAACCACATAGAAAAAGAAAAATCTTTGAGAAGTTTTGAAGTAAGCAAAATATTGAGCTTGGCTTTCGAGTTTCGAGTGTTTTTCCATATTGGGTTTTTACTTTGTGAACAACTCCTCGTCTATGTGTGTGAGAATTGTTCTGTGTTTTTCGATTATTTTACTTTATCATATTGCACTTGAAATTGGTTTATTAACTATCCAGAATTCCAGATACATTAATAAAATTAGTAGTAATTCGACTTCTTTTTTTGAGAAACCAGTAGTAGCTCGACTTAGGTGTCTTAACAACAACTTTCAATAGTAATAATAATCAGAGCAGCTTTAACCATACCGTAGGTGCAACCTTGCCACAATCCTGTTGAAAAATTAACTTTGTTACAATTTATTTTGTGTGAAAATCATTTTAGAAAAAAAAAATGAAATTAGCAAAATCATATACAAGAGAAAAGCCAATGAATATGCATGAAGAGGATATTACCAAAAGTTTAGGATGATCTCTGCATGAGATATCCCACCAGCCCTTTCCACGACCATTTATTAGGCCAACCCCATTTATATGGAGCCCAGTCACAGACTCAAATTCTATAAATTTCACAACATCGTTGAACTCCTTCCATTCCTTAGGACCATCAGGTGCAAGTAAGCCTCCCAATAACTGCATAAGAATCACATTTGAGTCATCCATTTGTTTTCTAACTAAGATTTTATCTTTAAGTGTTTTTTTTTTTTTTTAAAGATTCTCTCCAATATATTTCTAATATATCTAGGCTTATGTAGGGACACATTTCAAAAATAAACATGCTCAATTACATACATGTACCTAAGTTAATTTAATACTCACAATTTTTTTTTTTTGAATTTTTGTTAACCTTTCGAAAAACCTTATAATGATAACATTTTGTAGGATTTGCAAACCGTTTGTTTATTATTCTATTTTAGTAAAAAAGAAAAGCAATGTGTTTGGCCTATTTATATGTTTTGTTTTTAATTCTCATCATAATTTTTGTTATTATGACACAATAAATTTATTTAATATTTACATTTTTCAAATGAAAAATGAGTATTTATGAAAATGTATTGAGAAAGAGCCAATTTTTAGGATATTGTAATTTTTTTTAGAAATTTACACTTTAATTAATAATAAAATTTGGTAAGAAAATTTGGATTAAGTACAAATGGAGAGAAAGTAATTTTAAAAGAGCTATAGGTAAAATGAGTTAGAAGCAGTTTTAAATGGAGTGATGCTTGGCATAAAATTAGAAAATGGAATTAAAATCAAATTTAGATCATTATTATTCCTCTACTTTGATATATTTTATAGACTTATAATTCTAAATCAAAGGCAATGAACTTATGGTAGACAGTAATGATCTTGTAGGAGGTCATCACGTTGTACTTTTTTTATGGCAAAAATCTAGGAAAACGAAGAAATAAGTTATGAAAATAAAAAGGGAAAATCTGTGGTTTAACTAATTTTATGCTGACCTAAACCAGCATACATTTAGAGCAAGCAAAAAATGTTGACCTAAACCAGCTCACAACATTTTGTTGCCATAGAATAAATTTCTGTTATTAAATATAATTCTCAATTAAAAAGAATGTCAAATAATACTTCTTTCGACTTACTCTAACATAAACGTGAGACTTGCAAGGACCACTAAAGGTTGTGGGTCGCAAGAAAAATTGTTTTCGTGGAATAAGCATAGTTGGTTCTCCTGTCCCTGCATTGCATGTATCATTCCACGCCTTCAAAAATGCCTACATGCACCAAAGTAGAAATATTTAAAATCGAAAGAAAAATAAAGAATTTTATGAATATGACTCTTAAGTTTTAATGTAATTGCCAATTTGGTTCTTGAATTTTTAATATAAACGATTGACTTTTTGGTTCTTGGATATATAAGGTTTGCAGCAAACTAAATGCTCTATTAATTTTTTTTAGCTAAAACCTAATGAATTTAATTAGGTGATGTGTGTGATTTCTATTAAAGTATCAATAAATCTTGAATTTTTATAACAAGCCAAGAGAATATATTTGATTTGTCATTAAACTAATTCTTAGATTTTTTTTTTTTTTAATTTGGAGGCTAAATTAATGTTGACACTCAATTCAAAGTTCAATGATGATATTTCTATACGACTATACCTCCCAATGAACTAAGCCCTGTGAATACTAAATATTTAGTATTCTCAACAAAAAAAAAAAAAAACTAAGCCCTGTGTAGTTTGTAATGTACTGATTTCTAACTATTTCAAAGGAAAAAAAAAAAAAAAAAAGAAGAAGAAAAAATTTCTAAAGCCTAATAAAATAATGGGTCAACAAATTAATTTCTCATTAACTAAAGACTATATAAGTATTACCACGGAATCATCTGTGACTAAGTCGCCTTTTGCTCCATAATCTATAACGTTAAAATATTTAACTTGAGCTTTAGCAGTAATCCAAATTAAAGTCATTGAAACCAGAACCATGATGTGTAGAACAGAAAAGAACTCCTGCATGAAAAACTAGAAATTATTAGCTTTTCCTAATGGTGAGTTTAGATTAAACTTCAAGTACCCGTCATAGAATATAAGCTAGATTACCATGGCGAATTTCTGACGATGAATTTCCTTTGTGAAACACAGCTAGGTCTACACACGTACGGCAGAAGAGAGCTATTCAAGGCATCTATCTTTTCTTTTTCCTTTTTTTTTTAATTTTATTTTTAATAATTCGATAGATGTAATGGCGGAATGAGAATTTGAACCTTGAATGTCTTGAAAACACCAAGAAGTACTAACCAATTGATAAAATACAAAGCTCCTAACAATGCATAGTTTTCATTCACAAGGCTCCTGGAAATAAATAGCCAACCATTTAGTTAAGTTATTAATATACATTCTAGCCTTTCAAGGCATTAACAGTAGATTGGCTAAATTTTTGTCCTTATTTTAGGATAAAAACCTATTTTTCTTATTGCTACTAAACGTCTTTTCAAAACTTCCATATTTGATTTTTTATTCCCTATTTCTTTTTTCTTTTTTTGAGAGAAAATTTCAATTCATGACGTCTACTTTTGATGATAGCTAAAAGCTCCTGGCAATGCATCATTTTCATTCACAAGGTAAGGAAATAAATAGAAAATTTTCTTTTTTCTTTTTTTGAGAAAAAGTTTCAATTCTTAGCATCCACTCTTGATAATAGTTAAAGGCTCCTGACAATGCATCATTTTCATTCACAAGGCAAGGAAAAAAAATAGACAACCATTTGATTAAGTTATTAATATACATTCTAGCCTTCCAAGGCATTAACATTAGATTGTCTAAATTTTTCTCCTTAGTTATTTTAGGATGAGAACCTTTTATTATTATTACTGCTAAACCCCTTTTCAAAACTTCCATCTTAGATTTTTTTATTTTAAACCCTATTTCTTTTTTCTCTTTTTTAAGAAAGAGTTTTAGTTCATAACGTCCACTCTTGATGGTAGCTCAAGACTCCAGGCAATGCATCATTTTCATTTGCAAGGCAAGGAAATAAATGGCCACCCATCTAATTAAGTTATTAATATACATTCCAGCCTTCCAAGGCATTAACATTAGATTGTCTAATTTTTTCTCCTTATTTTAGGATAAGAACCTCTTTTTCTTATTGTTGCTAAACCCCTTTTCAAAACTTCCACATTAGATTGTCTAAATTTGAATAAAATGTAAGATGTGATTGTGCCTTTTAATCTCCTCACCCCTTTCAAAATAATTCGATAATTTTTTTTCTTTTGAATGGTGAGAAGCAAAATGTGGACATTTTATATTAGAAGTCTTTAAAAAAAAAAAAAACCACTTTATTTTAGATGGTATTGTAAAGAGGGAAAATTCTTGACCTATCACAAGCTAACATATTATACTACCAAGTCCAAAACATATAGCCAATTACAAAGCGTCACATACAGTTACTAGTTTCTATTATTACCATTCAGAAACCAACAGAGATTTGCCAAGTGTCACTAAAATAAAAACAAAAGAAGCATGCAAAATGCCAATCACACACCGGCGCTTGAAAGCAATGATATAAGCAATCCAATTGGGTGTTGACATGTGTTACCTTGAAAATTAAGACATTTCGGCCAATCAAATGATGCCATGTGTCTTGGAGTAAAAGTCTTAAAACTCCTCCAATCAGGCTGTGACATGTGTCACCAATAAGACTCCACCACATGTCGCTCACCCACCCCTAAAATCCTATAAACAGAAGCCTTCATAAGGCATTCCAACAGATCTTGAAAGACATCTTGGAACACACACCAAGACATCCACACTTCAAGCAGCATCAAAGAAAATTCAGAAGTATAGAAGGTCTGCTAGAATCAAGCCCTAAAACCTCTAGGAACTTCAAGAACTTCAAACTCGAATACGAAGAACATTCGAAGTAGAATAGTACAAATCATCTTCTTAGATCTCTTAAAGTTCATTGGAATCAAGCTTAAAAGCATCTAGAAACTTTAAGAAACTACAAATCGGTGATGCTCTATGGATTCAAGCCTCCAAAGCTCTGAAGAATTTCCACCATAAACCTTTGAAGATGAAGAAGGCACGAAGAAAACAAAGAACACAAGAAGAACAAAAAGAACGTGAAGAACAAAGGATTTATAACAAACTTTTAGCCAGAGATTCATTATAATTCCGTTTCAAAGGTCTTTGATCCATCCTTCAGCCAAATTAAAGTATATTTGGTGTTCAAATCAAAATCATATTACTACAATTCCAATCAACAAATCTTTCTAGGAGATTGAATTAGATGATTACTCTTTTATAATTTCGGAGAATTGTACCATACATTGATCAAAACAAACTTACTTTGTGAAACTATTTAACTTGTTTGATTTATTTCAAACTTGAAATTTAGTCATCAATAGGTATAAAGCTTGAGAATGTACAATAATAAATGCATAATACCAAGGATCAATCCAATTAAGTCCATAGCGTTTACGAATTTCACCATATGCCCCTTTTTTTTTTTTTTAAGATTAGGATCTTATTACGATGTCTTTCCTTGCCTTTTTCCTTTTTCTTTCATTTATGCCAGACTCTTTTAATTTAATAGAAACCAATTTTTATGAAGTTCTAACACACACTAAGATGTCCTACTATCTTTAATTATAAAATAATCAGATCAGAAAATGTTGATCAAATGACCTTGTAGATATATATAACTATTCCAATGACCATGTTCTTTGAAATTTATTTCCATTTAGAACAAAATAACATAATAATAACAAAGGCAATTATATTTAAAGGGGGTTCTTTTTAAGCCACTATTTAAGGTTGCATAGGGATTACACATTTAACTTAGGTATAAGTGCTTGTAAGGTGCGGGGGGTAAGGATCAAGAGTTAAGGTTCAAGTTTCTAGGAGGTAACTTTACACATACACTTAATTTAGATTAGAGTAGAATTCTATCTCATATCAAACAAGATAAAAAAAAATTGGCACATGTCAAACAGATTTAAAATGAATGTCTTTCAAGTTTCTGAAAGAAACCGATATGCTTTATTTATAGGCGAAAATACACTTTTGGTCCTTACATTTTGGGCCTATTCTCATTTTGGTCTTTGAATTGATTTTACGCCTACCTCAGTCCCTGAAATCAGAAAATCGTTTCTGCTTTGGTCCATGCTGTCAACCCACTAATAGAAAATGCATACGTGACAGATGGAATGCTTTATTTGCACAATAAATGCTGATGTGGCTAATAAAATTAAAATAAAATATTTTATTTGGCATTTTTAAATGCCACATTAGCACTTTAATTTTTTAATACAAGCCACCTTAGAAAATTTAAAGAAGAAAATAAATTAAATTTAAAGAAAAACCATAAATCTAATTTAGTTAACAATTTTAATTAAAAAAAAACTCTTAAAGTTCTTCATATTCTTCAACTTTTTCTTCATTTTACAATTTGTTCTTCAAGTTCCTCCCAAATCAAACCCAGCAACTAAGAACTCAAATCCATCACAAGAACACAAACCTAGCAACCAAGAACTCAAACCCAGATCATAAGAACACAAACAAAAACAAGAAAAAAAATTTAATACTAACATGATATTTAAACAAAAAAATTAAATTAAAAGAAAAAGCCTTGAATTTTAAACATGGAGACGTGTTTCAAATTCAAAAAACACATCTCCATTTCCGTTTGATTTCACAACTAAAATTTATTACCTTATATTTTTCATCTCTTAAAATCTTAGCTACATTTCTTTGTTTCTTAATTTTTCAAAGCCATCAAAAACATTGAGAGAGATTCAAATATTTTGGTAGAAAATCCCAGTCCTGAGGGAAGACAAACAAAACCCCAAATCCTAACCAAATCTAAAATCGCCATTCAAACCCAAACTCAAACACCTTTCTTTCATAAGCCACATGCCCCAAATCCCCATCCAAACCCAAACTCAAACACCTTTCCTTCATAAGCCACAAACCCCAAATCTCCAAACACAACATACCAACTAGCAAACACCTCTATACTGTGGATGCAAGGGGTCGTTTTTACGAGTCGTCACCTAGTTTTTGCAATGGTTTAGGAACCATATATATAGTGTCCTTTCGAGGAATGACTTTTTGATCTTACTACCAGAGATATAGGTTTAGAGTTAAGGTACGGTCTTGGAAAGGTGTTAGGCATCCAAAACCGCTCAACCTAGTGGTTGGCTTCCCATCATTGTGTCTTATGTCTTAACCCTATTAAAAGCACACTCAATACTTGAATCTAACTCACACACACACACTAATCATGCATCTAACAATCAACATGGCATCAAACATGCTTTAACATACATCTACCATGGCAAGCAACCAAAGCTTAACATTCTTCTAACTTGCATCTCAAACAACCTATCATTTATCTAGCATGGCATCTCCTAACATACATCTAGCATACATGTCACTTCCAATTAGCATTCATCTAATCATGGCATAACATATCATCAACCCTAATCATACATCTAAGCATGCCTCATCACAAACTCTATCATATCATATCACAATCATAAACCCTAAGCAAGATCATATCACAAATGCATGTACATTACAAATGCATGACTTACCTTGCAACAACTCAGCACCTATAACATCATGCATGTGAGCATGTGAATGCATGTTCATAGCATTAAAATAAAACAACATAAGATAAACCCTAATTCTAACATGTGAGAGCAAACAAACAATTAAACATGTAAAACAAAAGATTTGAAAGCATAAAAATACTAAAAAGAAGCTATACAAATTCACACATGTGGAAACAAAAGCAAAAACAGAAAAATAAAATCAGGGTTTCTAGGCAAGTTCATGCAAACGCATGAACTTTCCTGCATGCGCATAATCAATCCTGCATGTGCTGGCAAAATTATACGTACGCAGGTTCCTACCCAGAAACCCTAGAAACACAGTAGATACTTAAAGTACTAAATCTAACATCTTAACATGCATTTTAAACATACAAAAACATAAACCTAAGCGAGATAAACATATTAAAGCATATTATAACAAGAAAATAAAGCAAACTAAAGAATTTAAAGCATAAAAAGAAAAGAAAGGAAAAAAGAAAATTTTAGACTAATACCTCAAAGAAAAGCTCTTCAAGATTGATTTTTGACCATTCCCCTCAATCAAATCTATTCAAAATTAACAAAAAGAAGGATTAGTAATCTTAAACTAAAAAATTAAGGCCAGAAAAAGCCCTAATCAAAAGAAAATTAACTTGAGGATGTTTTGCGAACAACTCCTCCTTTAATTCACTCTTTCTTGTGAATCTTAAAGTTTTCCTATGGGATTTCTGTGTCTTTGAAAATATACCATGTAAGACTGCTTATAGTGTGAAAAAGTGGTTTGGAACGACTTTGAGATGATGTGGGATTCATTCCAAACCTCAACATTAATGCAAAATACTTGCATTGTTTAGGTTTCTAGAATTCACTATGCGTGTGCAAGATCAGCCTGCGCATGCATGCAGAAAGCTACATGCGCAGGCTGATACTTGCGTGTGCATAGCGAGGGTTTCCTTGGCCTTATTTTTCAAAAAATAGATTTATTGTTGTAATCCCTTTAGTTAGATAGTTAGCTAGTTGGTTGAGATTAGGATTAGGATGAGTTAGTTAGGATTTGAGCACATGTAGCTCATTTAACACATGGTTTAATTCATAGAGCACATGTTGAATTAACTAGTCAATTATCTTAAGCCATGTGGGCCAATGACATTAGAGCTAGTCTCCTATAAATACATGATTGTAATTCAACATTAGATATGAATGGAAAAATAACCAATTTCTTAGTGCGTTAGTGCATCTCTCTCTCTTTTAATTTCTCTATTTCTTTGTGGAGGGTGACTACCTCAAATCAAGTTAATTTCCTTATAATTCTCATCAGTTCCCCTACAATTCATACTTATCCCCATTAGGAACCTCTAGGTTCCTAAAAAATGGTATCAGAGCCGTCGATCTTAAGACAAGTGATTGTGATCGAAGAAAAGTTTGGAAAGAAGTACTGCAAATGTTGAACAAAGTTTCAGATGATGTCAAGGATATTTCAAAGATGGTCAAGGCCTTGGCCAAATTTAAAAAGGCCATGAAAGAAAAGCTCTCAAGATTGTAAAATGAACTTGAGAACATGACGGAAGAGGAGTTACAATCTCTTGATTCAATGGAACTCAAAGAACAAATCAAATTCCAAGAATCTACTACTGTTGTTGCAAGTCGGGATGTTGATTTTTGTGTCAAAGTAGATGATGATATACATGAAGATGCTGCTCTTGGAATTCAATCCAAACCAACAAAGAAGGTGATGATGAACTTCCAAGAACTAATTCTTGATGCACCAATGGAGGCTTCCATTCAAGAGTCTATGATTCAAGAATTGGCAATCCAAGTGTCGGTAATCCAAGAATCCAAGATGCAAGTACCAACAATTTTAATGGTTCTAGAATCAAATGAAATCTTGAGGATACAAGAACATTCCAAGGTTCAAAGAACCAATGAGACCTTGAAGATTGAAGAACCATTGAAGGCTCAAGAATTCGAGTAAAGTTTGAAGATCTACAAAGAAGAAACCTTCATGTGCATGGGACCGCTTGTCAAAGAGAAATGCATGAATATGGTGATCAAAATGTGACTAAGGTATTGGTCCGTTGGAAGATCTCCTTTAATGAAGCTGTCATTTCACAACAACACCTTGTAGGCAAGGTGTTTTCAAGGGGAGGGAAATGTTAGGAATATGAAATAATTGTTGTAATCATTTTAGTTAGGTAGTTAGCTAGTCAGTTGAGATTAGGATTATGATGAGTTAGTTAGGATTTGAGCACATGTAGCCCATTCAACACATGATTTAATTCATAGAGCACATGTTGAATTAACTAGCCAATTATCTTGAGCCATGTGGGACAATGACATTAAAGCTAGTCTCCTATAAATACATGGTTGTAATTCAACATTAGATATGAATGGAAGAATAACTAATTTCTTAGTGCATTAGTGCATCTCTCTCTCTCTCTCTCTCTTTTAATTTTTCTATTTCTTTATAGAGGGTGACTACCTCAAATTAAGTCAATTTTCTTATAATTCTCATCAATTCCTCTACAATTCATATACATCCCCATTAGGAACCTCTAGGTTCCTAACAAAAAGACCCAACCATACCATCCATGGATGCCAATCGACCCATCGCCAGATGCATAGTGAAAAAGGCTGGGTATATATCTCACACCTCTTATATATTTTGCTTGATTTTTTGCATGAATTTTTGGTTTTTGAATGCTTGTAAGCTCGGACCTGATTTTTTTTTTTTTGGATTAAGTTAGGACCTGATGTTGAATATTGATAAAAGGAACTAGTTTCAATAAAAAAAAAATAAAAAATAAAAAATAAAAGTGAAAAAGAAGGGAAACATGTTAGTTTGGGGCTATGGGCTTGTAGGGATAAAAGGTCCAAAGTGCATTTTTGGGCCATGGGCTTTGTCCAAGGTTGTTTGCTTGTCCATCCGAGGATGGATTGATAGCGATAAAGATGTCAGACCTAGAGACCCACGAGCAAATTGTGACAGAAGAAACGAAGAGAAGTAGTCCAAGGAGGTGTATCTCCTCGGCTAAGCGAAGTAAGGATCAGATGGTACGTCATGTTATTCAGAATGATCTTCTAGGAGGTCTTGTGGATGAAGATATGTTTCATAGGGGCACAGAGAGCAGGAACAATTGTGAATTATCTAAGAAAAATCTGCTACCACTGCATTGAATGCTCTGTATCTAAATCTCTGGCCGCATTAATGAGGAAGTGATAACTGAACAGTGATTTTCAGCCTTACAGCTATTACCTAAAGACTTCCGAAAGGTGTTGATGGGACAACTATCAACATTAGCAGTCTAGACCTACACGTGGAGAGGAGAAATGAGATGAAGAAGGAAATATAAGAGGGAAGAAGGTCTTGAATAAAGGGGGATCGAAAGAGTAGGGAGAGAAAGGAAACACTGTAGACACAAGAACAACATCTGAAATTTATTCTTAAGAAAGTGAACTATAAGAACCAACCTCCTCGGCTTAAGCCGAGGACAGTCTTCACTATTCAAATTGTTTAAGTTTCCTTCTATTGTGATTTTAGCCCAACGTTATTACTAGCAAAAATCATTAAAACATAAATTTCTAGTCCACTCTCTAGAAATTCATTGTATTGAGCTATTTGGGCCTATCCCCTTCCCATATGTGGGCTAAGATGCAAAATGGGACCTTATGGGGCTCATTGTTGGGTTATACTTTCTTTGGATTAGTAGTTTAGGTGATCGATTTGTTAAAATAAAGAGATTAGATTTAAGGTTTTCTTAATTTAAATTCTTTTTTTTTTAAAAAAATTTCTTGTTAGCATTTAATTTAATTCTTCCTTCTTGTTTTTCTTTGTGTTCTTGTGATCTTGGTTTGAGTTCTTGGTTGCTAGGTTTGTGTTCTTGTGATGGTTTTGAGTTGGTTGTTGGGTTTGATCTGGGAAGAACATGAAGAACAAGTTGTAAAATGAAGAACATTAAGAATTTTTTTTAATTAAATTAGATTTAAGGTTTTTCTTTACATTTTTTTTTTGTTTAAATTTTCTGAGGTGGCTTTTCTAAAAAATTAAAATGCTGATGTGGCATATAAAAAATACCAAATAAAATATTTTATTATTATTTTATTAGTCATTTCAGCATCTACTGTGCAAACAGAGCATTCCATCTACCATGTATGAATTTTCTGTTAGAGGGTTGACAACAGAGACCAAAACGGAAATGATTTTCTGATTTGAGGTATATGCAAAATCAATTTAGGGATCAAAATGAGAATATGTCCAAAATGTAGGGAGCAAAAGTATATTTTTGTGATAACTTTAGAAGGCAATCAATTTGAAACAATCAGAATTAAAATCTGCACCATAATAAAAGGTGAGAAACTTTAAAGGGAAATAATATACATTTAAACACTCATTTATTTAGGATTAATTTAAGGAAACTTATCTATGTAATATAAATTATTGCTTGCTATATAGTGAATGCAAAGCCTAGCATGAGGCTTTAATATATACTAGCCACGAACTCGCAAGCTATGCGTGATGATTATTTTATGGGGGTTTTATTAATTTTTTTTCACAATGTAAACTAATTTAATAAAGACTAATTTTTTTCATAATCATATTTTTATTTATCAAAGGAGCAATCATAAATGTAATATAGGAACAATCATAAATAAAAATTTTATTGTACAAAAATCAAAACAATACAATTTTTCTTAGAAAATCAAAACGCAAGTTAATTGAATATTCATTTTTAATAAAATTTATTTATAAACTTTTGCAAATCATTAAAAAGAATATAAACATGGAGACATGTTTCAAATTCAAAAAACACTTCTCCATTTCAGTTTGATTTCGCAACTAAAATTTATTACCTGATATCTTTCATCTCTTAAAATCTTCACTACGTTTCTTTGTTTCTTAATTTTCCAAAGCCATCAAAAACTCCTAGAGAGATTCAAATATCTTGGTAGAAAATCCTAGTCCTGAGGGAAGACAAACAAAAACCCAAATCCTAACCAAATTCAAAATCCCCATTCAAACCTAAACTCAAACACCTTTCTTGCATAAGCCACATACCCAAAATCCTCATCCAAACCCAAACTCAAACACCTTTCCTTCGTAAGCCACAAACCCCAAATCTCAAAACACAACATACCAACTAGCAAATGCCACTATACTGTGGATGCGAGGGTCATTTTTAGGAATTACCACCTAGTTTTTGCGATGGTTTAGGAACCATATATATAACGTCCTTTCAAGGAATGACCTTTTGATCTTACTACCAAAGATATGTGTTCGGAGTTAAGATACGGTCTTGGGAAGGTGTCAGACATCCAAAACCACCCAACCCTAAGGTTGACTTCCCATCATTGTGTCTTATGTTTTAACCCTATTAAAGGCACACTCAATACTTGTATCTAACTCACACACACACACACACACACACACTAATCATGCATCTAATAATCAACATGGCATCAAACATCCCTAAACATACATCTATCATAGCCTCTCCTAAAATACATCTAGCATACATGTCACTTCCTTCTAGCATTCATCTAATCATGGCATAACATATCATCAACGCTAATTATACATCTAAGCATGCCTCATCACAAACTCCATCATATCATATCACACTCATCCAAGGCAGAAAACATGTGAGCATTAAATCAAGATGGAAAAAAAACCAAGAAAACATGTAATCATCCAAGGCATCAAGATCACAATCATAAAACCTAAGAAAGATCATATCACAAATGCATGTACATTACAAATGCATGACTTACCTTTTATTTACCTTTCAGTAACTCAGCACCTATTGCATCATGCATGAGAATGTGAATGCATGTTCATAGCATTAAAATAAAACCACATAAGATAAACCCTAATTCTAATATGTGAGAGCAAACAAGCAATTAAACATGTAAAACAGAAGCTTTGAAAGCATAAAAATACGGAAAAGAGGCTACACAAATTCACACATGTGAAAACATAAGCAAAAACAGAAAAATAAAATTAAGGTTTCTAGGCAAGTTCATGCACATGCAAGATTATGCGTATGCAAGTTCCTTCCCAGAAACCCTAGAAACACAGCAGATACTTAAAGCACTAAACCTAGCATGATAACATACATTTTAAACATACAAAAACGTAAACCTAAGCTAGATAAAAATATTAAAGCATATTATAACAAGAAAATAAAGCAAACAGAAGGATTTAAAGCATAAAAAGAAAAGAAAAGGAAAAAAACAAAAGTTTAGACTAATATCTCAAAGGAAAGCTCTTCAAGATTGATTTTTGACCATTCCCCTCAATCAAATCTATTCACAATTAACAAAAAGAGTGATTAGTAATTTTAAACTCAAAGATTAAGGCCAGAAAAAGCCGTAATCAAAAGAAAATTGACTTGAGGATGTTTTGTGAAAAACTCCCTCTTTGATTCACTATTTCTAGTGAATCTTAAAGTTTTTCGATGGAATTTCTGTGTGTTTTTGAAAATATACCACGTAAGGCTACTTATAGTGTGAAAAAAGGGGTTTGGAATGACTCCCAAATAATGTGGTTTTCGTTCCAACCCTCAACATTAATGCAGAAAACTTGCATTGTTTAGGTTTCTAGAATTTGTTATGCGTGCGCAAAATTGGGCCTGCGTACACATGCAGAAATCTGCGTGCGCGTAGCAAGGTTTTCCATGGCCTTATTTTTTCAAAAATAGATTTATTTGCTCATTTAAAAGTTATATTTTTCATTTTAATATTTCTCAAGTCAATTTATCATCTAATTGGTCTCTAAACCAACATTGAGTCTTAGAATATAGCATCATTGGGGAACAGGGGCCTGATTCATAAGGGGTACAACATACGGTGTCGACATATATGGATCAATCAGAATTCCAAGCCGTCACCACAAAAGACCCAACCACACCATCCATGGATGCCGATCGACCCATCGCCAGATGCATGGTGAAAAAGCTTGGGTATATATCTCACACCTTTCATATATTTAGCTTGATTTTTTGGCTCCTGAATGCCTGTAAGCTAGGACCTGATGTTGAATATTGATAAATGGAACTAATTTCAATAAAATAAAATGACGGAGAAGGGAAACTTGTAGGTTTGGGGCTATGCGCTCATTATTGGGTTATACTTTCTTTGGGCTAGTTGTTTAGGTGATGGGTTTGTTAAAATAAAGAGATTAGATTTAAGGTTTTTTTTATTTAATTTCTTTTTTTTTTGTTTAAATTTCCTGTTACTATTTAATTTAATTCTTTCTTCTTGTTTTCGTTTGTGTTCTTGTGATCTTGGTTTGGGCTCTTGGTTGCTAGGTTTGTGTTCTTGTGATGGATTTGAGTTATTGATTGTTGGGTTTGATCTGGAAAGAACATGAAGAACAAGTTGTAAAATGAAGAACATGAAGAATTTTTTTAAAAATTAAATTAGATTTAAGGTTTTTCATTACATTTATTTATTTTTTGGTTTAAATTTTCTAAGGTGGATTTCTTTTAAAAATTAAAATGTTGATGTGGCATTTTAAAAATGCTAAATAAAATATTTTATTATTATTTTATTAGCCACGTCCGCATTTATTGTGCAAATAGATCATTCCGTCTACCATGTATGCATTTACTATTAGTGGTTGACGACAGAGACCAATACGGAAACGATTTTCTAATTTTAGAGACTGAGGTATGCGAAAAATCAATTTAGGAACCAAAATGAGAATATGCCCAAAATGTAGGATTTAAAAGTAGAGAAATGATATGTCCACAACATTTTTACAACAAATCTTAAGTGGCTGGTTGTTGTTGCTGGGGCAAAAAAGTAATCTTAGTGTTAGGTTCAAATTTGAACCAATAATAACTAACTATCTGTGATTTTTTGTGAAAATGTTGTAAAAAATATTGTGGACGTAGCATCTCTCATATTTTTACGATAACTTTAGAAGGCAATCAATTTGAAATAATCAGACTTAAAATCCGCACCATAATTAAAGGTGAGTAACTATAAAGAGAAATAATATACATTTAAACACTCATTTATTTAGGATTAATTTAAGGAAACTTATCTATGTAATATAAATTATTGCTTGCTATGTAACAAATGGCAAAGCCTAGCATGGAGCTTTAATATATACTAGCCACAAACTCACCTGTTGTATGTGATAATTATTTTTATGGTTGTTTTATTAAATTTTTTTTACAATTCTAACTAATTTAATATAGAGTAATGTATTTCGTAATATATTTTTATTTATAAAAGAAACAATCATAAATGTAATATAGGAACAATCATAAATCATAAATAAAAATTTTTTCATACCAAAATGAAAGCAATACGATTTTTCTTAGAAAATCAAAACGCATGTTAACGGAAATATTCATTTTTAGTCAAAGTTATTTATAACATTTTGTGAATCATTAAAAAGAATTTAAAATTTGGAAATTATTCTTGTAGTTTTAAACCGACTTTCTTAAACCTTTTTTTTTTTTTTCTGCTTACAATTTGAAACACCACTAATCGTAACTATGAAAATTAATAAAATTAACAATGATTAATTGTACCAATTAGGAAAACAATTTGTTGTTGATAATCTATTAAAATTATTTTCTTTGCAGAAATTGTAATTTCATTTACCCAAAACATATTATCAAATAAACAATTATTAGCAAAATCTAAGAATTAAATTTCTATATTTGTATTGTTATAAAATAATAATAATAATTAAAATAAAATTGTGAAAGCTAAAATTTGTCTCCCATCCGATTATTTTTGTTTGGCTAACCTTTACTTTTCTCTAAATAAATGGCATTATAGAGTACTTCTAATACAACTTTTAAGAGTACTTTGTCCACCACAAAAGATTAAAAAATAAACAAAAATTAGTAAAATCTCATAGTTTAACATTTAAATTGAGCACTATAAAAAAGCATGCTATGTAATAGAATAAATATAAAATTATCCAAATCATGCCATGTAATAGAATAATATTATATTTTTTATGTTATATTTAATTCTTTATAACACAATATGATAACATTTAACAATCAAAGAGAACAAGAAAAAAAAATAACAAAAACAACAAAAATTTTAAAAACAAAACTAAATCACATTAACTCAAAGTAGCGTCTTAAAGAATATAAAAAATTATCAACCTAAAGCAGAGATGCAAGAAGAATAAAAAATCCACCAAAAATTTAAGAGAGAGAGAGAGAGAGAGAGAGAGAGACAACTTTTTTGATGTGAGGAAAAATTATGCATAGAATAGAAGAGATAGTGACAAATTTATAGTAAGAGGATATGAATAAGAAGAGACAAAAATAAAGGAAAATGAAGGGAAAAATGAAGAATGATATTAATGTAGAGGGTAGTGGAGAGATGAAAATGTAAGGAAAAGAGAAAGGTTGGAGAAGCAGTGGAGAGATGAAAAGGTAAGGGAGGAAGAAAGGTTGGAGAAGTGTAAATATTAAAAAAAAATGTTAAAAACAATTATAGGAAAATTGGAAAGAAAAATGATAATAAAGTGGATGCTGATTTGGCTCAACTAGAGCATAGCAATAATAAATGCTATGCTTCAGTTTTTAGATATAAAATGTATATAGTTTAAAGAATAGATACAATTTTATTCAATATTTCACAATTAATATATCCTAGGTTGTAACCCCATATATATGCATGGAAACACTTATAGATATACAATAAAATGCATAATATAATTTTTATATATATATATATATAATTTAAATATCATTGATAGTCATTTTTATATTTTGTTGACTCTTTAAAATTTTTTGTAATAATATTATTAGGTATAAAATGTAAATTGTCCATTTTTTAAAAAATTATTGTGAAGTAATTTTTTTAAAAAATTTATTTATTCTAAACTCTTTGATTTTTGTACTTAATAACTCACTTGGATGAATGTTTATGATGTGGTCCTACATTTAATTTTAAAATTAAGAAATAAAACTCTTTAAGAATAAATAATTTAGGACACCTAGCGCAATATTAAAACTCTAATTTGGAATTCTAATTTAAGTTTCTCTTAACTTCACCTATTATTATTATTATTATTATTATTATTATTATTATTATTATTATATATAGATTTATTAATTTGTAATAATTGGAAGCACTAATGTTTATTTTAAATAGTCCTTAATTATTATAACTAGTGTGTAGCCTCATGCATATGCATGAATATAATTAAAAATAATCACAATTATACGGTTCAAATTATATATAGTATTAACTTGAACCTTTTATATATATATATATATATAGATTATATTTTAGTTCTTATTATAACTAGTTGCTAACCCGTGCGATGCACGGAAGAATTGAGCAAAATTTTTAAATTTTCACTTCGCTAAAAGTTATGATCACTTGAAAATAAAAGTTACAATTTAAAAGGGGAAAAAATTCTAATACCAATGATAAGTCCAACACCAGTAATAATTTGGTATTTCTTTGCTATAAGTAATAATTTGGTATACCTACAATTTATGCTAAAGATGACATTAATATATAATTATTCCCAAAACCCTGAAATCATACTCAATAAAAATAGTATTTTTTAAAAACGATTAAAGAAATTGTTAACAAACTTGGAGTAGCACTATTATAAGTTATTAAAATGTAAAGGGAATAATGTAACTAATCTGATATAAAAAGATTAAAGAAATTTTTAACATAACCTTAAGTAGCAGTTACTAAAATGTAAAGGGAATAATGTAAATAATTTGATATCACTCAACCTATTTTATAATTTTAAAAAATCAATCAATGAGTACCGCTGAAGAGAAAGTGATATGAGGGTTGGAAATTACCTTCTTTTTTTATTATATAAAAGTGGGAAATTACTTGGGTGAAAAGTTAAATTCCTAAATTGCATAAGTACAATCCATATTTCCCTTCCTTTTTTTTTTCTTGCTCCACCGTTTTTTCAATTCTCTCATCTTTATCTCCTTGTTATTTTTTTTTTTTTTACTCTTATCTTGAATTGTTCTCATCCACACATTTAAATTATTTATACTTTCCCAATACCATGACTTTTCTCTCCCAATGGCTACACGTACAGATGTTATATTCTTCATTCTCATCCTCACAAATCTCTTAAACTCTGTCTCAGTCTCTTCATTCTCTTCCTCACAAATAAGTCTCAGTCATAGAAACAATAAAAATGCAAGATTTTTTTTACGTATTGCGTTATCATCGTGCTCCTTTCTTTTTCTTTGTTTCAAAAGAATTTGCAAAAGCATTCATCTCAACATTTTGAGTGATCTCATGGTGGTTGAGGCTTCAACAATAGTGATAAGGTGCTGTGAGCCTGTAAAATACTAATTAAAAAAAGAACAAAAATCTTCATTGTTTTTTTTTTTCACGATTTCTTTTCTCAACATCAGATCTTTAGTCATCTTTATCGTATATTACCGTTCCTTTTTGCAATGATCTAAGTTTTAACATAGTGGGCATTTCAGGGGCATTTCAATTCTTTGAGTTTCTATTACAAATATTGTAATACATTACTTGATATATCCTATTGTCACCCTAATACTTCACCTGTATTTAATACCCAATTTTTCTTTACCATACAATATTTTTCTTTACCATACATTTCAGAAAAGGTATCTGACCTTTAAATTTGCTTTAACACTTTGCTGGCCAATGTTACTGAAAAGAGAAGTCCATGCTAATAGGAGAAAATTTTCATGGAGAAATTTGTTTCAAAGTTGTCCACAGGAAATAAATTTCGGAGAGAGGGAGAGAGAGGGAAAGAAGAGCGTATAAAGATAAAGATAAAAGAAAGAAGTGATGTTTAATTTATAAAAACTATCAAATGTTGTGTTTATAGTTTAGATAGGCCGTTGGGCTTTTAAGGAGCGTTTATATAAGGCAAAAAAGAGTCAAAATATTTTGTAACTACAGTCCAAAAGATAGAACATTTTGTCTGTAATTTACTATAGATGACTGATTGTTCAAAAAAGTGAAAATATCACTCAAACTTTCATAAAATGGAAAGACACAACTGTTCAGGTTTTTTAAAATATACACGTGGCATTAATTTATGTAATCTCGTGGTACAATATATATGTGTGTGTGAAATTATATGAAGAGTGATTAACAAAAAGTCAAACGTTTCGGTTATTTTATATATATATATATATATATGTGTGTGTGTGTGTGTGAGAAATTAATATTCTTAAAATTTTTGTTAGAGTTCAATATTCTGGGCAAGTCTTCATCTAAATTATCTTAAATCATGTTTAACCCATTTGATTACACAATATTTATTATGCCCAACCCCATTTAGTATTTATGAAATTAAAAAATAAAAATACAAAAACTGAAAGAAGGGCTGACATTGGTTTGTCCGCCCATTAATTGATCAAGTATATACAGAAGCCCAAGCCCAAGCCCAAGCCCAAGCCAATTTAAGAAAGCAATAAGTGGTTAAAGGCTTACGAGCATTTGGTACAAGTGGATGACAGCTAAGCTTGCCTAAGCGTTGGTTTGTCCGTCCATTCCATCGTCTGCAACAACTTGACCTTCACTTGTGATAGTCAAGCAAAGAGACCTGCAAAAATGGTGAAAACGCAGCGAGAGCGAGAGAGACAAAGACAGAGAAGAAGAATAAGAAGAAATAGCAATGCAACCTCATGGTTTGACAGCATCTCATGGTGTTTGAAGCTTCAACAATGGCTGTAAGTACCCAAAAAAAAATCTCTGATCTGAACCTGTGATAGGACAATTTCACTGATTTTCTTGCATAGGGCAATTTTATGGGTTAAAAGAATCTTTTTGGCGAACAGTTCACAGTTAACCCGGTCTGACTGTACGGTCTGATCTAGGTTTCAAAACCATGTTTACAGATTGTTCAAGTACTCTTTTAATGCTGACAATGTTTTGGTTTGGAGGTTCAAGGGCTTTGATTCTAAAAGCTTTTGTTTTTGTTGTTTTTTTTTTTTTTTTGGGTCTGTATGCTTGCTAAGAACCCCACAAAAAATATCCATGGCTTCAAATCTGATAATTTCGTGGGGACTCCTTGCTAGGAAGGATTGGATTCTGCAATGGCATAAGTTAGGCTGATGGGCTCTTTATCTATGGAGGAAGAGAGATTGCAGAGATATATATATATATATATATATATATATATATATATATATATAGAAAAAAATAAAGCAATGGGTGTTCAATTTCTAATAGGCAACAATTGAACATTTTGAAAAACCTCTTGATCGAGAATAGGAAGAATCACGACTTATCAAGATAGATTTGAAGAAGGTCGGAATTAATGCTCAATTAGTTGAAAGAATAGCAAAATATTAATTACAAAAGGAAGGGATAATGTGTACCTAATATGGACTCAGATTTTTTTTTTTTTCTCAGTATAGTGGCAATTGAACGGGTATGAAGGAGTGATTCAGTTAAATGAGGAGCGGAAGAGACCAAGGAGGGAAGAGAGAGAGTTTGGCGTTAGATAGCTGAAGTCATGAATTTTTGAAAGCGTGAAAGACAGGAAGGCAGTTAGAAAGCTGAAGTTGTGAAGTTTTGTAAGCCTGAAAGACAGGAAGGTTGTGAAGTTGTGTAAGCTTGAAAGACAGGAAGACAGAGGGGGGGTTAGCATCAAAGACTATTGAACTTGGTTGGGGCTTTACAGTGGTCAGCATTAACCGTAATATATAAAGATTGGCCTTTAAAGTGGAGATAGGGTTGAGAATAATTTTTTTTTTAATAGTATGTTAAAATTATGAAAATAATTTAGAAAAAAATATGGGTAATAACGTGGCTGCTGATATGACTCAACGTGAGCGTAGCAACATTAAATGCTATGTTTCAGCTTTTAGTATTATATAGATATAGACTAGGCAAATTTTTATAGGGAACTAAACATTCACATTGGTAGGCAAACAATAAGTGGAGCTTGATTTTAACAAAAAGGTCTAGATGATGACAGAATCACTATCATCGTAACCATAACTTTGGTATATACACTATTTTGAGAAGATCAGCCTTAAGGTTTATCTTCCATCTTATAAGATATTGTCTCTATTAAGTCCGTTAAAATTAAACATACTTCTAAATTAGATTATAGCCAAGAATGTAGAAGTAGAACTGGATGCAAAAGTTGTGGTGGAGTGGGGTGTCTAATCCTTCTCTTGTGAACATTGCTCATTCTGCTCTCATTTTGGATTGCAGGAACTTACTGGGACTGGGATTCCAAGAGTAAAGATTAAGCATTGCTTCAAGGAAGCTAACCAGTGTGCAGATCGTCTTGCAGCAGCTATAGATTTTATGCTTTTTGATGTTCCCCCTTCGTATATTATGTTTTTGTTGTATTTTGATTGTATGGGCAGATTCTCTGAGAATTTGCCTTATTTCCTTTTAGTTGTTTTAATATAACAGCGTTTATTAGCACCCAAAAAAAAAAAAAAATTGGTGAAAGTGATTTTGTATCATCAACACATATACTACAAAAAAGCTGAGTTATAACAGTGGTCTTTTTTGTAGCACATACAAAAAATGGTACTAGAGAGTGTTTATTGTAGCGGATTTTCAAATGCTACTATAAGTCTCTTTGTAGTAGCGGTTTTTTTACAAACGCAACAATGTTTTTTTTTTTTTTTTGTACTGCTACAATATACTTCTTCATTTTTTGCTTCTATAGGTATTGTCTAAATACAAAACCACAAAGTTTAGTCCTTTTTGTTTTTATTTTATATACTCCAATGTAGAAAACTAACACCCTAATGACCAAAATACCCCTAAATACTCAAAATGACACAAACGCCCCTGGAACTAAAAAATGACCAAAATATCCCCAGAATGTCCAACAAACCCCAAGACCTCAAAAATTACCAAAATACTTTAGGACTAATTAAAATGAACAAAAAAAAATCACTACAATCACTAAATGATAAAAATACCCCCCAAACCATAGTATTAGTATTATTATCTAGTGGTTTAAATTGTGAAGATGTTTAAGCCTCAGCAATCTTAGCATGGTGTCAAACAACTTTTAAAAATGGTTGCACAATGTAATTATAAATCAATTATTGAAAATTTGAAAGACTTCTTGGCCTGAGTTTTAAATTGATGATAAAAAGAAATTTTATTAGATGAATAATTCAAATAGTAATCAAATTAGTTTTTTTGCTTTAAAGTTTAGAAATAATAGGAGAATAAGAGCAAAAGAAATCATATATAATCGTATATTAAGAAAATATATAAATTGACTTAGTTACCAACAAAGCATCCAACCCCTTTGAACAAAGCCATTAAGAAGTGCATTTTGCACCAAGTATTCCATCCCAAAACCATCATAGTAGGCCGCTCCTGAATCTACATTAAAAGAACATTAATGAAATAAATTAAAATAAAAAAAAGAGAAAAAAGAAAAGAAAAGATAAATAGTACATAATCTTGCTACAAATAAAATATCGCGTCAAAGAAATCTTTATACTATACCATATGATGTGCCCATGTGGTAATGGTATAACGGTATCACACAACACTAGGAGGATTTGTCAAGAATAACAATGGTGTGTGTTTGTATATATATAGCTAACAAAAGTGGAGTGGCAGATCCAAGTTTGCAACATATTGGCCTCACTTCTAATTTCCTAGTCTATCAACAACAAATCCATATTTATCCAATATTAAAAGATAAAAGGCATCATAAGATGAATGGACTTTCCACACCACAAACAATATGAGAGTTGGCTTAAAAAAATAAGACTTTAAATTAAAGATAAATATGTGAACGGAGCATCTATTTATCTTTAATTAAGTTTTTGTGTCTATCCTAAAAGTTGCTAAAGGGTAAGAGGAAACGTTGATAACAACAATTAAGTTCATGTTTTATCCACCAAAAAAAAAAAAAAATCTGCAATTTGGTAAAGTCACTTGGCTCAATTACGGTTTTTAAGTTCAACTTAAAAATTCTGTAATTTTGTTTAGCCACTTGGTGCAGTTATTTTTGCTCATCCATGACTTCTAAATCCAACTTTTATTATATGATATAGTATAATGTGATAATATAATATGATTTCATTTTTTTTTTTTCGTCAAATAGATAAGTTTTTATTATTATTATAATAGATAATGTAGATAAAAACAAATAATTGAAGCTCTCAATACTATAAAATATATGGGGAAAAATTGAGCTTTAAAATTAACTTTTACTATCGTAACTTGAGATACACTTTAGTCCAAAATCCTAATAATAAAAATAAAATAAATAAATAAATAACTAAAAAAATCCTAAGAATATGAGGAATATAAATCTATATTTGATATCTCCTTTTATTATTTTTTTTCAAAATTATTCTTTTAAATTGACCTTTTACAAAAAATTTAATAGTGAATAACCAATTTTTGTAACAATAAATGAGAGTACAACTATGGTTTTTTGAAATTAAAACCATTTATAATGACCAAATCTAATAATATGATAATTTTGTTATTTTGATTAAAATTACTCATAAAATAAATAATAACATAATTATATGGAGGTGAGCAAATTCCACTGTTCGGACTCCATTGTCCTTATTGTTGAGTTTTCGCCATGAGTTTTCGACCATAGTAAGGCCAAGTGCAACATGGTTAGATTTAGGTGTATTTTTTATTTATAAAAAACAAAATGTATAACAAATTTAGTTAACTGACACCAAACTAACATTGGCCTAAAGGCTAGGCCCAAAATCCAATAAGTGAAACTCATGTGATAATTGAACTTTGATTTGTACCTAGTGGTAGTAAATACCTAATCAAGGTAATAAGTGTCCAAACATGAAATGAACTTCAATTTGTATCAATCGGTAGTAAATCACTGATCAAGGTAATAAGTGTCCAAAAATGACATGATCTATAGGCTTTGGGTGTAGATGGGGGATTGGAACAACTACTGAAATAATATTTGAGAAGAAAATTGGCTCCCACTTTCTCAAGGTCATAGAGTATTCTTCCCACGTTCTATTCTATCTTAGGAAGCATGGACACGGATATGGGTACGACATACAAGGGTAAAACTAGTGATTTTCCTTTAGGGGGGTCTATTTATAATATTGATACATTACACACACATGCATATATTGTTGAAGAGAACTTATCATCTTTTACACTTTGATAGTTAAATAAATGTTGTTTAGTCTAATATTAGATATGTACCCAAAAAAAATTTCATATCATCAAAATGTATAGAATAAAACTTGATGATGATATTCATACAATAATATTTATCTATTATCATATTCGTAGTGAATTCTTAAAATTTTCATTTGCAGTATAACACGATACGGCAAGTATGACACCGGAATGACACATATGGTGGAAAAGGTTTCTCTTCAAATTAGTTTAGAGAGAAACCCTTCAAACATTTCCAATATCTTTTTATTGGATTTGAAATTTGTAAATCTAACCGTTGGATTTTATGTTCTTTATGTCCTTAATACGCAGTAAAATTTCATTCAAATCAGATGTTATTTAGTATTTGATCGATAAACCTATTTTTTATACATAGTTTTAAATCACAAAAATTTGAAATTTAAACATTTGATTGATGTATAACTATTAATCTTTGATATCCTTGAAAATTTTCAAGCATGGAGAATATAATAAAAACATACAATCCAACGGTTAAATTTTCAAAACACACATCAAATAAAAAAAATATAGGCGGAGTTTGAAGAGTTTCTCTCCAAACTATTTTGGAGAGAAACCTTTCAAACTTTGTCAATATCTTTTTATTGGATGTGAATTCTGTAAATCTAACCATTGGTTTTTATTTTCTTTATGTCCTTAATACGCATGTAAAAATTCATTCAAATCGGATCTTATTTGGTATTCGATCAATAAACCTATTCTTTACACATAGATTTAAATCACAAAAACTTGAAATTTAAACATTTGATTGATGACATAGCTATTAATTTTTGATCTTCTTAAAATTTTGCAAGCCTGAAAAATATAATAAGGAAATGTAATTCAACGGTTAGATTTTCAAAACTCACATTAATTAAAAAGATATTGATGGAGTTTGAGAGGTTTCTTTCCAAACTATTTTAGAGAGAAACGTTTTCCTAATACGGTATAGGTCTGATACCCTAAATGAAGTGTCCATACTTTCTAGATTCTACCTGATACAGCTACAATATTTGATTTATTTTATTCAATCTCCAATTCGCTAAGATGGAAATAATTTATCATTGAAACTATTTTCTACTTGTTTTAAGCTTTAGTTATCAAGTCTATCCCTTTGAATGTTATAAGACCTTAAGACTCTCTAGTTTGGATGAGTAATCGATCATGGTTTTTTCTTGGGGGGGGGGGGGGGGGCGCTTCAAAAGTGCATATTTTGAGTTGGCAAGCTTGTACTAACAACCTACCTACTTGAAAAAGCTATTTGATCATAATATTTCTCCTAGTTAGATTTGTGTTCTATGCAATGAAGAGGCTAAATCCACCTTTTCACCTAATACGGTGTTGTTCTTTTACTCAAGATATTTGGTTTCAAGGTTCTGTTTAAAATTCTTTGAAGTTTCCAATTAAAACTCACTTCATTGATATTATAGAATTAGGTTCGTAGAAACTGAAAACTCTAAACTTTGAAATATTGTGTCTTGCACATGGATGTTATGGGATTACAGGAACAAGTTGATTGTTGAAAATAGAATCCCAAAAAACTGAGAACTTATGATCCTGAGCTTCTCTCTACATGCTAGAATTCATCGAATCAAACAATAAATCTATTTTGGGTAGGGGTGGCAATTCGTGTTCGCATGTCGGGTTTGTGTCATGTCAACTCGTGAGTATTCGACTATATAGGTCAACACTAACCCAACATGTTTATTAAACGGGTCAAGATTCCAGCGACTTCATTCGCCTCTGGGACCTCCGCGACCACTCGATCGAGCCCTTCTATGTGCTCAACAACAGCAAGACCTCCGAGTTTTGTGCTCCGCTCACTTCATTCAACTGGAATGAGGTCAAGCCAAAGCGAATCGGGACGTGTAGCATCGACACGACCTGTATGGTTTGGGACATCGACGGTTCGGTGAGGATTTTCAATCTGAGAGATAAGGAGCACTCGGCGATCATCTACGAGAGTCCTCAACCTGATAAGAAGCATCGAACGTTTTCAATCTCCTTTGCCCTCTTTCTCTCTCAGTCAGGTTAGGGTAGGGATTTTGGGATGGTTCTCTGGCCATGAGTGGTCTGGGTTTAGAGCAGATGAAAAAGAAATCGGAGAGATAGAATGGGCAAAGAGACTCTGATCTGGGTTCGTGGGATTTTTGTGATAGGAACTCAATTTTTTAAATTGAAAAAGCTCCTTTTTTTTCTTAATTTAATTAAATTAATTTTTATTTATTTATTTTAAAATATATGACCTGGATTTTTTGTTTTAATTTTTTATTAATTTAAATCTGACGTGGCATTTCAAAAATGCTAAATAAGTTTTTTTAATAATATTTTAATATCTACGTCAATGCCATGTCAGCAAGTAGGACACACTGTTTGCCATCTAAGCTTTTTCCGTAATTGGGTTGACGGTAGGGACCATTTTAAAAATGATTTTAAAAACTCAGAGACTGACCTTGGAGCAAAATCAGTTTAGGGACCAATTCGAGAAATGACCCAAAATGTAGGGACCAAAAGTATATTTTCGCCAAAAAAATACAAAGAAAAAAAAATAATTTTAAATATAATTTCATTAATTTTATATTATAAAATATAAAATAATAAAGTATATAAAAAGATATCCAAATTATAATTAATCTTTCAAGAATATTGGTTATAATAAGAATGACTAAGTATCTTTCAACTATAAAACATAATGATTAATGTTAAATATATTAATTATAAAAAAAGGTAATATAAAAGCTTATGTATTTGATTGGTTGGTGTCATGACTATTTTAATTGATCAAATTATTTAAATTATAGTTAATTATAATAGTTTGCGTAGTTATTAGCAAATACCAAGCGTTGGGTCCATTGGTCATGACATTTAAATTAACTTCTTCTTCTTCTTCTTTTTTTATTTTTTATTTTTATGGTTAAATTAACTTCTACAGGATAGGTTCTAGTCCTGCCAGATTTAAAAGGGACTTCCCCTTTTTTTTCCTCAATAAAGTGGCCCATAAAAAATAAAAATAAAATAAAATATAACAAGGAAAGTGCAGTGGCACACGCATTCACGTGAAAAGGTTTATCTACTTATCTTATCCTAGTTTTTAGTTCTTTAAGATTTAGCTGCCACTTCTTTATCTTTATCTCAAAATTTTAGTTGCCCGCCATGTTTTAAAAAAAAACCATGTAGCGGCTCATAATCAATCTGGAAAAAGATAATGCAGTTTCTAATTACCTAAAAAAATACAAAGGAGAAAACAAGAAGTTTCTAGTCTCTTTAAGAAAAAACAAAAACCAGAAAAGCAAAAATAAAAAACTTTTGCAGGAGTCATACCAAGTACCAACAACCCACAGGTGAGTCTCAGGCCTTTCTCTCTTTCTCTTTCACATTATCAGTTTTCTTAATCTCTTGTAATTTTTTACAATTTATTAGAAAGTTTGCTATTTTCTCCAAATCTAGGAGAGTGAAGACTGAAGAGTGACTGCATGTATGAGTTTTAACCATTATTTCCTAGGTAAGTATCATGATATTTAAAATAGGCTTATTAAATTTAATAAAAATATATAATGTATATTATAAATAAAATAAAATAATTTTAATTAGTTATTTGATTAGATTTTTTTATGCATTTTATGATTTGTTGAGATTTAGCATTTTTTTAATAAAATGAGTAATGACCGAATTGAGACTTAGTTTTGACTTTGAATATGTGCATGTGATTCTTAAATTTCATGAATATTTACTAATTTAATCAAATATTTGTGAAAATGAGATATTTTTTCCGTATTAATTACTAAATTAAAAAAAAAAAAAACCAAAATGTCTTTTTTGGGACACCAAAAAATACAACTAATAATTCTACGAGCCTAATACAAATATTTGGCACACTTAACAACAATTCTTAGACTATGATTATTATCCTCTCGCACTAATTTACTCTCAATAATTTAGTTGGGAGCAATTATTTTTTTTCCAAGAATATTATCACAGTACCATTGGGTGCTTTTGTTGGGCACCTATAAAACCTTTAGTAAAATAAAAAAAATAATGCATAATTTTGAAGAGAGAGAATATTGGTAAAGATCCAATGCACCATAGATATGACAATGGAGTGTTTTTATTTAGTTAAGGTTGAAAATCAGTCCCAACCACGCGGTCCATCACATGACTCATCAACACCTAATTAATCATATGACATATCACTATCTAATCATTCACTTGACCCATCAACTAATCAACCAGGGGCTCTATTAGAGACTCACCCTTAAGTTGATGACCATTTATATCGAGAATATATGGAAGTAAAATTTCAAATTACAGCTACCTATGAATATGATTACTTATGTTTTTAGTCCTTGTAGCACATAACACTTAATTAAAAGTATGCTTGTGGTATTGACTACTTTTTTTTTTGTGCATAAATAAATTATGTAGGTATATGTACGATATTTGGAGTAACAAGTATGTTTGACATATGGATTCTGTCCCCTAAAAATAAGGTGAAGTTGTATTTTGACGTTATTTTGCCAAATGACTACAAAAAAAAATTGTTGGAATATCATTGAGGTATTAAAATTTTAGTAACATATATTATACTTCTTTCCAGAATTCCAATGCTTCTACATAGATTTTTTTTGAGAAAGAATGCTTCTACATAGTGGTTATGGTTTTTTATATGTATTTGTGTTTCAGTCAAAGTTTGATATCCCCCAAGATGAGATTGCAAGAAGGATAATCAAGCGTCATACTTTAAAGCGATTGAGTGATTGATAGAGGAATTGGAAGCATGCTTTGAAAGCAAAGCACTTTGATAAGTAAAAAATTGAAACACAAATAGTGGCTAAGGCTTCAAATATAGTAAATTGCCAAGATTGTGCTGAGCTCATTGACCCTTGGTTTAGAGGTAATACAATAAAAATAATGCACGTGAGAAGATATGTATTTGTCATCATTTTTTCCAACAGCCATTTGATATATTCTCTAAGATTTGCCTATATATATATATAGTTTTTACTAATGCAAATATATGGTTTATTGTATTCCAGGAAACTAACACAATACATTGGAATATAAAGGAAGACCAAGTTTCATTGCTGGAGTGACTTTTGGCATACTTCAAAGGGAATATTTATAAACTTAGTTTTTATTGTAGGTTGTCTACAATTATTTTATCCTTGTCTTATCTTAAGTACCAAAAAGTATTGTTTATATTTTTATTTGGCTATTTGTGATTTCAAACTTCGAATTGTAAAGTTTTATTTCTTCATTTGGATCAATATTATTAACTATTTGCAATAATTTTATTACTTTGATTTATGAAATTGTGGATTTTAACAACATTCCAAACATGTTATATTACTAATTTTCAAGGAAAAAATTAATTAATTTTTTTGTAATATTCAATAATGTTTATACCTTCGGCAATGGTTTTTATAACTGCTCCTATATGGAACCTATAGTAGCGGTTGTTTTTTGTTGCAATAACTAATTTATAACATAGTGTACGAACTAGTGGGTTTTTTTTTAGCAGCATTCTATGAAAGTGTTGTTAAAGAATATCTAGTAGCAATTCACAAAACCACTGTTAAAAATAACTCGTGCTAGAAATAAGGGAAGGTTATACTTACATTTTTAATTTTTTTAGCAATGGTTTATAAAACTGCTGCTAAAGAATCTATAGTAGTAGTTACATAACTGTTGCTATAAATAATTAATTCCAAAAGGTAAGGCTGTGTGTACTAGCGGTTTTTAATTCCCTAGTAGCAGTTCTATGAACTGTTGCTATAATTTTTTTCTATACCAGCGATTCCTAAAACCGCTATTATAACCTATAGTGACTTGTAGCGACGGGAACTTAACAGCGGTTATTCAAGTTGTAGCAGCGATTTAGAAAACCGCTAGTATAGACCTATATGACTTTTAGCAGCAGTTTTTAATAGTTTTAGTTGTGGTTGCAACCGCTGCTAAAAATCAAATTTTTTGTAGTCGGTCAAGACCAAAGTCCAGTTTAATATGTCAAAAGTCATTGCAACATGTAACCCAAAAGCCGTGAGAAAATAGGTTGTAAAGGATATATATATCAGTAAACTATATCAAATATAACTACGAAATAATTTAGATCATTAGTTAATTACTACTCATTCTTGTATATGTGTTAATATATTAAAAGTCATTGCAACATGTAACCCAAAAGCCGTGAGAAAATAGGTTGTAAAGGATATATATATATATATATATATATATATATATATATATATATATATATATATATATATATATATATTAGTAAACTGTATCAAATATAACTACGAAATAATTTAAATCATTAGTTAATTACTACTAATTTCTTGTATATGTGTTAATACTCATTCGTAAACCTGACTTCTTGTTGAGTAGCAATGCGACAATTTCTAAGTCCAATTAAGTTCTTAATGTCCGTACAGTTCAATGATGAATGAGTACCACAATAAATTCCTGAAAATAGCATTTATGACATAGTTTTATCAAAAAGAAACTTATACAAAACCCAAAAAAAAAAAAAAAAAAAAAATTGATGGGAGGGAGAGAGAGTTGGTGACTTACAAAAGGTTCAAATAAAAAGGGTTTGGTTCCTCAGCGCCACCATTTGGTTTTTCACCGAGAGTCCTCACTCACCATCTTAGAGTTATCTTGTGTGCTTGAATTCCCAAACGGTCATACTCTCTTAGTCTTAGAGTATTGTATGTGAGTAGAGCTACCTTCTCAACTAGCTCCATTCTCATTGTTGCTCTCATCATCACGACTTTGCTTAATTTTGATATCCTCTTCAAAATGATCAACAACGTCTACAACCTCATTATAAGGAATGATGCTGCTGCTGCTGCACTCACTCTGACCCATGCTTTGTTTCAGATCTTCCATTTCTTCCTCACATATCATATGGGCCCCGCATTTCTTTATCTCCATCATGCTTGGATCCGCGGATTTGAATTCAATCTCAAGTTGACAGCTGGATCCATTAGCAATTTGAAGAAATTCTTTTTGAAAGAAGCCTTGTAAATAATTAGAGAGCAAATACACAAACCAACAATGATCCGATTCAACCATATCAAACTCTTTCGAAACACTTACAAGTGGATAACTACTGAAGTAATTTCCATTGACTTTAAAGTAACACGTAAGGAGAAGGTTATAACTGAGATGGTTAGGTGGACGATGCTGGTGCGGTCCAAAAATAGCGCAAAGAGCAATTCCTCTAAGTTGTTTAAATAAATATGAAAGTACTTCCAGATTTACTGAAGCCCCCACACTTTGATGCCTAAACCAAATCGGAACTTCACTTCCAGGAATAACAACATCAAATCTTACTTTTTTAGTTGATTCTCGATAGCACAATTCCTGAAACACAAAAATCAACCATGATGTTTAAAGAAAGCTAAGAGAGAGAGAGAGAGAGAGAGAGAGAGAGAGAGAGAGAGAGAGAGAGAGAGAGAGAGACCTGAAAATATTCTCTTAGCATTGTAGTGAACAAGTCACAGCGGCCTTTATTGTCAACCAATTGGAAACAATTGAGAAGATAGAAATAATTTTGTGAATTATCTTTTATTTTAAATGGTAGTAAAGATTCCAGTGAGGTACATCCATTTGCTTGAACATCTATGTGAGCACTTGATCCAAGTGCCGGCAACAATTGAAGACTCTTGCAATTCTCCACCCAAAATTCTCTCAAATTAGATAGTTGATTAATGCTTTCAGGAATGAAAACAAAATTATTTCCACTTAGATCTAATTTTTCTAATGAGGACAAACAACCAATATCACTAGGGATTGCTTGAAGATTGCAGTTCCTTATATTCAATGTAGTTAATGAAAACAAACCTGATACAGAAGGCAATACCAGGCCCATGAAATCTGGAGTTTTTGTCATTAACAGAAAATTAAGTGGCTTCTTCCATGACCATGATTCAGATGACAGCCCATTACATCCTTGGAAAGATAGTACTTTGAGATTTTTTAACCAAAAGATGGAGGAAGGTGGCTCTCTTATAGCAGTTCCACTCACATCTAGTTCCTCTAAGCCTTCTAGATTCCCCAAATTCATTGGCATATTGTCAAGATTTAAGCAACCATATAGAGTGAGAGTTTTTAGAGATGTCAAACTACAAATGACTCCAGGAAAACTTGAAAGATTTTTGCAGTTAGTTAGATCCAATTTGATAAGCCCAGTTAGGTGCTCCATTGATAATGGTAGATCTCTTATACCAGTACAACTCATGTCTAGTTCCTTTAGGCCTTCAAGATTTCCCAAATTCTCTTGCATTTTGTAAAGTTTTGAGCAACCAGATAAAGTGAGAGTATTTAGAGATGTCAAACTATAAATAACTCTCGGAAGACTTGAAAGGTTTTTGCAATTTGTTAGATCCAATTTGATAAGCCCAGTTAACTGCTCCATTGTTGCTAGTAGATCTTCTATAGCAGTCCCATCCAAATAAAGTTTTAACAAATGGGACATATTTCCTACAATTTCTGGAAACTTCTTCAGCTTTGAACAACTTGAAAGAATAAAAATTTCAAGAGACTCCAAGCTGATCTTGCATGGAAGGCTTTTAAGACATTTGCAATTATTCAAATCCAACAAAATAAGATGTTTGAGATCTCCAAGGGATGCATGAATCATAGGCAATTTTGTGCAACCTTTGAGAATCAGCTTCTCAAGATTTGGGACTCTAGCAAAATCCAAGGTCATGATCAACTCTCTAGAATCACTGAGGTCAATGGTCCTTAGCCACTCTAAACACTATTAACATTGAAAAACAATTAAAAAGAGAAAATTAAACCCTTATCAACATAATTGATTCTTAAAAAAAACACATTTTGCATGAGTGAAAATCTTACCCAAACTCCCTCCCATAGTTGTTTGATGTGGCTATGAGGCATTATGAGTTCAACAAGTTTGTTGGGATGGAAATTTCTTGGCATGAATTTTAAAGGATATCCAAGCCAATTCATAAGACGTAACTCACTTGAAAGATAACTGAGGCCTTCAGGAAGGTGCACATTACCAATTTTAAGCAATCTTAGGTTCCTCATCTTTGAAAAGGCTTCAAAATTGACTTTAACATTATCCTCTTTATTTGGAGATGAGTTAAGGAAGATGCCTTCAATGTTTTTTGTTCCCTAGTACCCAACAACAAAAAGTAAGCATATTAAAAGTTATTAATAGAGAGAGAGAGAGAGAGAGAGAGAGAGAGAGAGAGAGAGAGAGAGAGAGAGAGAGAGAGAGAGAGAGAGAGAGATTAAAATCCTGCATAATTAACTTACCAAACTATTTATTAGTAGATGAAGGGCATCCTCCTTCAACCACAACCTACTACGTTCACCAAGCTCATTAGGAGATTCACAACGAACAATGTCCTTACCCAATTCTTGTAGTAAATCATGCATCCACAACGTTCCACTAGAGATGGTTATAAGAGATTTTTCTACAAGTACATCTATATCAATGTATGGCTTGTAATGGAGAGTTTGTAGTATATTTGCTACACGATATTTAGTCATTCCTTTGAAGAAACAAGCAATATCCAAAAATATTTTTTTCTCTGTTATCTTTAGGCCATCAAAACTTATTTGGAGCACATCTAGGATTTTCCTTTCCGGACTTTCATTTAGTCTACCTAGTACAGATTCCCAAGCATCTAGATTTCTGCGAAACATGAAGGAGCCCAAAACTTCAAGTGCTAATGGAAGGCCTTGAGCATAATGTATAAATGTTTTAGATAGCACCTCGTAACCTTTTAAAGGATTGTCCTGCTTGAAGGCTTTCAGACTAAAAAGCTTAAGAGCTTCATCATTATTCAATATCTTAGCCTTGTATATTTTTTGTTTAGCCACTTCATGTCTAATTAACAAATGTTGATCCCTAGTTATTATAATGATCATACTCCCTTGACCAAACCAACTTCGCTTGCCTGCTAAAGCTTGTAATTGTTCAGGTTGATCCACATCATCAAGAATGACAAGAACCCTTTTATGACATAATCTATTCCTTATCAAATTGATTCCCCACTGAACATCCCAAATATCAATATATTTTTCAAACAAGATATCAGAAAGAAGTTGTTTCTGTAAAGTAACTAGACCACCATTTCCACTTTTTTCTCTTACATTTGCAAGAAAACTGCTGCCAGCAAAATGATAACGGATTTTGTCATATAGGACTTGTGCAATAGTTGTTTTACCGATTCCACCCATTCCCCAAATCCCTATAAAGTGAACATCATTCAACCCCATGCTTAAATATAAATTCTCCATTTCCTCCACACGAGATTGTATTCCAACGAGATCCTCATGAACACCTAAGTATGAATAATGCAAGTCACCAATTAATTTTCTGGCAATCTCCTCGATAATTGTTGACTCCTTCCTGCCAGGAGTATAGAACAATAATTTTTTGAGTCAAGATAGGCCAAAACAAGATAGAAGGCTCAACAAATGTCCTATTTTAGATTCGTTCATTATAGAAAATGGAACTCTAAGTTCCATAATATGAAAAAATATAATCAATTGTGAAATTGGCAAAATAAATTTTGCACTACATATTTGGGCTACTGTAGAAAACATAAAATAGTAAGCCATTGTTTAAGGACCCCAAAAAAAAAAAAAAAAAATCATCACTGGATGGAAGTCATCTGTGTAGTGGTACCTTAACATTAAAACTTGTACGTTTTTAGACCCCTTAAAACATAACCAGATTAACCTAGTTATTTAGCCAAGTGATTAACTTAGGTAAATTATGCAAATTTAGGTTAACACATATAAATCATATCATTGAAACAGTGCGGAAAATAAATAACACAACGATATGATAACCCAGGAAAACCAAACCAGTGAAAAACCTAGGGAAGATTTAACCTAGCTATCCTCAAGGTAAACTGAATTCACTATGAAAGAATTGAAGTTTACACGATAGCGACTTAGACTACTAACATCTTATTACTACCTCGAGTAGGAAACTTACTATCATGACTATGTGATAGCTCCGAGTCCACGGACTACTTCTTTCTTGGATTCCCAGCAAGCACAAGCACTCTTGCTTGTATATCTTTAAGCTCTTGAATCTACAACTGAATTAATCACCAAGCTCTTGACATCAATCTAAATCTTGATAACCCTAAGTATATGTGAAGGCAAACACTTCTAGATCTCACAAAAGATTCACACACACACACAGCATAAAGAGCAACCGCAAAATGTGGCTAGCGTTTTCCTTTTTATATCTAGGGCAAAACATTAAACCCTACACGTAAAACGGGTTTGTGCTGAGTTGGAAAATTCTGCAGAAAAACAATCTACACGAGCTTCAATCGATCGAGTATAATTTTCGATCGATCGAGCTAAGCAGATTTACACAGTAAATTCTACAGTACACTCGATTTCAACTTTACAACTTAAACATACTTTGAGCAAGTCTAAAACAAGACTAAACATTTTGATCATGGTTTGCCAACATTACAAATTGAAGTTCTAATACATTTAAACCTAAAGTCTTAGAATCCAACAAAACTAAAGTGCACATATAGTGGTCCTGGTCAGGAAGAGTTGGAAGGTAGCTATTGTCTTTTAAATATGGAATTAACAACTTTCAATATAACGTCAAAAAGCAACATTTCAATTTACATGATTCTTCATTTGTTGTAACTATTCTTCATTACAACTTGCATGTCATGTTATATTGTATCTTGACTATATATCTAATTCAACTTTTGGAATTCTTCAGGCTTTCATTGCTTGATTTAGAATAAAATAGAAAAATAAAGAAAAGATGCCTGTGATCCCATATTAATGTAGTTTAAATTATTGTTTTTGCAGAATGAATAGAAGTTCTTGCTTTCAAATAAAGGAGCTTGCCTGCTCGGAAGTAGAAGGAGCCTTTATGCAATTCCCGTACTTCCTGAATGTAATTGGGAATGGAATAAAGTTCTATGATTGGGGTCAGTAACAAGGCATTCCTGAGGAGTCATATGGAGAATGGTGATTCATTAAGGATGTATTCTATGGCATGAGCATTGGCATCTAGATTGGCCATTACTGTAAACTTATAACAAGTATATAGTAACGTCCAGCCAGTTCCACGAAAGCAAGTATCTTGATCTTAGAGAATCATGCCCCTTGCTGGACTTACACGAAAACCGAGATTCTAGTTGTGATTAGTGGAAAATGGTGTTAGGTTCTAAAGATTTAGATTTAAATATTTAGAATCATTGTTGTATGGTGTTGGTAAACTAAGAACAAAACATGTCTAGTCTAGGTATTTAGGCAATACTTAAAAGTAATTGTTTCAAGGTTGAAGTCCAACTGATTGCAGAAAAAGGGAGTATGGTTCTGCCTTACTCGATCGATCGAAAATCGCAGGTCTAGTTTTTCTGCAAAATTTTAAACAAGCCCAAGCTCGTGAAAACGTTTAAGGTTTCTTCTACACTTCTCTACATATAAAAAGAAAAACCCTAGCCACGTTTTGAAGACTTTTAGAAGACTTGTGTGTTACTCTTTCTAAGATTTGAGAGGTTTTGTACCTTTTAACTACACAAGATTCTACCAAAACCAAAACTACAATCAAGCATTGGTAGAATTAGTTGCTGCATCAAGATCATTACTAAGGGTAATTTGAAACCTTTGAGTGGGATCTCAAAGTCACAAGCAAGACAACTTGTATTGGTGTAAATCCAAGAAGAGAAGGAGTTCGTGGATTCGGAGCTTGCACGTTGTTGTGTCAATAAGTTACTACTAGAGGTAACATTAGATTTAGGGTTATATATTTTGTAAAAAATTCAATTCTCTTATAATGGATTTGGTTTATTTTGAGGATACCTACATCAAATCCTCTCTAGGTTTTTGTCTTGAAACAGTTAGTTTCATCGGTTTTTTTTAGTTATCATATCGTGGTGTTATTTACTTTTCCACATTTGTGCATGATATGATATATGCTTGCTAAAACTAGATCTGAATAATTAATTTAAGTAATCACTTGACTAATATATTAGGTTAAACAATATGTTTAAGGAGTCTAAACAAACAAACAAGTGGTATCAGAGCGGGTTAGCTCTTGTTTACAGGTTTCTTAACCTAGAGTTGATCCTTGACCCTTGTCGTCATGGATTCCTTGTCTCGTATCTTGAAAGCAGCTAGGATGAGAATTGAATTTATTTTCACTAGTACTATATGGATTTTTAGATGTCCTAATCCTATCCTTGAATGTTTACGTATAACTACTTCATGCAATAATTATGTCTGTTATACCACTTTAATTGCCTTGAAAGCACGTGATACTTGTCTTTGGTATATGGATAGTGGTTGTTCCAAGCATACAAAAGGTAATAAAGCCTTGTTCAAGACTCTTTTTGAAGGAAAGATTGGTACCGTCATTTTTGGAGATGGAAGCAAGTCAGTCATCTGAGGAATTGGAACAATAGACATTCCAGGGCTGCCCGTGTTTGAAGATGTGTGGTTCGTGGATGGGTTGAAGGCAAACTTGCTATGCATCAGCCAAATTTGTGACAATAGGCTAAATGTATTGTTCACCAAGTGTGAAAGTGAGATACTTGATGAAGGAGGTGACTGCATATGTGTTGGTTTAAGAACAGCTGATAATTGTTACAGTATACCAAGCATAAATCATAAGTGTTATAGTGTAAAAATTAATCAGGTGGATTTGTGGCATCAACGGCTAGGACATGCTAGTCACAAGAAAATAGAGAAAATCTCTAAGTGTAAAGCAGTTCTCGGGTTACCAAAGTTTGAAAAGATAGAGAAAACTATCTGTGAACCATGTCAGATCGGCAAATAAGTGAAAGCTAGGCATCCATCAATCAGTGAAGTTCAGACATCTAGACCTTTGGAGTCACTGCATATTGATCTTATAGGTCCTACCAGAGTTCAAAACTTAGGTGAAATGATTTTATGGGTGCATCCTCGTTGTAGTGGATGATTTTACAAGATACATTTGGGTGGTTCTTTTGAAAGATAAGTCAGAAGTTGCTGACAAGATGATTCATCTGTGTAAGAAGTTGCAAGTAGAGAAGAATATCCAGATTGCTCAGATTAGAAGTGATCATGGAAGAGAATTTGAGAACTCTAAACTCATATCCTTTTGCAATGATCAAGGGAAAAAACAAGAATTCTCTACACCCAAGACACCTCATCAAAATGGAGTTGTAGAAAGAAAAATAGAGTAATTCAAGAGATGGCTAGGGTCATGTTGAATAATAAAAGCATGCCGAAATCCTTTTGGGGAGAAGCTGTAAACACTGCATGTCATACCTTGAATAGAGTGTACTTTCGTCCCGATACAAAGAAGACTCCATATGAACTTTGGAGAGGAAAGAAATCAGTGGTGAAATACTTCAAAGTTTTTGGTAGTGACTGTTACATCCTTCGAGACCGAGAGAATTTGGAGAAATTTGATGCAAAAAGCGATAAAGGGTTCTTTCTTAGGTATTCTACATCAAGCAGAGCATATTGGGTATATAATCTCAGAATGAAAACTGTGATGAAATCTGCTAATGTGGTAATAAATGATGAACAATGTGTTGAAACTCAAGTTGAAGAAGATCAAAGGGTTCAAGAGAGATCTATAAAGGTTGAAGATGCTCATTCTAAGGAGTATATTGAAGAGTCTACTAATGAAGAATTATTGATTCCAAATGATACAGTTTCAGAACCAACAACACCGGTCAGGAAACTCTAGGAGAACATGATGAGTCAAGTACATCATCCAGGCAAAAGAGTACAACAACTTCATTGGTGAAAGGTCCATTTGCTAGGGTCAAACTTAGTCATCCTTCCACCAATATCTTCAGAAGTCTGAATGACAATATGAGACTGAGATCTAAAGCATTGAATGTCATTACACACTCATGTTACCTTTCTCAAATGGAACCTAAGAAAGTCGATAAAGCTCTATAAGATGCTGATTGGATTAACTTAATGCATGAAGAACTTCATCAATTTATTCAAAATGATGTGTGGGAACTAGTTCCAAGACCTGAAGGAGTCAATGTAATTGGCACCAAGTGGATCTTCAAAAATAAGTTCGATGAGCATGGAACAGTTGTTAGAAATAAATCGAGACTTGTTGCATAAGGATACACTTAAGTGGAAGGAGTTGACTTTGATGAGACATTTGCACCTATAGCTAGACTTGAGTCTATCCGAATACTTTTAGCCATCACTTGTCACTTGAATTTCAAATTGTATCAAATGGATGTCAAAAGTGCTTTCTTGTATGGGATGTTGCAAGAAGAAGTGTATGTAGAGCAATCCAAAGGATTTGTGGATCCTTTTAGGCCTGGTGATGTCTACAAACTAAAAAGAGCATTGTATGGTCTTAAACAAGCTGCTTGAGTTTGGTATGATAGACTGACCTCTTGTTTCACAGGGAATGGATTCAAGAGAGGAAATGTTGATACTACTCTTTTCATTTGGAAGGATAAGAATCACTTTGTTGTAGCTCAAGTTTATGTTAATGATACTGTTTTTGGCTCTACTAATGATTTTCTTGCTAAATTTGTTGCAGATGAAATGAAAAAGATGTTTGAGATGAGCATGGTAGGTGAACTTACCTACTTTTAGGGATTGCAAATAAAGCAAACATACACTGGAATATACATTAACCAAGCAAAATATACTAGAAACCTTGTCAAGAGATTTGAACCCGAAAAGGTAGCACATGCTAGAACACCCATGGCTATCGATACAAAACTTGGGAATGATTCATCAGGCCAATCTGTTGCCATTACTTTATATAGAAGTATGATAAATAGTTTGTTGTATTTAACTACTAGTCAACCTGATATAGCTTTTAGTGTTGGTGTATGTGCTAGATTTCAATCTAATCCAAAAGAATCACATCTTAATGCTGTTAAGAGAATAATCAAGTATGTCAGTAGTACTTGTGATTTTGGATTGTTTGTAGTAAAGAGCCAAATGTTTCTCTTACTGGGTATTCTGATGCGAATTGGGCTGGCAATGTTGATGATAGGAAAAGCACCACTGAAGGGTGTTTTTTTGTATGAACCAATCTTGTTGCTTGGATGAGTAAAAAGCAAAATTTTGTCTCTTTGTCAACTACAGAAGCAGAATATATTGCAGCTGAAAGTTGTTGTTCACAACATCTTTTGATGAAGAAGCTTTAAGGTGATTATGGTCAAAAGATTAGATATCACTTCATTAGGGATCTTGTTGAAAGAAAGTTTGTTACTCTTGAGTACATTCCTATTGAGCATCAGAAAGCCAACATCTTTACCAAACCTCTTGATAGAAGAAAGTTTAAGTCTCTTCGTCAAGTGATTGGTGTGATCACATGTCCCTAGTCACCTATGAGTTTCATGGTCTTTATGTTAATTCATTCTATCTCTTGTGACTAAAATTGTTTTTCTTTAGGATTGCATTTGCATAACATTCATACATTGCATTCTAGGGTTGTTTTTCAGTTTTTTTTTTTAAATAGAAAATCAGAAAGCAAAAAAAAAAGGGGGGGGGGGTTGTATTATACATCTTCAAGGTGTGTAATTGAGGTTGGCTTATGAAATTTACATTTCATGACTATGTAACTTGTTTAGCTTTGATGAACTTTATTTTTCTGCACTTTGCTAGTTTGTGCTATGTAGTACTTGTATTGTGTGAGTTGTTTATGGTTTTTAAACACATGCTCTTGGTTTGAAGTCACATACTTTTGATTGTAAGGACTAAAAAATCCTAGGAGAAAGGCATAAATAACTATCTCACCATAGTTACTCATCAATCATGAACATTTGTGTGCAAATCATAAAAGCCGTGTTCGGTAAGGTGTAGCACTTGCACAACAAAATACTTAAGGTGTTATTGTACATTAGTTAAAAGAAGCAAAAAGAAAAAAGAAAAAAAAAGAAAAATATGCTTCAAAATAAAAAGAAAAAGAAAAAAAAATTGACTTGGTTGCAAGTATGTTTTCTAAGAGATGTGAGAGTTATATGATGTAACTCTTAAGTTGATAGTCACTATCAAATTTATGTGATGAATAATGTAGAAAGTGTGTTTATTCTTTGTTTACATATTACCTTGTGAGTATCTCATGCACTTGCTAGTTGCACACACCACAAACAAAACATTGTTAAATTTGGTACATGAGATTGTGTGTTAAGTTGTGTGGCCTTCCAAAATTAAAATTCTTGATGTGTTTAATACATTTTGGGAAGTGAGGAAAGAAAAGATTGAGGAAATTTGATGAAGTTGAATTTTTCTTTCAAAAATTTGGTTTTGAAAATCATTTGAAGTCATGACCATACATGTCATATCATAAAAACAGTTTTTCATATGATTCTGAAGAAAATTTTTCCAAAATTTTTCAAAATTTCTATTTCTTTGTAATTCGACCAATCGAAGTCTATTTTTTGACCGATCAAAATGTGAAGGAGAAAAACAAGTTTTTTAATTCAAAGTCTTGGGTCCCTTCGATTCCTACCCGATTCCTTTCGATTAGTCGAGCCTGTTTTCATGTGAAATTCGATCCTCTCGACTGATTGAATTTTTTTTTTTTGTTTTTTTAAACAAAAAGGAATCAAATGTGACTTTTTCAAAGAAGCTTCTTGTCTATCTCTTTAATTTCTCTTTCAATCCCTTCTCTCAATTTTTTTTTTGTCATTTTCTTGGTCAAAGATTCAAAGGCTTTCTTCATACACTTAAGGTAAGACTTTTTTTACCTTTCTTTTTCATCTTTTTACATGTTTTCATGCATTTTTTTAGGGATATTTTAATTTTTCAAAATTTGGGGTTTTTGATGTTTATAGGGTTTTTGTTTGTGCATCATATAAACATGTTTCACATGCTTTAATTTCAAAATTTTGTGATTAATTGAAAATTTTGAAATTAGAGTTCTAAGTTCATGAGAAATTGGGGATTTTGTGAAATTGGGCAAAACTAAGTGAAATCGGCTTCTATTGTTGATGGATTGAGTGATTATAACTTGTTTTATACTTGTTGTGTTGTTCAATTGATCATCAAAAGGTTTTTTGAGAATTACGTTTTTCAAAATTGGGGATTTTCTAAAATTCATAAATTTCCTTTGTCAATTTTCAAAATTGTTATGAAATTAGACTGTTTAAAAGCATTAGATCATGCATCATATAGTTTTTCAAATTGCATGTTATCTTGTCCCTAACATGTCTTAATGTGGTCTGCCCTTGGTTTTTGTTGTTTTCTTTGTTTCTGATTCTTAGTCATGGTTCCTAAGGTTGTTAGGAAGTTCAAATGTAGAGCCAATAGAAACCTTGGGCCTTCCTCTTTAGGTTCAACCCTAGGTGATAGAGAGCATTTTCTGTCTGCCAAGTGTGAGAAAACGTATGAGACCTTAACTAAGTATTGGTCTATCTAGGGTGAGAGGGAAATAGTTTTGAGTGAGCTAGATCCTTTTATTCGTAGGAACTTTGTGTCTAGGAACTGTGTTTCTTTATGTCAAGTGTCTGATCCTTCTCCTGCAACTTTGATTAGAGAGTTTTACTCTAACCTCTCTGTGTATTTTAAGGTCACAGCCGGTCATTACTTGACTTCTTGGATTAGAGGTCAAGAGTTTACAATCTCTAAACAAACTGTCTTTGAAGCTTTAGGTGTACCTTTAGTTTATAAATCCACATACCTATACACTGAGTTTCCTGCTGTTAATGACATGATGTCCCTTCTTTATGGTTGTCTTGTTACTTGGGGTACTGATCCAAGAATTAACTTTTGTGAATTCACTAAGATTAATTTTGAGTATTTACAGATTACTTGTCATAACATCTATCCCATTTCCCATGTTCATATTGTTCCCATAGGTAGATGTGCTTTCCTTTATGCTTTTATTAATGATGGTTCTATGTGTTTTCCTTCCATGTTCATACAAACTATTGTTGATATCTATAAGAGTAAAAGTAAGAATCAGAAGTTGTTCTTTCCTATGTTTATTTTTAGAATTTTTAGGTTCTTAGGTTTATCCAAGCTTCCTCCCTTAGAGTTAGTGCATATCACTGCCCCTATAGGAGCCACCTATCTTAGACAATGGTAGGCATAGATGAAGAGTGCTGAAACAAGCACTGAGACGTATAAGAGATCACGAGGAGAAGCTACCACTATAGCTCCTACCATTGGTACTATGCCTACTACTAAGGAGACATTTGTGGATCCGACTGCTGTTATGGATCCTTCTGGCGGTGCTGATGATGTTGACCCTATAGTTGCCCCTCCTTTTTCACTTCGTGCCATGATGGTGTCCTTCATGACTACACAGGCTACTCATGGACAGTTTCTTGATGAGTTGTTGACGAAGGTTGCCTCTTTGAGAGCTGACTTTGCGAAGTATAGGAGTGCTTTTCCACCTCCTCCACCCTTTGAGGACTGATTTTGCCTTTGGCAATTCGTAACAAAAAAGGGGAGTAGAGTTTAGGAGTTTTGTATGTAGGGGGAGTAGATTTATTATATTTAAGGGGAGTTTGATGTATTTTGATATTCTTTTTGGTTTTGTGTTTATTTTTCTATCTTTATTTCTGTTGTTTATGTCTTTGATTCACAAATATTGATGTGATGCGGTTATTGATTATGATAGTCGATGATGGTGAGGTTATTCATATTGATTTTTTCACTGTCTATTTATATGTTTTATGAATTCAAAGTTCAAATTCTGATTTAGGTTATTATACTGCATTTTCCACACATGCGTTTATGTTTTGTTTTTAGCGTTTTAGGAATTTACAAGTCAATTCTTTCTATAGTTGCTGCCTATACTAGCAACAAATAATTAGTAGTTGTGTAAGAATTGTATTAGGGCAATAACTTGTATTTAGGCTGGTATTTGATTTAAGCATTACATGTTGTATGTATGTTTTGTCACGGATTTCCAAAGGAGGAGATTGTTAGGTTCTAAAGATTTAGATTTAAATATTTAGAATCATTGTTGTATTGTGTTGGCAAACCGAGAACAAAACATGTCTAGTCTAGGTATTTAGGCAATGCTTAAAAGCGGTTGTTTCAAGGTTGAAGTCCAGCTGATTGCAGAAAAAGGGAGTATGGTTCTGCATTACTCAACTGATCAAGAATTAGGCTCGACCGATCGAAAATCGCAAGTCCAGTTTTTTTCTGCAAAATTTTAAACAGGCCAAGCCTGCAAAAATGTTTAGGGTTTCTTCTAAACTTCTCTACATATAAAAAGAAAAACCCAAGACATGTTTTGAAGACTTTTAGAAGATTTGTGTGTTACTCTTTGTGAGATTTGAGAGATTTTGTACCTTTTAACTACACAAGATTTTACCGAAGCCAAAATTACAATCAAGCATTGGTAGAACATAGTTGCTGCATCGAGATAATTATTGAGGGTGATTTGAAACCTTTGAGTGAGATCTCAAAGTCACAAGCAAGGCGGCTTGTGTTGGTATAAATCCAAGAAGAGAAGGAATTCGTAAATTCAGAGCTTGTACGTGGTCGTGTAAGTAAGTTACTACTGGAGGTAGCATTAGATTTAGGGCTAAATCTTTTGTAAAAACTTCAATTCCTTTATAGTGGATTTGGTTTACCTTGAGGATACCTAGGTCAAATCCTCTCTAGGTTTTTACCTTGAAACGGTTAGTTTCATCAGTTTTCCTGGGTTATCATATCGTGGTGTTATTTACTTTTCTGCATTTGTGCATGATATGATATATGCTTGTTTAACCTAGATCTGAATAATTAATCTAAGTAATCACTTAGTTAATATATTAGGTTAAACAATCTATTTAAGGTGTCTAAACGAACAAACAAGTGGAAATGGACAAAGGTTCAAATATATTAATCTATATATTTGGTCAGTTGGACTCTTTCAATACTGGCAAATTCAATGGCACAACAACTTAAAGACCTGGCAAAACAGTGCGGGTCGGGTCAATTGAGTTGCTGGTTGAGTCGGGTTGACCTGTATTTTTCAAACGAGCTTTTTTTTTTTTTCAATTACAAAAACAAATCAATGACAACCTTTTTAGAAAAAAATCAATGACAACCTATTTAGAAAGAATGACTAAAATCAATTAAACAAATCAAAAACAATTCTGACATTTTGAGCATGACAAAATTTTTTTATAATCATAAATTCATGATGGAAAAAGTCTTTAATGTTAATAACTCACTATCAAAATACATGTAATTACAAGTTTACATCTCCAAAAAGAAATAGATTTTAAAGAGTAAATAGATTTTAAAGAGTACTTAAAAGTATATATTTTAAGTTTACATCATTAATAATATCATTCCCACAAAAGTAGAGGCACAAGAGTCTTCTCAGAGAGACTAAAATTGTGAAAGGTGTTAAGCAAAAAAAAAAATTGTGAAAGGCTGAAAGCTCTTACCTCATAGAGATTTGTGCCTTTCAGCCTTTGTGGACTATAGCAACTACAAGTTCTATTCTTTTTTTTTTCTTTTATCTTTTTTAAGAATCAACTACAAGCTCTTAAGTCTAGCAGATTCTTTAAAAAAAAAAAAAAACGCCCTTAAGTCTAGCCATTTACTGCGTTAGTAAATAGTAAGTAGGTTAGTGTACTAGACTACTAGACTACATTTGATTGAAATTGTGAGTCAAGTGTGTGAGCTCAGAGCTGTGAAGTGTCATATCAAATTGAATGAGCATTTTTCTTTTTAATAAATGGGTTGTCTTGTCTTGTCTAATGTCTGTCAAATGTGAACATCTATCTATAATCTATTGGTTTTGATGATTTGCGCTTTATGCACCTAGCATCAGGATGTTGTCTAAATATTTTTTAAGCGAATTTTTTTAACGGGTCAGGTCAGGTTTATTCGCAAATAATCGGGTCGGGTCATGGGTCAACCCGTTTTTACTTCGGGTCAAAAATTCGGGTTCGGGTCAAGTATTTTTCAGGTTGGATTGGGTTTGATCAAAAAATTCTAACTCATTTTGCCATGTCTAAGTCTACTTATGAAGCCATTTCATCAAGGAAGTCTATTTTGTACCAAATTGGCCGATACATGTGGTATATACCGTACTAGAGGCTAGGTTGGCACAAAAACAAGCGTATTTCGTACCAGTTTAAATACCGGACATACCAGAGTTGTTTCGGCCGTACCAGCGTATATAAAGAATTTCGGCCGGAAAACAAATTCCGAACCAATACCTAACTTAGACATTCAAATGCTTCTCTCTACTTCTCATCGCACTAATTTATACTTTCTACCTTCTTCGTATGTTCTTCCCTTAACACTGATGGTGAGACGTAACACCAATGAGCAATTGGCTGGCCATGCCACCTTGA